>NC_133655.1:205575406-205904038 GCF_009905375.1 Apium graveolens | reverse complement strand
TAAGGGCTATTGTCAACAAGAAGGAATAGATTTTGATGAAACTTTTGCTCCTATTGCAAGACTTGAAGCCATCAGAATCTTCTTAGCCTATGCAGCCCATGCCAATTTCAAGGTCTATCAAATGGATGTCAAGAGTGCCTTTCTGAATAGAGATTTGGAGGAGGAAGTCTATGTCAGTCAGCCTTCTGGTTTTAAAGATCCAAATTTTCCAGAATATGTCTACTATCTTTTGAAGACATTTGGTGGACTGAAGCAAGCACATAGAGCCTGGTATGACACTTTGTCAAAGTTTCTCTTAGAAAATCATTTCACAAGAGGTACTGTTGATAAAACTTTATTCTATAGAAATGTTAATGGCTCTAGTATACTTGTTCAAATTTATGTAGATGATATTATATTTGGTTCTACAGATGAAAACTTTGCAAAAAGTTTGCCAAATTGATGCAAAGTAAATATGAAATGAGCATGATGGGAGAACTAACTTACTTTCTTGGTTTACAAGTTAGGCAAGTTAGTAATGGAATATTCATTAGTCAAACCAAATATATTTATGATCTTTTAAAGAAGTTTAACTTAATGGACTGCACATCTACAAAAACTCCCATGACCACTACAACTAAATTTGAATTAAACACTACTAAAAAGTCTGTGGATATTTCAAGTTATAGAGGCATGGTTGGTTCACTTTTATATTTAACAGCTAGTAGGCCAGATATAATATTTGCTATCTTTCTTTGTGCTAGATTTCAGGTTGATCCTAGAGAATTTTAATTAGTAGCTATTAAGAGAATTTTCAGATATCTCAAAGGAACACCAAAACTTGGCATTTGGTATCCTAGAGATTCTGGTTTTGATCTAACTAGTTATTCAGATGCAGATTATGCAGGTTATAAAATTGATAGAAAAAGTACAACATGAACCTGTCAATTTTTAGGAAATAAGCTAGTATCCTGGTTTAGTAAAAAGTAAAATTCAGTCTCTACTTCTACAGCTGAGGCTGAATATATTGTCGCTGGTAGCTGTTGTGCACAGATTTTATGGATGAAAATCAACTGTTGGACTATGGTCTACATGTGAATAAAATTCCATATTTTATGACAACACAAGTGCCATTGCAATTACTGAAAATCCAGTACAACATTCAAGGACCTAGCACATTGACATCAAGTACCATTCATTAGAGAACATGTCATGAATGGTACTGTGGAAATTCATTTTGTTCCAAGTGAGAAGCAACTTGCAGACATCTTTACCAAGCCACTTGATGAATCCACCTTTACTAGGTTGGTAAGTGAGTTAGGTATACTTAATTACTCTTAATTTATATTGATGTCTAAGCAAATTGAAATGCAGCCAGAGTAATATTTGATGATTCCTGTTAAAGATGAAATTTTGGAAAAGTCAGAATTTACATCTCGATGGATGATTGATTATCCGTTGAAAATGAATATCCATTGAATTTCATTATCCATTGAAATATCAAACTTTATTCTGGGTACTTTCATCCCTATCCATCGAATTGCTCTCAATCTTAGCCGTTAATTTTAAACATTATCCGTCGTCGAATTTACTTACAGCCTGTATATATTTTAACGGATAATTTTAGAATTTTGACAGTTTTCCTTATATTTAAACGGCTATTTTGGGCGAATTTGATTGTTTAATTTATTTTACTTTTTAATTTTTGACAGTTTATTTCTGAGAAAGTATAAAAGCTAATTTCATTTCTATTTTTACTTTTATCTTTCTCAAGCAATTTCTCTAACTCTCTTCTTCTCCAAAAGAAAATACTCCCTTTCCGCAACTAATTTCAACCACGAGAATGACACCAGTAGTCAAAATCATGTCCTCAACTATGTATGTTTATGAAAAGAACAACTTTGTGGCTTTGGTGAACAAGCAAATTCCGGCATCTGATGACTATTACAAAATGATGAAATTCATCCTGAAGTACAAACTGAGTCATGCCATGCTTGAGTCTCCAACCATTTATTGTGAAATTGTCGAGGAAATTTGGACTACAACAGTATTCAACTCAAAGGAAAAAACTATTACCTTCACTCTTAAAGGTAATGAACACTGTATTAACTGTGATACAATTGAAAAGGGCTTTAAACTACCTGAGAATAACACACTTGCTCCACACACAGACACTGATGTGAGTAACATGCTAATTTCTATGGGTTATGCTCTTACTGCCACTAAGTTAGGTGATGTTAGGAAAATGGGTCTTAGAAAAGAATGGAGCTTTTTGTGAGATTCTTTTATCAAGGTGTTTTCTGGAAAAGTCAGTAATTTTGATGTTGTTACTTACTCACTTGTCAACATGCTTTATATGCTTCTTAGTGATAAGTATTTCAATTTCAGCACATTAGTTATGTATGAATTAGGGAGTAAACTAAGAGATATTAAGAAGAGGTCCAAAAATATATATTATGCTAGATTCTTTATGTTAATAGATATTGTGTCTGAGGATCTCTCAATCTTGAACCCAACAAACAAGTTAGATTGTTGGGTCCAAGAGAGAAGAATTATTGCTGACCTGAACAGGGCAAATCACCACAAGGATGTTCCCCTTGTTTACATGCCAATTATGGAACAACCTCAGGTAAGTGAGGTAAATATTTATGTCTCTACTACTTCTCAACCACCAGTATCTTTGCAATCAACTGTGGCTATGGCACCTGTGACAGTGACCAAAAAGGTGCCTACCCAAGCTACAAAATCAAGAATTTCAAAATCCAAGTCAAAGAAAGCCCCCTCTAGTTTCTCTCCAAAGAAGCTAGTTGTAACATCCACTAAAAACCAAGAGGGAAGTGTGAAGGGAAGTAAGTCTGGTGAGGGACAAGGTGAACATACAAGAAGCCCTAAGAATAAGGAGGGAGAGGTGTGTGTAACCCAACCTAGTGTAAATGTGGAGTCACAACCAAAATCTTTAATAATAGAAGCATCACACACAAAACTCACCCATAAATTCTTTGGATGTCGACATAATTCACACATCAATTCCTGATTCTCCATCTCTGACTCTCATGGAGAAGCCAAAATCTATAACAAGTGAGCATCATCTTTTAGATGATTTGTTGGCTTACTTGCCATTTCTTTCTGTTCTACTAAGAAATTTGTGCAAAATCTCAAATCAATCACCACAGATTTTACAGTAGTTTCTACTCCAAACTCTGTCATTCCTACTATCTCGGTGAATATTGTTCATCCGTTTACTAGTGATTGTATCTCAACGAATGTGCTTAACAGCAATCATCCGTTGACACTTTCAACTACTACTTCGACGGATGTTTCATATCCGTTGAATATCACTGCACCACTTAAAATCTCAAATGTTGTCACAAGTGCAGATTATTTAGTATTTGTACAATCACTTCTAGGATTGAGGGAAGGGAGTGAACAATTTGAGAGGCTGAGTTGCTCTCAGGAAAAAGGAGAGGAAAAGAGTGAAAATCTGCAAACTATTTCTTCTAGCTTGGAAAAAGTGAGTGAGTGGAGTCTCACCTTAGTAGGTGAAGGTGAGGGTGTGAGGGTGGGAAGACAAGGGGAACTCTTGATGCAAGAAAATAGAGAAAATGAGGTACTGAAGAATGGGAAGAGCCCATTGTAAGTGAGTTAATGGATATCAATGAGGCTGAAAAGAAACAACTATTTTAGCAAGACTATCAAGTTGTCTTAGACTCTATTTCTTATGAAGCTGAGGCATTTACTCACCCTGTTCCGGCTTATCAAGTCTTGGCTGAACAGGATAATGAGGCTGCTGAGAGAATTCTCATTTTGGTGCACACAACTGCTTATATGCAAAGGGCCAAGGATGCAATCACTGCCATTCCCTCCACAGCTGGTGATGATTTTGATTATCCAACTGGTGGTTCTGAGGATATGTTTGGGGATGAAGATGATGATGAAGGAGATTTCATGCCATAGGGGGAGAAGTAGGCCCTAGCTCAAATACAAACACTCTATCTTGGATGTTTAGCAAAGAATGTGATATGTACCATTTCAAATCTACTCTCTTCACTTTAATTCATCAGACTCAGACTGCTATCCAAGCCACTATAGATGCCAACACCAAGAATCTTCTCCAAGCCCACCTTGAATCTCTTCAACTCTACAAAATCCAATCTCTCAAGCAAAATCAAGATGTGTATGAGATCAAGATAGTGATTGGATAGGTCAAAAAGGACATTACTGAGAGATTAGAGTCTATGCTTCATGTCTCAACAATGTTAGATATCAACATGCAACTCAGGAAAAACTCTGATCTCAGCACCAAGGTGGATTCTTTGGATACCGAGCTAAAGACTCTTGAAACCTCTATTACTCAAATCCACCTCCATCAAGCTCAACAAACACTGCTTCTTAATAAACTGGTGGCTGCATAAACCTCAACCTCTACTCAACTTGATGCTAAAAAAAGGGGGAAAAAGCCTCTATCATTTCAGTTAGCAAGAGAGAGTCAGCTAGTGAGGGGGAGAAAGTGCTCAACATACAAGTTAGCAAGGTGATTGTTCCAGCAATTGGCTTCACAAAGCCACCAATACTTGACAACATTGATTTAATCAACATAGTAGCAGCTGAATTGGAGTTGAATGAAAAATGGAAGAAGCCTGATGAGAACATCAAGAAGAAATTTGGTCCAATCAATAAACAAGATAAAGTCTTCTCTCATTTCTCTCGATTGAGACCAATTTCAGTAAATGATATGAGTTTAGGGAACATGGAAAGGGGTCAGCCCTCAACAATCAAATCTCCAAAGGCTAATGTGATTTTTAAGCCAAAGAGAAAATATCTAAAGAACTCAGACAAAAATACATTGGACCTAATGTATGAAACCTCTAAGCCAGATGAGAAGAAGCTACTTGGAAGGTCTATAACTTTCTTCAAAGATCCTAGAGACTCAGTTGTTGTCTTTGCAGCTTGAAGTTTGGCCAAGATAGCATCTTGCTTCTTCTTTTGTTTGAGCTTCTTAGCATCTAAGGCAGCTTGCTTTTTTATTGCCTTATTCTTTCCTTCTCTTCTTTTTTAGCTTCTACAAACTGAGGGTGTTCAGCCACCACACAGATTTCTTTATCATTTCTGTAAATCTTGGCAATTCTTCTTTTAAGTGCTGAATCAGTTGGATCCTTAAAAAATGTAATTGACCTAGCCAACAGCTTCTTCTCATCCGGCCTAGGTGTTTCATACACAATATCCATAGGATTTTTGTCTGAAAACTTTGGGTAGTTTCTTTTAGGCTTCATGATCAGCTTTGCTTTTGGAGATTTGATGCAAGATGTTTGACCATTTTCCAGATAATTCAAACTCATTTCATTCACAGAGATGTGCTTGACTTGAGAGTGATGATTAAAGACTTTGTCTGGTTTCTGAATTGGTCCAAATTTCTGTTGAATTTCTGCATCATTTTCCCCCATTTCTCTTTTAACTCCTTCTCAGCTGATGCTACATCAATCTTTAGCAGTTTGTCATTTGTTTCCAGTTTTGCTGCTACCATATTTATGATACCAATGCTATCCATGGATGGTGGCTTTGTGAAAGTAATTATTGGCACAATTACTTTGTTGACTTGGATATTGAGTTGTTTCTCCCCTAACTAGATGAGCCTTTCTCCCCCTTTTTGTTAGCATCAAGTTGGAGAGTGGAAGGGAGTTGAGCAGCCACCAACTGTTGGAGTAGAGCAGTCTGAGTTTCTTGATTAGCAAGTATCTTGGCCATTGACTTCTCCATATCAGATAATATAGAGTCCATGGCCTCAACCTTTCTATTGAGATCAGCCTCCTTCCTGAGCTTCTGAGCTATCTCAGTCATGGTGGTTCCAGGAAGTCTAGCATCCAACCTTGCTATGAAATCCTGTTTTACTTCAGAGACTTCCTACTTGATTTCATCCACACTTTGACTGTGTTGGAGAGCTTGAATCTTATGCAGTTGGAGTGCTTCAAGATGTTTTGTTAGAAGCCTCTTTGTGCTGGCATTTGTAGATGTCTGAATGGCTGTTTGGGTGTCATGAATCAACTTAAATAGTGTTGATTGAAGATGTGAGTAGGAACATTCTTTTGTTAGCATCTAGGCAGGAACATCTGCATCTCCCCCTATGCTCATGTTGTCTTCATCATCATCCCCACCAGCATCCCCAAATGAGTATTCAGCCAGTTCAAAATCAATGCCAGTAGTTGAAGGCAAAATAGTGATTGCATCCTTTGCTCTTTCTAGAGATTGAGTAGTATACACCAAATTAAGAATTCTTTCAGCCTCCTCATTGCCCTGTACAGCTAATGTTTGATAAGCTGTAACAGGATGAGTAAATGTCTCAGCATCTAGGCAAATTGAATCTATGACAGCTTGATATTCTTGCTGATATCCATCGGGATAGAAGAAATGATTGAGTTTGGAGTAGAAACTATTGTAGACTCTGTGCAGATTGATGAAAATTTAGGCATAGATGTCTCAACAGACTCAGAAAGAAATGGCAAGTGAGCCAACAAATCATCTAAAAGATGATGCTCACTTGCTTGGATTTTTGGCTTCTCCAAAAGAGTTAAAGATGGAGAATTTGGAAGTGATGTATTGATCATGTCAACATCCAGTGAGTGTGTGGGTGAATTTGGTGTTTCAGGTGCTTCAATTATTAAGAATTTTGGCTGTGACTCCACATTTATTGGAGTCACATCAATCTGACTTTGAGATGGTGCAGTGACTGGGTCTTTAGCTCCAGTTTGCACTGTGTGTGTTCCCTGTGCATCCCCAAGGGTTTTTTATCTTTCTTTCTTGCATAAGTTTGTGGTAAACTTGTGTCCTTAACCCTCTTGATCTGTTCTTCTGGTTGGGAGATTGTTTCAATAGTAACATCCTTTTGGAGGATGAAACTAGAATTGAGCTTATTTCCTTATTAACAACCACAGTTTATTGAGAAACTGTGGTGTGGCTAGGCTTGGGTACACTCATATCACCATCCTTATCCTTAGGGTTTCTTTGATTTTCACCCTGTCCCTCACCTTGCTCACTCACCTTCACACTCCCTTCTTTGTGTTTAGTGGATTTTGTAACTGATTTTTTTTAAAAGAAACCAGAGGGGGCTTTCTTAGTTTTGGGTTTAGAAGTTATTGTTATGGTAGCTTGGGTAGGCATCTGTTGGGTCATTGACACAGATGCCATTGCTACACTTGAAGGCAAAGAAATGTGTGAGGTTGGAAGAGTGGAGACAATGGTGCTTACCTCACTTACCTGAGGTCCCTCCATGATTGGAAAATACTGGAGATGCACCTCTTTGTGGTGATTTGTCCTGTTAAGATCTGCAATAATCCTCCTTTCTTGAACCCAACAATTCAGCTTGTTGGTTGGGTTCTCAATTTCAATGTTCTCATTGAGATGGTTAGCAAGCATCATAAAGAATCTAGCATAGTAGACACGTTTACCTCTCTTATTCAGTTCTCCTAACTTAAAAACTAACTCAAACAAGAGCAAGTCATTGAAATTAAAGTATTTATCAGTAACTAGCATGTAAAGCATGTTAAACATGGAGATGTTAACAGAGTCAAAATTGCTAATTTTACCAGAGAAAACCTTAGTTACCATATCACACAGATAACTCCATTCCTTTCTTAGACTTAACCTCCTAATTTCACTTAACTTAGAGGTAGTGAGTGCATAGCCCATAGAATTTATCATGTTAACTATATTAGTGTCTGTGTATGGAACAGTAGCAGTGTTATCTGGAATTCTAAAGCATGCTTTAATAATATCACTATTAATGGAAAACTGCTTACCTTTGAGAGTAAATGTTATGGTCTTGTCAGTAGAGTTGGACACCGCAGTTATCCATATATCCTTCACAACTTCACAGTAGATTGTGGATGATTCCAGCATAGCATAACTGAGTTTACAGCTCTTCATAAAATCCATCATCATGTGGAATTCTCCAGACTGAGGAATCTCCTTATTAACAAGTGCTGCAAAGTTGTTCTTTTCATAGATATATCCGGATTGAGACATGATTTTCACTACTGGTGCCATTATTAGAGAATGAGAAATTTGCAGAGAGAATATTTGCTTTGAAGAAGAAAGGAAGTTAGAGCAATTGATTTGAGAATAATAAAATAGTAGAATAAAAATGAATTCTGCTTTTATATTTCTCAGAAATAAATTGTCAAAAATAATAAAGAGAAATAAAGTAACCAATCAAAATAGTCCAAAATAGCCGTTTAAAAATAAATAAACTGTAAAAATTCTGTCACTTATCCGTCGTGTCATGCTTACAAACTGTAAGTATACTCGATGGATAATGTTCAAAGTTTTAACGGCTAAGATTGAGACTATTCGACGGATGAGGATAAATCAGTTATCCGTTGGGTTATAAAAAATCCAGAAAAGTAATTGATTTTAATTAACAAATAATATTCCGACGGATGATCAAACTCGATGGATAATGAACATCCGTCAGGATGTAAATTTTGACTTAGCCAAAATTTCATCCAAAACAGAAAAATCAATTAAGTTTCTGGCTGCATTATAACTTGCAAAAATATCTGAAATGATTCAAGAATAATTAAGCATACCTAACTCACTTACCAACCTTGAAAAGGTGGATTCATCAAGTGGCTTGGTAAAGATATCTGCAAGCTACTTTTCACTTGGAACAAAATGAAGTTCCACAGTACCATTCATCACATGTTCCCTCATGAAGTGGTACTTGATGTCTATGTGCTTTATTCTTGAATGTTGCACTGGATTTTTAGTGATGGCAATTGCACTTGTGTTATCACAGAAAATGGAAATTCTATCCACTTGTAGACCATAGTCTAATAATTATTTTTTCATCCACAATATCTGTGCACAGCAACTGTTGGGTTCTGAGGCATAAAACGCAGTGGATAAAAGTAAATAAAAAAAAATTTCGAAACCCAAAAACAGGATCCATGTATAATTATGGACAAATTATGGAGATAACGAATCATACCTTTTCAAGAGCTTAACTTTCACGAACTCAACGGAGATCCTAGCTATCACGCTTTGTGTCTACCTCTCGGAGAAACACCTCTATGGTATCCACACGAGCACCTCCAAGAACGACTCACAAACTTGACTACGGAATGGATGTACTAGCCTCCTCTTGACGATCCAAATTGCCTCTGCCTCTCTTTGCTGCTAGTGTTTCTCAAAAAACGTGCACACTATTTAACCTATCATTATCTATTTATAATGCTGATTAAAAAGGCCCATAACAGCAAAGCCCAACCCTAGTAGGTATTGGATTAAATAATAAAAACGAATTTCTATTATTTAATTAATAACTAAGTCATACTTAATTATTATGGGCAAAAACATTCCTTTTAATTCGAATTTATATTATCTCAATTAAGTCTTACTTAATTATAATAAAATTCGAATAATCTTCAATTAATTTAAATCCATAATTTAAATTAACTATTCCATTAAGTGCTCTATTTGTGCGACCCTATAGCCTATTATTTAATTGGCAATAATTTTATTCTCTAAAAAATTATAAATAATGAGCGGTATCTAGTAATACATCATTGTTACCCAATTAAACAATAATTAAATCGTGATTAGATAATACCTTTCGTGATTAATGTTTTTCATGTAATATAATCCCTTTAACCATACATATTATAGATTAAACTCGAGGCATGTATTTAGTCATCCTCTTCAACATTTAATCCGGGTTTACTTGATCCATGAGTAGACTATCAAGACAAATCATAATTTGAGCATGACCATGCTTTTATAGTCTCACTCAATCAAGAGGCCAATAATATCTCTCCTAATTATAGGAGGGTTAAATCCTTTATCTATCATTCATATTTCTCATACGACTCATGATATACCCGATGTCCACTTTTATCATCACCCGATCAAAAGTAACTTTTAATGTAGTCAAAGTATATTAGTCCTCGTATAGAAATATAATGATTTCAATTCAAAGGATCGTTACACCATTATCACTGTGAGTCTTTCTTATGACTTTATTAAACATGAAGAATCTCACTGTGGGTCTGACCAGTACCATGTACTCTCACATGTACCTATGTGTTAGGTCACACTTTCACTGTAGAGGGGGTGAATACAGTGTTTATTACAATCAAATCAAACTTCAAGAACTTATGTAACAGAAAACAAACTTTATTTAATCAATAAACTCTGTTACAATCTGGAACTGTTATCTCTCAGTGATGAACAAAATATCACGAGAGCTGCTAGGGTTATAGTAAATAATATTCTCGATAATGATAACACTTATAGTGTAAAACCCTATGTCTGTGTTTATATACTACACAGTTACAAGATAATCGCTAATTGATATGGAATATAATTCTGCTTCCTAAAATATATCAATCAGATATCTTCTATTCCAAGTATTCCATTCTTCACGGAATTCCTTCTTCATTGCATATCTCTTCTTATGTTTATCTTGATCTTCTTAACTTTAATCAGCTACTGTCCCTTATCTGATCGTCCTTCAGCACTTAAGTTCTTGATATCTATCTCCTGATGCTTATCTCCTGATAACATAAGTACTGATATCCCTTAAGTTCTGACTTCCAGTATAAGTACTGATCAGTTAAGTACTGATTTGTTCTGTTCAAATAAGATCTGAAATCTAAACATAAAACATATTAGCCATGACATTATCAAATATATCTAACAATCTCCCCCAACTTGTAAATTTACAAAATATACAAGTTTAACAGATATTTGATGATGTCAAAAACATTAAGTACAAATGCATGAGAAATAGACAAGATAACTACAACTTACAGTCCTTAAAGTTTTTACCAATTCAACTTCTGATAACAACTTCAATCTGTATAAATATCAGAATTTAAGCAGTTGTAGATCTTCGACTTGGCTTCATCATTTTCTGATCTCTCTGATGTCAGGAGTTGTTCTGAGATAATTCTTCAAAAAACATTTCTCAGCATATCTGAGTTCATCAATCATTCTCCGTTTGACATCTTTAAGCTCTGCAGTATCTTCACCAGTTTGAAATATTGCAGCTCTGAGATCATTAATCTTTGCTTTTCTCAACTCCCGATCTAGTCTTATGACATAAGCTTTGTTAGACTCTAGATTGAATTCAAGCCCCTTAATACCAAGATATGTTCTGATCTGTGCAGTATTAGGCTTCATATCAACAATATCACCATTGTGATCTCTGTACTTTGGAACATATCTGCTGTCAGACTTAACAGAATAAAGTCTTTTCTGTCTCTGAATCTGTTCTTTTAAGTAGTTTGCAGCAGTCTCTGTTATTCTGTTATCCACTTGAAGTAAGAAAAGTACATGCTCCAATTCTTCAAAATACTTCAAAGGAATAGCATTTTGTCTTATATGATAAACCCTACCATCTGTCATGAAATACAACATAATGTATTCTTTCAAGTAGGTATGGTAAACCATCTGTACAGATTCTAGTTGATTCAATCTCTCAGGAGTTGCTCCAATACCTGGTTCACTCAAGGAAGTTGGATCATCGGTAGTGTTGTGTACTCTTCTTTCATCAGCACTTCCCAATCCAGTTTTATCTCTAGCTTCCTTTCCAGTAACTACTCTTGCTTCAAAACCACTTGAAGTAGTCTTCAAAGATTGAGTCTGTTTTGCTTTAGTGAATCCTGGTAGGAGTGTTTTAGATTTATTTTCTGATATCAAGTTAACTTGAGCACTGTCAGAGGTTACTTGCTTCTTCTGAATATCAGAACTTACAATTTCTTGACTCTGAACAACTTGAGCCATGTCAGAGGTTGTTTTAAGAACTTTTCTTGAAGTCAGAGCAGATTATCTTTTCCATCAGTAATTTCTTCTTCCTCAGGAGGTACATAAGGCTTGATAGGTTCACCAACCTTTTCTTTACCCTTGGATCTTGGATCTATCTGTGGTTGTGATCTAGCCAAAGTTTCTTCAGTATGTATCCTTTCTTTGATCACAATGCCTTTAGGTTTTGGAAGTAACTTTTTACCAGAAGCTTCAGATTTAGATGTGACTTTCTCTGATTTAAGTCTGGCTTCTTCTTCCTTAAACTTTCCAAGTCCATCCCTGGATTTTCTTGAAGAAATAACTGTCTTGACATTTCCTCATCAAGATCTAGAAGTTCATCAGAACTTATCCTTTTACCAGCAGCAGAACTTATTCTTTTCCCAGTATCAGAATTTGTTCTGTGACTAGCTTGTCTTGATGTAAACCTTCTACCTTGACTATGACCACTACCCATTCCAGAGTTTCCTTGGTCATCTTTTCCATCATCCTTTCCTTGCAGTGACTTGTTGGTTTTGCATTTGGACTTAATTACCTTCTCCCCCTTTTTGGCATCAGCAGGTAATAAAAGAGAGATAAGTAGTTCCACTGAGGTCTGGATTTCAGTAAGTTGCGATTGCTGAGAAGCTTGATTTGTCAGAATTTGATCAATCTGAGCTTGTTGCTTCTCTTGAGTTTTCTCAATATAAGCAACCCTGTCAATGGTAGGTTGGAAGAACTTTTTCTTATCAAGTTTCCAAACTTGTTCCTGTTTAATAAAGTTCTCCTGAATCTTGTGTAGCTCTGCATGAGTGTTGGAATGAAGACCTTGTAGATGTTTAGTACTCAATGCAGTGACTCTAAGCTGGATTTTAAAATCAATCAGAATGTAACATTTCATCAGCTTTAGTCAAGTGCTCAGCAAGATGTAAAGCATTTGGAACACATGAAACTGAGTTCCATTCCTTAGTCCACTCCTGACCTGTAGGAGTTTCACTCCAAGGTACTGGTGCATCCCTGATAACAAACTCCTTTAGCAGTTCAGACTTAGGAAGAGTCAGTGGAGGAGTATG
The DNA here is from genome assembly GCF_009905375.1 of Apium graveolens. NCBI lineage: Eukaryota > Viridiplantae > Streptophyta > Magnoliopsida > Apiales > Apiaceae > Apium > Apium graveolens. Next base: position 205,891,214 of record NC_133655.1, on the reverse strand, counting down.
TCCTGAAGGACCTGCTTCATCAGCATCTACAGTTGTAGCAGCTTCACCAGTATCTCCAACATTTGCAGCATCAGAACTTAAAGAATCAGTATCTTCTGATAAGACAACTGTGTGAGTAGCAATGGAGGCTTCAACATCCTCTAATTGCTGATCTGATACTAAGTTCTGATCAACAGCCATATCCTGATGCTCACCTAAAATCTGATCATCAGCATCTTGATGCAGAGAAGGTGTTCGTGATAACTCAGGAGTTTGAACAGCATCAGTAACAGGTGTTGTGGAAGGATTATATGCTGTTGGAGCTTCTAAGAAAAGTATTTCAGGCACAACCAGGTTATCAATTTCAGCACTTGTGCCTGGATCAACAAGAGACATAGAAGGTGAATTAGCCTTGTCAGATACAGGTTCCTGAGATGGAGTTGATGGAGAAGAAGTGACTGGAGCAAATTCCTTGTCTTGTGAGATCAGAGATTCCTGATCCCCTTCCTTAGCTGCTTCCTCCTCATCATCTGAAACTGGCCTCTGTGACCTCTGTTTCTTGTACTTCCTTGTTGATTTGGATTCCTTGGGAGTTTCAGGAACCGTCATACGTCTAAGCCTCTTGAGAAGCCTAGAACCCCCAATTACAGAATCCTTCTGAGAAGTTGCCTTCTCAGCTTCATCTACCACAGGTTCTTAAGAGGGAATCTGATCCTCAGAATCCTCCTCTTCTTCTGAGATGTTTGAGGAACAGTCTTGTTCTCTTTGGCTTAGAGGATGTAGGCTTCACAGTAGGTGCTGAAGAAGAAGGTTGAGCAGTCTGTGAAGTGGAGAGATAGGATTTGAGATAAGTTCTGAGGGTAGGTTGAGTAGAATGAGAGGTAGGGACTGAGGTTGATGGATTTTGGTTATGGTGAGTTGGTTGAACATTTGAGTAAACAGATGTGTAAGTAGCAGGATCAGCATTTACCAGAATCTGTTTCACAGACTGAGGAATCTGTAATTGTCTCACCATTGATTTCTTTGTGTCAGCATTTATCAGGTCATTAAAGTACCTTTTTGCAACCTTAAAAGGTGGGGTTTGAGTGCTGACTAACTGGGGTTCAGCAGTACAATACGTATAAATAAGTTGACAGAATCTAGCAAAATAAACAACATCTCGATCCTCTGTCATCCTATCCCCAGTAAAACCAATTATTCCAGTTGCAAAATCAAAATGAGTTTGATGGATAATAGCATACCCGATGTGCTGACTCAGAATTGGGATGGCATCAAAATTTGAACACTTGTTGCCAAAAGCCTTGGTGATGCAATCGAAGAAGAAACTCCATTCTCTTCTGATATTAGCCCGTTTCAACTGTCCAAGTTTCGTCAGACTCTTTTCATATCCCAAATCAGTCATTAACCCCCGAAGTTCTGATTCCTCTGGTATAGAGAAGGTACAATCTTCTGGAAGATGTAATGCTCTTCGTACTGTACCAGGAGTGACTACATAGGAAGAATCACCCACTTGGAAGATAATACTGGGAGTTCCTCGTTACCACCATCATCATAAACTCCAGTCCTCCAGAACCGCAGAACTTGTTGACTTGAAAATAATTCAGGCTGAGTTAAGGCGTACCCAACCTCACTATGTGCAAGAAGATCTTGCACAAAATGCAATTCAGATGGAGCTTCAGCATGATCAAGAATTGCAGCATAGTTGTTTGGAACAAACTTTGCTCCATCAATGATTAAATCCTTTGGTGCCATGTGAAAAAATATTGAAATTCAAGTATGCCTGTTAGGTGTTTGAGATAATGTCTGTATGAAAAACCAACGTGAGAAAGAATGAGAAAGAGAGTAAAAGTAAGAAGAGAGATAAAGTATAAAGAAAGTAAAAGATTAAAGAAATCTTCTCTCTGTTGTTCTTATACTCTAAAAAAATGTTACCGTTGGACACCTGTCAGACATGCAGTAATAACGGATAGTTACTGGGCTCGAGAAAACAGGAATGATTACTTACCCAGTTGCCTTGTTTCAAGGAAAAACCATTTCAGTTATCAAGAGACACAGGTTTAATTCAAAATTGAAACCGTTAGCACTGATTGAATTGTTTTTCACTGCAACATTAATATTCTGAAAATGAATCATGTTAAAAATGACCGAGATAATTTCGATGAATAAGTGCTGATAAAGAATCAGAACTTAAATAAAGACAAAATTTAAAAGGTCATCAGAATATCAAGCAGGATTTAACAACACAAGATAAAATAACTCAGAGACAAAATCTTGAAGTAAAAACAGTTTTCATTAATATATCAAGTCAATACATATATGAAATAGAAATTACATCAGTACAAGATTTTTCCCTAAGCTTCTAATCCTAACGTCAACAGCTTTAGTCTTAGCTAAGAAGCCTGACAAAGCTGAGGATGAAGGAGAACAGGAAGAAGACGAGATTATGTCATCTTCCTCTTCCTATCTTCGACAAACAAGATAGCGAGTCGAATGATTCGCTCTTGCTGACGGATACGACGAAGGTGAAGGTCTCTTCGAACGGCCACCAGATCACGTTTGATAACCTCTGGAAATTGAATCCAGAGATTGTGAGGGATGTTGGTGATAGGGTAGGGAGTTGGAATTCCATTCAAAAAGACATGCACAGTCTCATCACCGTAATTGTAGAACCAGCCAAATTCAGCCATTTGTGATAGTAAATGAAAAACAAGACTGAATTTGTGATACAAGTGTGATGAGAAGACTAATGTGAAGTGGCTGTGTATATAGGCAAGAGAATGCCAAGAGACGCAAAGATATTTAATGCTGACAAGTAGAATTAATTCTACCTCGTCTCCCTAGAGTTTGAAAAAGAATAACAGTCATTGGAAAAGGAATGTGCACATGTAACAAGAGTGAACTGTTCAAGGACGAGTGCCATTATGTTTTAACCATAGACTATTAATCTTCCACTTCAACATTTCGAAATTGAGCTGAGACTGTTACCAAATTTTACTCACAGATAAGTCAAGTAAAGGGTTAGACTGAAAAATCAGAACTTAGACCTATACCAGAATTTAACAGTCATCAGAACATAATGTCTTAACTCGAACAAGGAATATCTATCTTAGTAAATACTCATACAAGTTCTTAGTTATGAACGTCAGAACTTAATCATCAGAACGTGTAACTAGAACTTGTCCTCAGAATTTGTGCAAAAGTGACACAATGACTGTTTATCTAAAATAACATAGACCACCACAGAAATTTCATCATTCATATGGAGTGATGTGTGTGTGCATTAAGCTAAATAACAGACAAAGAGTAAAGTCTGATCTACTTCAGTACATCTTAGAAATAAGTCATAATTAAAATTTTGCTAAAGAGCTGTCATTATCCTGAAACCTACTGATAAATGAGTTCATGCATGAGTCCACCTCAACTGTTTTTGTGCTAATTTTATGCATCTTTTGAAATTCTATTTTACAGAGGCTTCTCAGTGTAAGTGAGTCACGACTGCTTATCAGAATTTATGCTATTATCAGAGTATTTCTCCAGTAATCATAGAGTGTGAAAAGTCACCAAGAAAAAATATTTTGCTTTTCTAATGCTTATTTACTTAATACCAGCAATGCACTTGGGTCGTCCCATTCACATTTTTACTCTAGATCTCAAAGGAGTACCTGATATTATTCTTTGATTCTTTTTCTTTTTCTTTTGATAAGTGAGGTTTATCAGCACTTAATACATTCAGCAGTTTTACTAGAATCAGAACTTAAACAGATGAGTAGCATTATTCTAATTTGGGACTTAGTAGTAAGATGAATAAAGTAAACTAAACTAAGCTCAAGTATCAGAATTTGCTTGTGTCATTAGATTTCCACAGAAATAATTACTTCTTTCATGGGATCATTTGTTTATTGAAGACTAGTAGCTCAGTATCTAGCACAGTTATCCTCATAGGGTAGAATAGTTACTGAAACAGACATATCACTTATCAGAGTTTAGAAATATGTATCAGACAACAATCAGTACTTAAAAACATTTATCAATTAATGCACAGAATATACAAAGAGATTAATTCTGTAAATACTGATCATAAAGTCTGATAACATAGAACAAGTTTAAGCAGATTTAGAGAAAGAACCTGAAATCATTCCAAGTTCATTTACCAATTTTGTAAAGGTAGCTTCACACAGTGGTTTTGTGAAGATATCTGCTACTTGTTGATCTGTGGGAACAAAATGCAATTCCACTGTACCTTCATCCACATGTTCCCTGATGAAATGGTACCTGATGCTGATGTGCTTTGTCATAGAGTGTTGAACTGGATTACCTGTCATAGCAATAACACTTTGATTATCACAGTAAATAGGGATTTTGAAATACGTTAACCCATAATCCAGTAACTGATTCTTCATCCAGAGAATCTGTGCACAGCAGCTTCCTGCAGCAATATACTCTGCTTCTGCAGTTGATGTGGAAATTGACTTTTGTTTCTTGCTATACCAAGAAACCAACCTGCCTCCAAGAAATTGGCAGCTACCACTTGTGCTTTTCCTATCAATTTTGCAACCTGCAAAATCTTCATCTGAGTAACCTATTAATTTAAAATCTGATTCTCTAGGATACCATAATCCTAGATCAGCTGTTCCTTTAAGATACTTAAAGATTCTTTTTACAGCTGTTAAGTGAGGTTCTCTTGGATCTGCTTGAAATCTTGCACAAAGACAGGTAGCAAACATGATATCTGGTCTACTAGCAGTTAGATAGAGAAGTGAGCCAATCATACCTCTGTAATCAGTAATATCTACTAAATTACCAGTATCCTTATCCAATTTTGTTGCAGTGGCCATGGGAGTGGATGCACTTGAACAGTCTTGCATTCCAAATTTCTTCAGCAAGTTTCTGGTGTACTTAGATTGACAAATAAAAGTTCCTTCTTCACTCTGCTTGACTTGAAGGCCCAGAAAATAACTAAGTTCTCCCATCATACTCATCTGATATCTTGACTGCATTAGGTTGGCAAACTTTTTGCAAAGTTTGTCATTTGGAGACCCAAAAATAATATCATCAACATAAATCTGGATCAAAAGTAAGTCCTTGCCATGGTTGAGATAGAACAGTGTTTTGTCAATAGTTCCTCTGTTGAATCCACTTTCCAGAAGAAATTGAGCTAAAGTCTCATACCATGCTCTAGGAGCTTGCTTAAGTCCATAAAGTGCTTTATCAAGCCTGTAGACATAATCTGGATGTTTGGAATCTACAAAGCCTGGAGGTTGTTCAACATATACTTCCTCTTCCAATTCTCCATTGAGAAAAGCACTTTTCACATCCATTTGAAAGACAGTAAACTTTTTGTGAGCAGCATAAGCCATGAATATCCTTATGGCTTCTAACCGAGCAACTGGAGCAAATGTTTCATCATAGTCAATTCCCTCCTGTTGAGAATATCCTTTTGCAACCAGCCTTGCTTTGTTCCTTACAATTATGCCATCACTGTCAGTTTTGTTTCTGAATACCCACTTTGTACCAACAACCGATCTATTCTTGGGTCTTGGCACTAAGGTCCAGACTTTGTTTCTTTCAAATTCATTCAACTCTTCCTGCATTGCTTGCACCCAATCAGCATCTTGAAGAGCTTCTTCCACTTTCTTTGGCTCAGACTGAGAGAGAAAAGAATTGTAAAGACATTCATTCGAAGTACCTGTTCTAGTTCTGACACCTGCCTCAGGATTTCCAATTATTAAATCAGGTGTATGTGATTTTGTCCACTTCCTTGCAGATGGAAGATTTTCTCTAGAACTGGATGCTCCCCCATGATTCATGCTGTCTTCGGTTTCATTTTCTGATGCTCCCCCTGAAACTATGCTCTCTGAGTTGGATCCTTCAGTATTTAGATTTTCAGTACTGTCAGTACTTTGCTTATCAGAACTTGACGAATCTGAATTTGAAGAGCCAGATGTATGTTCTGATGCTTCTTGAGATGTGATAATATCTTGAGTATGCTCCCCCTGCATTGGTGCATCTTCCTTTGACGTAGTCACCACAGTTTCAATAACATCAGAGTTTAATCCATCAGAATTTACAGTATTAGGACTTAGACTGTCAGGACTTGAGGTATCAGAATATGAATCTTCATTTTCAAATCTCAGCTGATCATGATCAATGCAATCTTCAAGTCCAGTGATCTTCTTGTCATCAAAAGAGACATTGATAGATTCCATGACCACTTTTGTTCTCAAATTATAGACTCTGAAGGCTTTTGTAGAAAGTGGATATCCCACAAAGATTCCCTCATCAGCTTTTAGATCAAACTTGGATAGCTGTTCAGGATGAGTCTTGAGAACAAAACACTTACATCCAAATACATGAAAGTATTTGAGATTTGGCTTCTTGTTCTTCACCATCTCATATGGTGTTTTTCCATGCTTGTTAATGAGTGTTGCATTTTGAGTAAAACAAGCAGTCTGCACAGCTTCAGCCCAGAAATAGGTTGGAAGCTTTGCTTCTTCAAGCATTGTTCGTGCAGCTTCAATGAGAGTTCTATTCTTCCTTTCAACAACTCCATTTTGCTGTGGAGTTCCAGGAGCAGAAAATTCCTGCTTTATTCCATGATTTTTGCAGAACTCTTCCATTATCAGATTCTTGAATTCAGTGCCATTATCACTCCTCAAAATTTTCACAGAATCTTTGATCAATTTATCCAGATGTTTGACATGATCAATCAGGATAGATGCAGTTTCACTTTTTGTGTGCAAGAAATACACCCATGTGTATCTGGTGAACTCATCTACTATGACCAACGCATATTTCTTCTTTGCAATAGACATGACATTCACTGGACCAAATAGATCAACATGAAGTAGATAATAAGGCTCAAGAATTGATGATTCAGTCTTGCTCTTGAACGAAGATTTTCTTTGTTTAGCCTTCTGACATGAGTCACAAAGACCATCAGGAACAAACACTGATTTTGGCAGTCCTCTCACAAGATCTTTCTTGATCAGTTCATTTATCTTGTTGAAGTTTAAATGAGAGAGTTTCTTGTGCCAATTCCAGCTTTCTTCAGTTGAGGCTCTACTCACTAAACAATTTGCAGATCCATCAGAACTTGTTGAAAGCTTAGCTTCATAAATGTTACCACGCCTGAATCCCTTCAGAACAATTTTTCCTTTAGATTTACTAACTATTTCACAATGTTCTACAAAGAAATCAACATGATAACCTCTGTCACAGATTTGACTTATACTCAGTAAGTTGTGTTTAAGTCCTGAGACCAGAGCTACATCTTTAATAATGACATTCCCAAGATTGATATTGCCATATCCCAAAGTTTTTCCAATGTTGCCATCTCCATAAGAAACACTTGGGCCAGCTTTCTCCACAAAGTCTGATAGCAGGGCCTTATTTCTAGTCATATGTCCTGAACATCCACTGTCCAGAACTAAAATATTTTTCCTGTTGCCCTACAATCAAAAAGACCACTAATTATTAGTTTTAAGGACCCAGACTTGCTTGGATCCTTTGGCCTTTTTAGGTTTGTTAACATTTGCAGCGGATTTAGCATCAGATTTTATGTTAACAGTTTTCTCATCAGAACTTATACTACCAGACTTTGAATCAGAACTTATACTAGAAGGAACAACAGAAACTTTCTTTAAAGAAGGTTTTATTTGATAATAATCATAGTACAAACTATGATATTCCTTACAAGTATAAATGGAATGCCATAAACTACCACAATGAAAACAAGGATTTTGTGGTTTGTATCTAACAGACTGACTCTTAACTCCTGACTTTGTAGATAAGGAGTTAATATTCTTATTCTTCCTGCAAAAAGAAGCCAGATGGTTAGAACTTCCACAGTTATGACATGCTTTCCTAGGAGCATCAGGAACAGTTTTATAGTTATTGCTTTTATTCACACCTTCCTTTCCATTCCTGTTTTTCCTAGGTGATTTTACCTTGTTTGCATTCTTAACATCTTTCAGCTTATGATTAAGCTGCTTCTTTGTCATTAAGCCTATGTTAACTTCAGCTGTCTTTTCCTGTTTTAGTTTGTCAGAAGCTAATTCCTTTTTAACTTCTGATTTCTCATTTTCAGATTTTTCAGTTACAAACTTAACAGGTTTTAACTTCGGATTTTGCTTATCAACAGGCTTAATTTCTACAGTTCCTTTTTCATTTTTATTTTCTCCATAGCCTAAGCCCTCTTTCCAGTTTCCACTGCTTAGCAAATTTTGAGTTGTTTTGCCAGAGTTAGTCCAAGTTCTGATAATCTCTCTCTCCTTTTCTAACTCAGTTTTTAGAGATTCATTCATTTTTAGCACTTCATCCCTAACATAAAAAGCATCATCTCTATCCTGCTGAGTTTGATGGAACATGACTAACTCTTTTTCTAAGAAATCATTTCTTTTCCTAAAAGCAAGATTTTCAGAAGTTAATCTTTCACATGTTAAAGTTTGATCTCTATAACTAACAAACATGGTTTTAAGATATCTTCTCAACTCATTAATATCATCAGTATGAAAAGCATAAGTAGTCTGAGGTACCTTTGTTTCAGCAGCTTCAGAACTGCTCTCAGAACTTGATTTATCAGCATTTGCCATCAATGCATAGTTCTCCTCACTTTCAGAGTCTGAGGTGTCTGTCCAGCTTTTCTGCTTTGTGACAAGAGCTTTGCCTTTGTCACTCTTGGTCTTCTTGCAATCAGGAGATATGTGGCCTTTCTCACCACAATTATAACATTTAACATTAGCGTAATCTCCTCTGTCAGACTTTCCTACTCTTCCTTCAGATCTTCTGAAATTCTTCTTATCAGAACTTATGCCTTTTCTGGAAAACTTCTTTCCCTTCCTGAACTTCCTGTATGCAATCTTTGTGATTCCTTTCACCATAAGAGCACACAGCTTCATCATCTCCTCATCAGCATCAGTTTCAGGCAAGCTTTCAGAATCTGAGTCATCATCACTCTCAGAACTTGATGACTCAGTATCAGACTTTATGATAAGAGCTTTACCCTTGTCTTTCTTTGAGGAAGGTGATTTGGGGGATTCCTCTTCAGCCTTGAGAGCAACTGTCCTTGACTTTCCTCCTTTCCTCTTGCTTCTTTGTTCCATCTCAAGTTCATGAGTCTTGAGCATTCCATAGATTTCATCAAGAGTTGTTTCATCAAGATTGTAGTTGTCTCTTATTGTTGTTGCCTTCAAATCCCAACATTCAGGAAGAGCTAACAGGAATTTAAGGTTTGTATCTTCAAGATCATACTCCTTATTTACTAATGACAAGTCATTCAAGAGTTTGACAAATCTATCATATACATCAGTCAATGACTCATTAGTCCTAGAGTCAAAGTGTTCATACTCTTGAGTGAGTATTGTCTTCCTGTTCTTCTTAACTGTTTCAGTTCCTTGACATCTTGTCTCCAGTGCATCCCATATCTCCTTAGCAGTCTTGCAGTTGATTACCCTGTTTGACATTACATTATCAATGGCACTATGCAATAAGTGTCGTACCTTGGCATCCTTAGCAATAGATGCTATATCTTCAGCAGTGTAATCACTCTTTTCCTTTGGTACGGTCATTGCTGCTTCACCTGCAACTACAACAGCGAGCTTGGTAGGTTTGTGAGGCCCTTCCTTGATTCTATCAAGGTATTCTGGATCTGTTGCTTCCAGAAACATGGTCATCCTTACCTTCCATATGGGATATTCAGATGGTCTCAATATGGGAACTCTGATAGTCTCATATCGACTCTGAGTTGATGTCTTTGATGATTCCTCAGTTTTGGTAGGCTTAGTTGGAGTTTCTGTGTCAGACATGATTGTGTTTGGATCTTTAACTGTATGTGTGTTAACAGAAGGCTCTGATACCACTTGTTAGGTCACACTTTCACTGTAGAGGGGGTGAATACAGTGTTTATTACAATCAAATCAAACTTCAAGAACTTATGTAACAGAAAACAAACTTTATTTAATCAATAAACTCTGTTACAATCTGGAACTGTTATCTCTCAGTGATGAACAAAATATCACGAGAGCTGCTAGGGTTATAGTAAATAATATTCTCGATAATGATAACACTTATAGTGTAAACCCTATGTCTGTGTTTATATACTACACAGTTACAAGATAATCGCTAATTGATATGGAATATAATTCTGCTTCCTAAAATATATCAATCAGATATCTTCTATTCCAAGTATTCCATTCTTCACGGAATTCCTTCTTCATGCATATCTCTTCTTATGTTTATCTTGATCTTCTTAACTTTAATCAGCTACTGTCCTTATCTGATCGTCCTTCAGCACTTAAGTTCTGATATCTATCTCCTGATGCTTATCTCCTGATAACATAAGTACTGATATCCCTTAAGTTCTGACTTCCAGTATAAGTACTGATCAGTTAAGTACTGATTTGTTCTGTTCAAATAAGATCTGAAATCTAAACATAAAACATATTAGCCATGACATTATCAAATATATCTAACAGCTAATTTTATGACTAACACTTCATCTAACCACTGAACCTCACCGTCTATTTTAGAGATAAAATCTTCAGAAATAAAAGATCTAGTAGCTCCCGAATTAATCAATACTAGAGCATTTACGGAGTTCACAGGGAGTGTACCTGCAACCACATTCGGACTCTGTACTGCTTCCTTCATTGACATGTTGAAAGTCCTTGCCCTGGGCTGATTTTGTGGTGGTAGTGGAGGTGGAGGTAATGCTAAAACCCTTGGAATACTAGCGGCCATCGCAACTCCTCTGCATTGTTTGGCAATATGTCCTTTTCTTCCACACTGGAAACAAGTGACCTCTGCTCTTCCCATCGGACATTCTCCAGAGTAGTGTCCCATTTGCTTGCACTTGAAACAGCTTGTTGCAAATTCCCGTATGCTTTTTACCACATATTTTACAATCAGGTATAAGCGGTCGGATAAGTCTTTGCTGAGTTGGGGCAGGAAGTCGATTACCCATCCTCTGGTTATTTTGTTCTGGTCTCCTAGCATTTACTTTTCCCCGGGCTTGAAATCCCGGCCTTCTGTTGAAACTGGCGAGTGCCAAATGAACAAGACTGGAAACAAGAACCAACATATGCACTATAACCTGCTGATCAGTCAAGATACAGTGCGGGTATATACCCAACTGCATAGGTCCAACCAACATAAGGAGTACTCAGGCAACTATGGCCTATTAATTAAAGGTCAGGGTAAAACCCAGTCCGCATTGTAACCATCCAGTCCAAAGCTTAGCATCCGGAACAATCGGAATGCTTTCGATGTATCCCAATACCAGGATATATCAAAGTATATGTAACAAGGGTAAAAGTATTGGAATATGAATAGAGGATTCAATAAATTGGGAGAAAGCAAGAATCGAAATGAAATAGACACAAGAATTAATAATTGGGTAACATTGTATATGAACAATAATTATCAAAGGTAACTGATATGATAAAAGGAAATATAATTCACTATTCTAGAATTTAGAATAGGGGAAGAACTTGCCTTGCGCGTACTTAACCTGGTTCAACTTACCGTCTTCTATCCCTAGCTTGCTCTGCCTTGCTGACACTGAACCAATCATAGAAAGATAGTCGTTTAGATAATTTACTATATACGTGTATCTCGAATTGATACCACGTAACCTTATCCATCTACCCATGCGTTTCTATCTGACTCGCATATATACACATATAATTATATAGCACGTAAGGTTCACATAACCACGTAAAGCACATAGCACATAATTAATTTTTAGACTTATAATTATTTTTAGAATCGATACTAGACTCATATTTATAACAACTAACCCTATCTGATTTCATTACAATTTTTCGGGATTTATTTGACTCGATTCTACCCCTAATAGGGCATATAAACAATTAATTATCACAAAACCACTCTCTTCCAGAAGAAATTATAACTTACAACTATTTTTATTGGATTCGTTTCATTTTTCTGAGTCTAGGGGTCTTCGTTTCGCTCAAATCGGACTAACGGTTTAATTATTATGAATTAAACAAGATTTAATTAATTAATAATTAATTATAAAGAATTAATTATAATTAAATAATCCTTAATTACATTTTTAAATAATTAATTAAAAATTATTGTATTTTAAAATAATTAATCCCTAATTATTAGGATTAATTACTATTTATTACAATTATTTACAAATTATTAATACTTACTCGATAAGATCGATTATTCACAAATAATCAATCGATACAATTAACTGATACGTTATTTATCGATTAATTACCAATTACTCGAATTATAATCTAACTCAACGATTAACTACTCGTATAAATACGAGGTACTCGCAATTCTCGAATAACTATCAAATCGCTATTATTATTATTTTTATTATTATTGTAACTTATACGATTCGTTAATCAATTAATTATCTGTATTTAATTATACGATACGAACAATTATTAGGACATTCTTCGAATAATTATCGCTCGAATAATAATTCTAATTATCGAATCACTACTCACAATATTAACTAATTATCGAATTATTAATCATATTATTTAATCCTTATTTATTAATTAATTACCTAATTATTAATTAATTACCTAATTATTAATTAATTAGATAACTAATAAATAATTAGATTAATAATTAATTAATTAATTAAATAAATCAATTCGAATTTCTAAATTAATAAAAAAATTCAAAAATTATTTACAAAAATATTTTAGATTTTTAAATCTAATTTTTATTTGATTTTTAGAATTATTAAAAACTGATTTTAATATACTAAAATATAATTAATTAATAAAATTTGCAGAAACAGAATTCTGGAAGTCAGGTTGGGAATTTTAGGGTCAAACCCGGGTCGAACCCGGGTCGCTCAAGAACACCGCCATGGCTGCCAGAAACCGGCGCCGGCGGGGGAAATTTCCGGTGAACAAAACGCAGCCAAAACGTCCTGCTTCTGTCTCGTTTCTCATCGTATTCAATCAAGAACAGCACCGTGATACCTTCGTGACGATTCCCAGCCGTCCTCCTCTCTTCCTCCATCGTTTCCGGCATCTGGACCTTCAACAGCAGCGGCGGCGATGCCGCTTTTCCGGCGAACACGAAACCGAAGCCAAACTCGACAAAACCGGTGCCATTCGATTGCAAAATCGACGATCTACACTTCCCCCTCATCGATTTCATCAAACAATCACTCAATCGTAAAACCCGAATTCAAAGATTAAAACTGAAAATACAAAATAAAAATCAACTCAAAAATCAACAAAAATAATTACATAAACAGAAACTACAGATCACAAGCTTCAAAATGGTTACTTACATGACTGATTTGGTTAACAGAATCACGATCAAAATTGGTTTTGATTCCAAGAACTCCAAGAACCCTAATTCCCTTTTTCTGAATTTTATGTTTATTTACTGATTTTTTTATAATTAATTAATAATTAATTACTGAAAAATTAGCTATTTATACTATGTAAAATAATACCCCTAAATAAAATTAAGGGGCTAATTACACTCCTAATAAAAATATTTGGCCCCAATTTTTATAATTTTTGGGTATTAATATTGAATTTTTAAATATTTAATAAATACAAAATAAATGCTAAAAATTCCCAAAAAATGTGAATATTACAAAAATGCAAAGAAAAATAATGTATGACATTTTTATGATCATATAAAAATAAAAATGTGATTTTTGTGGGGTTTTTGGTACCCGAAGGGGTCCCGAAAAGTCGTTTTTCGCGAAAAAGGTAAATTTGTAAAACACTTAGGGGTTCAGAATAGCGATATGGTATAAGGCATTTTTGGAAAAATAGGGCCAATGATTTTGTTTGAAGTACGGGCTTTTAAAACATGGTTTTGAGTTGTACGGGTTTTGATATAAAATATATAACTTATGATAGAACACTCAATAAATATCCAAAACACGTTTGGATCAAAACAAGCAACATGTAACACATAGCAGTTAGGGTTTAATGACTTAACACATTTAATCACATAATAATACACATAATTTATCTTTATTATGATATAATACAAGCGTAATTTCTCGGTCGTTACATCAAATCTTTTCCAAAATTTCGGGTTGAAATGACATTGCATATATAGCTTCACCTCCAAATTCTGGAGTCTGCGCCTCTATTTCCATCTTTTCAAATCCATGATTAATTCTTTCGATGACGTTATCATATTCAACCTTTCCTTGCGACTTAAAGCGTCGGCCACCACATTTGCCTTTCCAGGATGATAGTTTATCGCACAATCATAATCTTTGATCAATTCTAACCACCTTCTTTGTCTCATATTCAATTCCTTTTGAGTGAAGATATATTTTAAACTCTTATGATCCGTATAAATCTCGTACTTTTCCCCGTACAAATAATACCTCCAAATCTTAAGGGCAAACACAATTGCTTCCAATTCCAAATCATGTGTTGGATACTTTTGCTCGTGCGGCTTGAGTTGCCTTGACGCATATGCTATTACCTTCCCGTATTGCATTAGCACACAACCAAGTCCTTTATATGAAGCATCACTGTATATCACAAATTCCCCTTTTTCATCTGGTAATACCAACACTAGGGCGGTTACCAACCTCTTCTTTATCTCTTAAAAACTTTCCTCGCACTTTTATGTCCATACAAACTTCTCATTCTTTCTTGTCAACTTTGTTAATGGGACAACAATCTTAGAAAAATCTTGCACAAACCTCCTATAATATCCGGCTAATCCCAGAAAACTTCTGACTTCCGTAGGAGTCTTGAGTCTTTCCCAATTCATTACAGCTTCTATCTTGGCTGGTTCCACTTTGATTCCTTCTTTATTAACTACATGCCCAAGAAATTGCACTTCCTTTAACCAAAATTCACACTTTGAAAACTTAGCGTACAGCTTCTCTTTCCTCAGAATTTCCAAGGAAATCCTCAAATGCTCCTTATGATCTTTTTCCATCTTGGAGTAAATCAGTATATCGTCGATAAACACAATAAACTTATCCAAATATTGCTTGAACACTCTGTTCATATGATCCATAAATGCGGCTGGCGCATTTGTCAATCCAAACGCCATTACCAAAAACTCATAGTGCCCATATCTCGTTCGGAACGCTGTCTTGGGTATATCTTCCGCTTTAATTTTTTAAATGATGATACCCAGATCTTAAATCAATCTTGGAGAAACACGAAGCTCCTTTTAACTGGCCAAACAAGTCATCAATCTGCGGTAGAGGGTACTTATTCTTAATCGTCAATTTATTCAGTTCGCGGTAAATAATGCACAACCTCATACTTCCATCCTTTTTCTTTACAAACAACACCGGTGCGCCCCACGGGGATACACTCGGTCAAATTACTCCTTTGTCCAACAATTCTTGTAACTGAGCTGCCAATTCCTTCATTTCAACTGGCGCCATGCGATAGGGAGCTTTCAACACTGGTTCCGTTCCAGGAGCCAAATCAATCGTAAACTCGATCTCTCTGTCTGGAGGTAGTCCAGGCAATTCATCAGGAAACACATCCAGAAAATCTCTTACTATCGGAATATCCTCTATCCTTAAAAATTTCCTTCTCCATATCCATGACATGAGCCAAATAAACTTCGCATCCTTGACGTATTAATCTTCTCGCCTCAATAACTGTTAGGAATTTCTTCTCTTGCCTCTTTCCTTTGAATATCACCTCTTCTCCATCCTTGGTTCTTAACTTCACCTTTTTACTTTTACATTCTATTTGCGCTTCATGGTTTGACGACCAATCTATTCCTAGTATAACCTCAAATTCTCCTAACTTAAAGGGAATTAAGTCAGCAGAAAAGTGCCGACCTTCTATAGTCACATCACAATCGGGACAAATCTTATTAACAATAACTTTCTTTTGATTTGCTACCTCTATAATCAAATTAGGTTCCAGAGGGTACGCAACACAATTTAACTTATCAAGAATACTTTCAGAGATAAAAGATCTAGTTGCTCCAGAATCCATCATTACTTTTACTTCTACTGAGTTAATAACAAGCATACCTGCTACCACGTCCACATCTTGCACCGCATCTTTCATCATCATGTTAAAGGTTCTAGCTCTGGGTTGAGCTGATGGTGCTGGGAGAGACGGCGGTCCAGCAATCCTAAGAACATTAGCCTTCTGAACAGGCTCCTTGCAATTCCTAGCCATATGGCCCACTTTACCACACTTGAAACAAGCTAAATCTGGCTTCCTCGCTCCACTTGGGCATTCTGAAGAGTAATGTCCCTTCTGGTTGCATTTAAAACATGTCATATCCAACTTATTACACCTTCCCGGGTGTCTCTTTCCACAATTCTTGCATTCTTGAATCTGGGGCCTGTTATCCTTCCCCGGTTGTCCTGCTTTCTGGAAATGGTTCTTCTGAGCTCCGTTACCGGGTTTAAATTTCTGAAATTTTTGGTTTTGACCTCCACCATTCTTGCCAAACTTCCCTCTAAACTTTGAACTTCCTTGCTCTTGCTCTTAGCTTTCAAATTTCCTCTTTCTTCCTTCATTTTCTCTCCTTGCAGCTTCACGCTCACCTTCCACTATCATTGCCTTTTGAACCAAGGCAACATAATTCTTGATCTCTAACAATGCTACTTGACTCCTAATCCACGGCTTAAGTCCCTGTTGGAACCTCTTAGCCTTCTTTGCTTCGGTATTCACATATTCAGGTTCGAATCTAGACAATTCCGAGAATTTCACTTCATATTCCGCTACCGACATATCCTCTTGTCTAAGGTCCAGAAATTTCATTTCCAACTGATCTTGCATATAGCTCGACGGATACTTCTCCAGAAACATTTCAGTGAACTTCTCCCATGTTAAGTCCTTGCCTTCCAACAACGCCTTCGAAGACTCCCACTAGAAACTTGCTTCATCTTTCAGGTAATAACTTGTATACTGAGCTTTCTTGTCATCCTTAACTTCTGCTAACTCAAAAGCTTTTTCCATTTCTCTCACCCATGACTAAGCTTTAATTGGGTCTGGTAAACCTAAGAACTCTGGGGGATGAACAGATTGAAAGTGTTTGAAGTTTCCAACTTTAGGGGCCACAGGTTGTTGCAAAAGCTGAGCAAGTCTACTCATCATGGTGGTTTCTTGGTTTACTTCTGGGTCTTTGGTTGGAATTTCTTTTTCTTGGTGATCTGGTGAGTTGGCCATTTCTTACAAACCTGATTGAGCAATTATTTAGTAATATGATAGCATGGCATATATAACAGTATTTTCTATAAAATCTCTTTTGCGGGTTTTAAGCTTTACCCGATTTTGTACATGCAATCCTATTACTACATAACTCTCATACCGGTGTTGTTTTACCATGGCACAGAATAGGGTTTTACGATCTTTAAACATGGTTATACGAAAACATGGTTGTATAGAAACATGATATGTGGAACAGTTTATGAGATATTTAGGGTGCACAATGGAAACAAGACAATGGATTTATTTAAACAAAGGGTACATAAAGAAAAGTCTGGCTATCATAAGTTCTGAAATAAGGTACAATAATATAGCAGGGTTAAATAGAGGAAAAATCGAAAAATATCCCCCTATCTACCCCTAACTTCTAACAGCTACTGCTACAACATAGTTCTGAAATACAACAAGATAAATGAAAAAGGTATCCCGGCATCTGACCAAGTATCCCAAAGCCTACTGGCGCTGAAAAACAACAATATACAGGCTCAACCAACAGTCCCGTCTAATCATCCAGAATCTCTCTCAATACAACCAACATCCAGCGAATGATCTTATGCAGCCTCCGGGCCTCAGCATCAGCATCACAAGTGGATGGTCCCTCATCCAATCTTCTCCTGGCAACCTGCTCCACCAACTGAATCCTAGCTCTCCACTCCTCCATCACTACTGAAGTCCTCTGCCTAGAATCTCGAATCAACCTATCCACCAAAGCTCCCAACTCAGGAATGCGGCAGTAAACACAGTCTCGATCCTGGGCTAACTTGCTACCAACACTGACAGGTACAATCTTAGGCATTTCGGACTCTGGCTCAGGGGCAAGGGTCTCTGAATCTGGTCTCAAGGGTGAAATCTGCATAGGGATCTCACTACTCTCAGAAGGGTCGTCCTCTGGGCTGAACTAACATATGATAAGTGGCATTTTATACCACTTAGAATGTCTTAAAATGGCTTAAATTGGTGTCTTGAAATCAAGTATTTTGTGTATTTGATGCGTTTTTCTAGTGTTCATGCATTTCAGGGTATTAGTTGCATTTCGGAGGAGGAATCATCAAGAATAAGCCTTGGCATGTGTTCACCATTGCGAGAGGAAGAGAACGGGCAGATTACGGGGAAGAAACGGAGCAAACCGGGAATTTTTCCAGTAGGGTCCTGCGCGCCCGCGCAACAATGCTGAGCGGCCGCGCAGCAGCCTTGCGCGCCCGCGCAGAAATGCTGAGCGGCCGCGCAGGGTCGGGGAAAAAGCTGAATTATTTTAGACTTCTACTTCTGTTTGGCTTCCAACTTCTATGTGAAGAGGAAGCATATATTCTTGTGATTCTTGTTTCGTTGTAACGTTGGATGCTAGTTTTCTTGCTTTGATTTATTTACTCTTGTGACGTACTCTGTTTTAATATAATTAGTTTAGTTATTATTTTCTTGTGTTGATTATCATGATTTCATATGAACCCATGATGGCGATAAGTTCTATTATGGGCTAATCGTGATCATGGGGTTGCAACGGATTTATTATGAAATTCTTTAGTTAATTGTTTAATACTTTAGTGTGTGATAATTGCATGATATCTAGTATTGGTTGTGCGTATTCGTCTTATGTGCGTCGCGAACATATAAGATAGGGTGTTAATCTCTTGTGAAGCGACGGTGGATCTTGAGATTTAGAACTTGCCATGCTAGCATAGGTTCATGTACGTTGTGCATGATTAGTGGGTAACTCTAACAGTTTTATTTGCCCTATGTAATCAAAAGGAATAACTTGTGCTTAAATCGTTGTGTTGTCAATTTCTGTAGACATATAGGAACTCAACATAATTGATGACTATTCAACTTCTATCTTAATTGTGGATGCTTGGTAGAATGGTATTAGTACAATGAAAGTTGGCTTTTATCAGTTTCGTGTTATTCGATTAATATCATCACTGTCACATGCTAAAGGTAATAACAATGGCTATAGAAGGAAGTAATAATGAAGTTGTGATCTCATGAGTGTTCTATTATTGATAAGTTGAAGTGTTAGTTAAGTGGTTAATTAAGTAGTTAATTATAGTTAATATTTAATCAACTATTTTAGGTGTTAATATCTTAACATTGAGAAGTAGTCATACATTGGTGAGTGAGTTTCATTAGACAAAAACTTAGTCTGAGTCTCTGAGGGAACGAACTAGAAAGTATTCTATATTATTTGCGAACGCGTATACTTGCGTGAATATTAGTGCGTGATTTCGCCCTAACAAGTTTTTGGCGCCGCTGCCGGGGACTCGGCGTATTTGTTTAGTTTATGTACTTACCATCATTGGTCATTAGGACTCAGTGATTAGGACGTAGTAGTTAATTACTCTTTTCGGTTGTGTTTCAGGTACTTTAGCAAGCGTTTATGCAAACTCGTTCTCGTGCTCGCAAGAGGACCTTAGATACAGCTGAGGAGAAAGACGAAGTTCTTGATACTCCGGAGAAGTTAGATTTTGAGGATTCGGATTCAGGAACTAAGCAGAAAGAACCAGTAAACATGGGAGATCGTATTGTTCAAGCTGATCCAGCTCTTATGGATTTTTCTCGGCCTAAAATTGATGACATTCAGTCAAGCATCCTTCATCCGGCTATTCAAGCTAACACCTTTGAAATCAAGCCGGGCACTATTCAGATGGTGCAGAATTCTGTTTCTTTTGGAGGAGCGGCAACTGAAGACCCCAACATGCACATAAGGAATTTTGTCAAGATCTGCAGCACTTTTAAGTATAATGGCGTGACTGATGAGGCTATCAAGTTGAGGCTTTTCCCATTCTCACTGAGGGATAAGGCTAAAGACTGGTTACATTCTGAACCAGCTGGGTCCATCACTACGTGGCAAGATCTTGCGCAAAAGTTTCTGGTGAAGTTTTATCCAATGGCAAAGACTGCTGCTATGAGGAATGCTCTTACTCAGTTTGCGCAGCAACCTACATAATCTATGTGCGAGGCTTGGGAACGCTACAAGGAAATGTTGAGAAAATGTCCACATCATGGAATGCCGGATTGGATGGTAATCGCTGGTTTTTATAATGGTTTGGGGGCCCAATCTCGGCCCATGCTCGATGCAGCAGCTGGAGGCGCCTTATGGGCTAAAAGCTATACTGAGGCGTATAATCTTATAGAGACAATGGCTGCAAATGAGCATCAAAACCCAACTCAGAGGATGATGTCAGGCAAGGTAGCAGGTATTCTGGAAGTTGATGCAGCCACCGCTATTGCAGCCCAGCTCCAAGCGCTATCAATGAAGGTTGATTCTTTGGCTACGTATGGAGTTAATCAAATAGCTATGGTTTGTGAGCTTTGTGCAGGTTCTCATGCTACGGATCAGTGTTCTCTTATCAACGAATCTGTTCAGTATGTGAATAATTATCAGCGACAACAGCAGCCTGTGCCAGCGACCTATCATCCTAACAACAGAAATCATCCAAATTTCAGCTGGGGGAATAATCAGAATGCTATTCAGCCACCATATCAGCAAGGAGTAAGTAAATAGTTTAACCCACCTGGATTCTAGCAACCACAGCAGTATGCTACAAGGCAATCATATCCTCAACAGGGAAGTGCAGCTGCACCTACTAGTGCTGATTTTGAGGAACTTAAGCTGTTGTGCAAGAGTCAGGCGGTTTCTATCAAGACCTTGGAAAATCAAATCGGTCAATTAGCCAATGCAGTGCTCAATCGTCAACCTGGCACTCTTTCCAGTGACACGGAAGTACCAGGCAGGAAGGAAGCTAAAGAGCAAGTCAAGGCTATTACCTTAAGGTCTGGAAAACTAGCTGATGCTGAAAAGGCAAAAGAAGTCGAAGCTGAAGTTAGAGATGAAGAATCTAAGCAAAAGGAGAAAGCGGTGGAACCAAAGAAGACTACTGTTGAACACACTCTTCCTTAGGCTAATACAGGGGAGAAACAGCTCTATCCTCCACCACCTTTTCCTAAGAGATTGCAGCAACAAAAGCTGGATAGACAATTCGGGAAGTTTCTGGAGGTGTTCAAGAAACTTCACATCAATATACCTTTCGCTGAGGCTCTGGAACAAATGCCTAGTTATGCGAAGTTTATGAAGACTATTCTTTTAAGGAAGGTGAAACTGGATGACCTTGAAACCGTTGCTTTCACGGAAGAATGCAGCGCGGTTCTGCAACAAAAGTTACCACCAAAACTGAAAGATCCAGGAAGCTTCACCATTCCTTGCACCATTGGCAATCTAACTTTTGACAAGTGCCTTTGTGATTTGGGAGCAAGTATTAATCTGATGCCGTTTTCGATCTTTAAAAAGCTGGATCTGCCTGATCCAAAACCCACATACATGTCGCTACAATTGGCGGACCGTTCCATTACTTACCCAAGGGGCATAGTTGAGGATGTGCTCGTCAAGGTGGATAAGCTCTTCTTTCCTGCAGATTTTGTTATTCTGGATTTTGAGGAAGATAAGAAGATTCCCATAATCTTGGGGAGGCCTTTCTTGGCTACTGGCCGTACTTTGATAGATGTGCAAAAAGGGGAACTTACTATGCGGGTCCAAGATCAGGATGTGACCTTCAACGTATTTAAGGCAATGAAATTCCCTACAGAAGATGAGGAGTGCTTAAAAGTGGATGTGATTGATTCTGCGGTTACTTCGGAACTTGATCACATGCTAATGTCTGATGCATTGGAAAAGGCCTTAGTGGGGGATTTTGACAGCGATGATGAAGATAACAACGAGCAATTGCAATATCTGAACGCTTCTCCATGGAAGCGAAAGCTCGACATACCATTTGAATCTCTTGGTACTTCTGACCTTAAGAATGCTGAAGGAAGCTCAAACCATCAACAGAGGAAGCACCTACCTTGGAGCTAAAACCATTACCTGAACACTTCAGGTATGCTTTTTTAGGTGATTCATCTACATTACCTGTTATTATTTCAGCTGACCTTTCAGATATTGAGGAAGACAAGCTCTTAAGGATTTTGAGAGAATTCAAATCGGCTATAGGACGGACCATAGCAGACATCAAGGGGATAAGTCCTTCATATTGTATGCATAAAATTCTGTTAGAGGAAGGTAATAAGCCAACTGTGGAACAGCAGCGAAGACTGAACCCGATCATGAAGGAGGTGGTGAAGAAAGAAATTCTGAAATGGCTAGATGCAGGCATCATTTATCCTATTTCTGACAGCTCGTGGGTGAGCCCCGTGCAATGTGTACCTAAGAAAGGAGGTATCACTGTGGTCGCAAATGAAAAGAATGAGCTCATCCCTACTCGAACAGTTACAGGATGGAGAGTATGCATGGATTATAGAAAATTGAACAAAGCCCCAAGTAAGGATCACTTCCCTCTCCCATTCATTGATCAAATGCTTGACAGATTGGCGGGACATGAGTATTTTTGTCTTCTGGATGGTTATTCCGGGTATAATCAGATTTGTATTGCACCAGAGGATCAGGAAAAGACTACCTTCACTTGTCCATTTGGCACATTTGCTTTTCGTAGAGTTTCGTTTGGGTTATGTGGCTCCCCGGCCACCTTTCAGAGATGTATGATGGCTATATTCTCTGACATGATTGGAAATAACGTCGAAGTGTTCATGGATGACTTCTCCGTCTTTGGACACTCATATGATGAATGTTTGAATAATCTGCGCGCCGTACTCAAAAGATGCGTGGAAACTAATTTGGTGCTTAATTGAGAGAAATGTCATTTTATGGTGCGTGAAGGCATTATCCTTGGGCATAAGGTCTCTAGCAAAGGTCTGGAGGTGGACAAGGCCAAGGTAGGAGTCATTGAAAATCTTTCCCCACCTAATTCGATGAAAGGAATCCGTAGTTTTCTCGGTCATGCGGGTTTTTATCGGCGATTCATCAAGGACTTTTCAAAGATATCTAAGCTATTATGCAATTTACTTGAGAAAGATGTGCCTTTCAAATTTGATGATGAATGTATGGCAGCATTCGAGACTCTCAAAGGGAGTTTGATCACGGCACCAGTTATTACAGCACCAGATTGGACAGAACCATTTGAGATGATGTGTGATGCGAGTGACTATGCGGTAGGTGCAGTTCTGGGACAGCGCAAGAAAAATCTCTTCCATGTGGTCTACTATGCGAGTAAGACTTTAAATGGGGCCCAATTGAACTACACCACTACTGAGAAGGAGCTTTTGGCTATAGTCTTTGGCTTTGAGAAATTTTGATCTTATCTGCTTGGTACGAAAGTAACAGTATTCACTGATCATGCAGCTATTCGCTATCTGGTTTCTAAGAAGGATTCGAAGCCGAGACTCATTCGTTGGGTGCTTTTACTTCAGGAATTTGAGTTAGAGATCAAAGATAGAAAAGGTACTGAGAATCAAGTAGCTGACCATCTCTCTAGGTTGGAGAATCCCGATTCTACTTCACAAGATAGGACGTTAATCAATGAATCTTTTCCGGATGAGCAGTTGTTTGTAATTCAGGAGGAAGAACCATGGTTTGCAGATATTGTAAACTATCTTGTCAGCAATATAATGCCGCTTAATTTGACATCCGCTCAGAAGAAGAAGTTTCTGTATGAGGTGAAGTGGTATATGTGGGATGAACCATATTTTTTTAGACAGGGAGCTGATCAGATCATCAGGAGATGTATCCCGTTCTGTGAGACGGAGGGGATATTACGAGACTGCCATTCCACGGTTTATGGTGGACACTATGAAGGTGAGAAAACGGCAGCTCGTATTCTGCAAGCAGGTTTTTTCTGGCCTACTTTATTCAAGGATGCTCATCAGTTTGTTTTAAGGTGTGATCGTTGCCAAAGAGTGGGAAATTTGTCAAGGAAGGATGAGATGCCATTAAATGTGATGCTTGAAGTCGAGGTCTTTGATGTATGGGGAATCGATTTCATGGGGCCTTTTATCTCGTCTTGCAATAATCAGTACATCTTGCTGGCAGTCGATTATGTCTCAAAATGGGTCGAAGTTAAAGCTTTACCGACAAATGATGCAAAGGCAGCACTAAATTTTCTTCATAAGCAAATTTTCACAAGGTTTGGAACGCCTCGGGTAATCATAAGTGATGAAGGATCGCATTTTTGCAACCTTAAGTTCACTTCTATGATGCAGCGTTATAATGTGAATCATCGAGTAGCTACTGCCTATCATCCGCAAACAAATGGTCAAGCGGAAGTGTCTAACAGAGAGATAAAGCACATTCTAGAGAAGGTTGTTTGTCCGTCAAGGAAGGATTGGTCTTTAAAGCTCGATGAAGCTGTTTGGGCTTACAGAACAGCATACAAAACTCCACTTGGGATGTCACCGTTTCAGTTGGTATACGGTAAGGGATGTCATCTACCGGCGGAGCTTGAGCATAAGGCCTACTGGGCATTGAAGAAATTGAACCTGGATTTAGATGCAGCTTGTAAGAAAAGAATGCTTCAGCTTAATGAACTTGATGAATTTCGACTGCAAGCGTACGAGAATAACAAAATGTATAAGGAAAAGATGAAGAGGTGGCACGATAGGAAGCTACATCCTAAGTTATTTGTGCTAGGGCAACAAGTTCTGTTATTCAACTCTCGGCTCCGACTTTTTCCTGGGAAGTTGAAATCAAGGTGGTCTGGACCTTTTATTGTCAAAACTGTGTTTCCACATGGAGCGGTGGAAATTTTTGAGAATGATTCGGACCAAGCATTCAAGGTTAACCGTCAGCGGTTGAAGCACTACTATGGGGACATGGCAAACCGAGAGGTGGTTAGTGCCATTTTGTTGACTACTTGAGAAAGGTACGGAACGTCAAGCTAATGACGAAAAAGAAGCGCTGCGTGGGAGGCAACCCATGAATTCTTGTTACAGGAACCCTTAGAAGTTAATAACCTATCCAAAAACAAAAAAAAATCAGAAAAAAGGGGCTGAAATTTTTTTTTTCCAGAGACCCTCTGCGCGCCCGCGCAGCTATCCGCGCAGGGGTCGAGTTCCAGAAAATTTTTTACAGTTCAGAAAAAAAACACAAAACACAAAAACCCATCACAGCCCATAAACCCACGAATTATTTTCACATTACCCCATGATTTTATCCCTCAACCCCACTCCTAATCTAATTTAACCTACTCCATACCCTATATATACATACACCTATCCCACATATCTCCCACAAACTTCCTACACTTAAACCCTCTCATAAACATCAAAAATCAGTTCTTACACACTTTTATTCACAAATCAATGGCACCCAAGAGAGCACGCACTATTGACAGCAGCAGCAACACAGTTCCTACTGCTGATTCATCAAGGGGTATTGCTGCAAGGCCTCGGTTAACTGACAGAGCTGCGGAGGAGGAGTACACTAGGCTGTTGGGGAAGCCGATTCTGAAGGAGAGGGGGTTTTTACCATCAGGGAGGGATGGTGAGTTGTTGCCCATGATTGCAGAGAAGGGGTGGATAGCTTTTTGTGAGTCACCCGAAGCAGTACAGATGAGTGTTGTTCGCGAGTTCTACGCGAACGCGAAGGCTGAAAAGAATGGGTTTTCTGTAGTTCGTGGGCTGACGGTTGATTATCATCCTGCGGCGATTCGCCGTGTGATTGGACAGCGAGAGAGGAAGCCCGAGGAGGAGAACTGGAATGAAAAGACTGCTGAGGATTTTGACTTGGATTTGATTTGTGCGACTCTCTGTCGACCGGGCACAGTTTGGAACCGCAGTCCAGCCAATAATGAGTATCGTCACTTTCCGGCGATCGCCATGAACAGGTATGCCCGTGCATGGAATGCATTTATATGTGCTAATATTTTGCCTTCTTCACATGCACACGAGGTCACAGTTGAGAGAGCACAGTTGTTGTGGGGAATTCTGAATGAGGAATACTATGTGGACCTTGGTGAGTTTATCTATCAAGGAATTCTGAAGTTTTTGAGGGGAGCAAAGCATATGAACATCCCTTATGCATCCACGGTTACGAAGCTATGCCGAGCAGTAGGAGTGAACTGGCCGGCTCATGAGCAGTTGCAGTTGCCAGCAGCTCCGATAGATTCTGGCACTCTGAATGGGATGCAGGAGTGGACCGGTGGTGAGCCTGAGGAGCATGGGCTGGGTTATCGTCTTCCAGGAGGACGTCCAGCACGAGGTGCTACTATGGCTAGGCCAGGGCGTGGTGAGGCTGGTTCTTCGAGAGCTCAGGAGGGTGCTGGGATGGGTGATGCCCAATATAGGAGGCTTTCACGGCGGATGGACGCCATGTATGAGACGCATAGCAGGTTTGCTCAGGAGCTCACCCTTGCGTTAGGGACTGCTTTTCGAGGCCTTGGAGCTGATATCCAGTGGCCAGTTTTTGGTGAGGACTCTGCATACCCGCCGCCTGATACTCCACCCACTGAGGGTGATGATGATGATGACTTCGAGTAGGTATACCCTGTGTTCCTTTCTACTACCTTCACTGGGGACAGTGAAGATTTTAAGTTTGGGGGTGGTAGTTAAGGAATATTTTGTATGTGTCATATAGCTGCATATTCATGATAGTTAGTTCATATAGTTGCATAATTTTTGCCATATAAGTTTTTTTTATATAGCTTTATTTGTTTGTCATATCATATAGCTCATGTATATACCATGATCCCTTTTGCAATGATTTATCGACTGAATTGTGATATTGATACGAGTGTAGTGATAGCATTAAAGTGATATTAAGTTGTGTAGGTTGATATGCATGCTAGAAGCACTTATATTTTCACTAAGTCTTAGAGAATGCTTAAGGGCCAGATTGTTGTTATGATCTGATTATTTTCGAGGATAATCTATTTATTATGCTTAGAATTTGATAATAGGTTCTTAGTGGTAAAGACATGAAAAAGAAAAAAATGGAGTAAAAATGGAATTTGTTGCTAGTTGTGGCTAGGCGTCAAATGGCTAGTAGCCGGCTCGCATGTTATGCGAGTAGTCTAGGGTTGAGCAAGATGGAGCGAAACGCACTTGCTCAGAAAAAAGAAAAGAAATTTTTTTTTTTTGCATAATTGATCAAGAGTGGGCTCTTTGGTATTCGAGTTATTAAGTTCTTAGGGGACTTTGTGCCTAGTGACCTAAGGCTTTTAGAGTCTGGGATCCGCTAACCTAACGCTCGTTACATGGATACCATTGTATAAGTCTTTTGTGGACCTCACTCATTGCACGGTCAAATAAGCATTTGAGTTGTAAATAAAAAGCACGATTCCGTAGTAAGCTCTAGAGTTCTTGTAGTGTTGTATATCACTTTGTGCCTAGAATTTTTATTCTTTGTATAATCGTAGGATTGCCTTGAGGATAGTCTAGTCATAGTAATTGGTCTAGTTCCGAAGCATATCTGTTAAGCATTTGCACACACCACGTTTCTGGATGTATGTCCATTTGCATGAGTTTATTGATCTTTAGTGTCTAACTGCATTCGTTGAGACGTGACAATTTGGTTGGTTAATTGTAGTAAGGGGGATCGTTGCATTTTCATATAGATTGCATTCATGCATATTTTTATTTGTTTTGAGTCTGTGACGCTTGAGGACAAGCATCGATTTAAGTTTGGGGGTGTGATAAGTGGCATTTTATACCACTTAGAATGTCTTAAAATGGCTTAAATTGGTGTCTTGAAATCAAGTATTTTGTGTATTTGATGCGTTTTTCTAGTGTTTATACATTTCAGGGTATTAGTTGCATTTCGGAGGAGGAATCATCAAGAATAAGCCTTGGCATGTTTTCACCATTGCGAGAGGAAGAGAACGGGCAGATTACGGCGAAGAAACGGAGCAAACCGGGAATTTTTCCAGTAGGGTCCTGCGCGCCCGCGCAGCAATGCTGAGCGGCCGCGCAGCAGCCTTGCGCGCCCGCGCAGAAATGCTGAGCGGCCGCACAGGGTCGGGGAAAAAGCTGAATTATTTTAGACTTCTACTTCTGTTTGGCTTCCAACTTCTATGTAATCTGAGTTTTATGGGACTATTATATAAGTAGATTTGAGACGTTTTCATAGAAAAAAAAAGGAGATTATGTTTTAAATTGTGTTGGCGCAAGAAGCGAAGGAGATAAGGAAGAAGACCGATTTAGCACACTGCAGCGAAGAGGAAGCATATATTCTTGTGATTCTTGTTTCGTTGTAACGTTGGATGCTAGTTTTCTTGCTTTGACTTATTTACTCTTGTGACGTACTCTGTTTTAATATAATTAGTTTAGTTATTATTTTCTTGTGTTGATTATCATGATTTCATATGAACCCATGATGGCGATAAGTTCTATTATGGGCTAATCGTGATTATGGGGTTGCAACGGATTTATTATGAAATTCTTTAGTTAATTGTTTAATACTTTAGTGTGTGATGATTGCATGATATCTAGTATTGGTTGTGCGTATTCGTCTTATGTGCGTCGCGAACATATAAGATAAGGTGTTAATCTCTTGTGAAGCGACGGTGGATCTTGAGATTTAGAACTTGCCATGCTAGCATAGGTTCATGTACGTTGTGCATGATTAGTGGGTAACTCTAACAGTTTTATTTGCCCTATGTAATCAAAAGGAATAACTTGTGCTTAAATCGTTGTGTTGTCAATTTCTGTAGACATATAGGATCTCAACATAATTGATGACTATTCAACTTCTATCTTAATTGTGGATGCTTGGTAGAATGGTATTAGTACAATGAAAGTTGGCTTTTATCAGTTTCGTGTTATTCGATTAATATCATCACTGTCACATGCTAAAGGTAATAACAATGGCTATAGAAGGAAGTAATAATGAAGTTGTGATCTCATGAGTGTTTTATTATTGATAAGTTGAAGTGTTAGTTAAGTGGTTAATTAAGTAGTTAATTATAGTTAATATTTAATCAACAATTTTAGGTGTTATTATCTTAACATTGAGAAGTAGTCATACATTGGTGAGTGAGTTTAATTAGACAAAAACTTAGTCTGAGTCTCTGAGGGAACGAACTAGAAAGTATTCTATATTATTTGCGAACGCGTATACTTGCGTGAATATTAGTGCGTGATTTCGCCCTAACAACATACACAGGCTCCTCTGGAGAGGGTGGAATGGGGTCCACTGGGGTACCAGTCAAACTAATCTCTGAGTCTGAGTCACTACCACTACTAGGATCCTAAGAGAAAACACAAAACAACAACCAAGAAACAATGTTAGGGTTAAATAAAACTTCCAGCTAACTCACGCCCTAACTCTAGTTTCCCACTTCACTAATAAACACTTTCCTTAGACTATAACTAATAGTCTAACTTAACTCTATATGAGTTGAACTCTCTCGCGATATAGATATATACCCAAAATACCCCTTTTTATTCCTAACTTGTCTCAGGGACTAGATCTTGTAGCTCTGATACCAACTTGTGATGCCCTCAATCTCGGGGTTAGGAAATGAGGACTCACACACCTTTAATCTAATAATTAAATAAGCATAAACCCCGATTAACTACTAATAGGATCAACATGATAAAGTATGAGACAAGATTACAACTACCAATCATAAAATATAACTTACAACCCCAAAATATTATTAAATAGACAATATCGATTCCGGCTGGGAACCGACATATAACCCATTGTATCTTTACAGATTTCCTTCTAGGCGCGTGCTCACTCAAAAATACCACTACCTGCTCTGGAAACCGGAAGCCCTCAACACGATAGGGACCACCAGGTATGCTCTTACGAGCAGTGCGCCTAAGCCTGGCCATCTTCTTGCTTAACTGCCATGGTTAGATTAAAACAAAACATATGAGTATAAAACTCAGCAAGTAACTATAAAGCAGTTCTACGATATCAATTCACAATATACTTTACCAAACTCAGGGCATTCTACTTTATTTGTTCTAGGTGGCAGATTTCCAGCTTTAGGGTCAAGGAAAGGTTATGAAGGATAATGTGGGGCTTTCAAGGAACAAGGCTCAATGTAGAACGAAAGGCGACATTCATCATAAATCATTAAAGGATCAGAATAGATCTTTCAGAAAGAGGAAAGCAACATTATTTCACTTATATGGAATCAAAATTTTATGATCAACAGATTAAAATCGGGGTTCTCGAGCTTTAAGCTTCACATCAACACAATCAACTCTTTTCAAAACAATATAAACCATTTTCATTTTCAAGAATCAATTTACTGAACAAAAAGTTTCAATTCCCTTTTAAATAATCAATTAGAACACTTGATTGGATCACTTTTATCTTTACATTTCATTATAATACGGGTGATCAGCCCGTACCGACCTCCATCCGGTCTTTAAGGTACCATTCGGCATAATTTCAGCCTTAAGTTGGACTAGCCCCGCTAGCCTCTTACCATGACTGGACTAGTCCCACTAGCCTCTTACATCCCAATCCAATCCATCAGGAATTCGTTTGGAAAACCTTGAGTTGGAAAAACAAATAGGATTTCTAAAATCCATTTTATCATTACCAAGGATATGAAATCATTCAGACTCTTTCGAGTCGAAACTCATTCTTAGGTCAAATTTTAAGAAAAATAAAGTTCAGGGAGTGATTCAAAGATAAACAAGGAACAATTCTTAAGGATTCTGAATCAAGGATAACAAGTACTTAAGTTAGAGGGATCAACATCTGTTTAGGGACCGATAGGGTGATCAGGAAATAAAGTATCATTAAACAGGGTTCGTAAGGATAATTATAGGGTTCAATACAATTCATGGCTTAATAAATAACTTGAACAGAAAGGACAGGTTATCAAAGGGTTGAATCAGTAAGCTTATCAATAACAGTTTATCAAGATCGAACACAGGGTATCTCAAGTCATTAACAGGGGTTTATTAAGTAACAATTCCATACTCTACATGGTATGAACAATAACCTCTCTATAACCATTTTCACAAGTAATGAGAGTTACTTGCCTGAATTCGCTTTCCAGTTTCACAAAGGTCGAACTACTGCCACCTAGTATACCTATTCCTTTCCTAGCCTGAATGCCCTCACGTTCCGAATCTACAATCAAAACCCAAAACCTTAATTAGATTCTCAACTCTCGTTCCCAGAACGTTTACTTAATATGATAGCTCAACTATACTTTTGACTTGAACTATACGAGTATAGCTTATATACACACAGCACATAACACATTCTTTCCAAGAATCACAACATGCATGCATCAATTTGGACTTTTAACCATAACTTATTCTCATTACACTAACAATAAAAACAAATATCAATAAGTCATTCACATCAACAAAATCAACATGATTTTCTAAGAGAAACAAGAACCAATCGGCCTCTTCTAAGAATCCTCACATACAAACTCAATTTCAAACTTTTGCATCTTAATCACACTAATCTTTTAATCACTAAGCTAGATTATCATTCATTTCCAACAAAAAAATCAACTTAGTAACTTGTAAACTACAAAACCATTCGGCCTTTTATCAAAATACCACATGCAAAGACAAATATTTAATTTAAAGATACTAGAGCTTAGTTTTTAACATCATTTCTCACCACCGGTTCACCGGAGTTCATCACCGGTGGCGGTGGCATCTCGGTGGTGCCCCCATTCGGGGGTTTCCAACCATCAACCACCCATTTTCTCAAGTAATACACACATGCAAACACATATCTTCACTCTAAATCATTTAAAAACACAAACCCTCTTGTTTTCATGAAAACCGAATTGAAAACCATCAAATTCCAACTTTGGATTTTCTCAAAGACTTGAAGATAGTGACATGCATGTATGTATATAGGTAGATAACATAAAATCTCACACAATCATGGTTCTATAACCGAAAATGAATAAAGAACAAGTGAGAGATTGAAGAGAGAGTGTACTGAGAGTGAGAGAGAGAGAAATCCCGAGAGGGAGGAAGAAACGAGTGAAAAGAGAGAAAGAAGGGAGAGGCTCGGAGAAAAAAAAAAGAAAGAAGAAGGAGGTGGGGTGATTATATATTACCAAGGGAGGGTAATATGGTAATTAGGTTATTCTATATTTTGATTCTCTTTTTATCCTTGAAAGAAAATAGAGCTGATCTGCAAATACTTCTCTGGGAAAGATGAATTTGATTTGAATAAAAAATTTTAACACATAGATCTCGAAATTAGCTTTCTAACCATTACTCATAATAAGATTTTGAGCGTACGGTTGATTTTATATGATTTCTACAAGTTTGTGCTAATAATAACACTTTATCACATAAAAATCAATTTAAAATGCAACAATCACCAAATAAATCCGTCCATCATTTTTAGAAAGTCTACAGGATTATTATGAAGATAACAGAACAAATCTCATGCAGTTATCTTACTCTAATGATTTTATAAAAATGCGCGAAGGTTAAATAAACCTTTATTTAAATCAAACAATTCCCTTAAATTCATAAAAATGTCACAGAGCACATAGTCATGCACACAGACAAGCAATCACACATATACGATCACATAACGCCTCAGGTCTGATCATATAATTTGTCTTTCTTTAATCTTTATCCTTTTCTATGCGTACCGGGTCACGTTCAGCCTGACGGCCTGACGCTCGGCATTTCGATTACGCTTCTCATTATCATTATCGATCGACATGTCACTTAGAACGAAATAGTTTATTTAAACATTCATTTCATTCAATCACACATAATTCACATTTTATATTCTTTATATCCTTATTAGGACGGGTTCCGTTCTACCTGACGGCCCGACAACACAGCTTAACTCCTAAGCTGACTCTTTAAATTGGAACATTTTTATTTACGCTCCTATATTCTAATATACAGAAAAGACAATTAATCAGCACTTAGTCACATAATTATAATCACATCACATAAAACATACTTTATTGACTTAATTACGTCGCAAAATTCTCAGTCGTCACACAATCGACCGGAAATTCTCCCGCCGACTACTCCCCATTTTTCCGGCGAGGTCGATTCCGACTCCCTCTGTTAAAACGGACAATACCACTTGATTCCCCTTCACACGATCTATTTAATGATGTAAGTCTTATGTTTCCAGATTTAACGGGTCAAAAATCCGACCAAAAGATAAATTTTCCGGTGAAAATATTCAAGAACACCAAGAACATTCAAACCCAAAGATCAAACCAACTTTTCTACATGTTATTGAACTCGATTTTTGACATATAATATACCATATTGACCAGAAAAATATTATCTACATGATGGAATCATCAAATAATATCAACAACATCAAGAACAAATTTTTATAATTTAATCCATAATTAATTCGAATTTAAATAATTAAATCAGGAAAATACCTTAATTTCTGGGCAAAAACAAATGCTTGATTCAGAAAGAAGATTTCGAGAGCTTCATTTTAATATGCTGCACACCCAAATCAGAGTTTGATAACGCCTTCTTTCATACGTTTGATTCTCAAGAACGTATCGTTTTTAGGGTTTTTCTCTGTAATTACTATATTTTTACTTGTTGTAAATGAATAAACGAATAAAATGAAATAAGAAATATGCTATTTATATTTACGGAATATTAGTTTGTTCTGGATCGTTTTGGATCGTTAAATTAGTTGCTTAGTGTTAGGAATATGTGTATTAGTTTGATGATAAGTTAAACAAAACACTTAAGTAGAAATTTAGTGTTTGTAGCCTCAACGGATAAGACCATTCTGGCTATCCGTTGATGGAGTAGCTTTACTTAGAAATAATTTTAGTATTGTAGCACATTTCAGTTTCTGTATTTAAGTTATAATTCTTAGATGATTGTGGGATATTATAAGTCATGTTGACTACTAGTGGATATGCAAATAGGAGGGCTAATTATAAATATTTCATGCCTTGTAATTTTGTATAAGTGAAATAGTATCAACTGATGAATTAAAGGCCTTCAACGGATGAGAAACAAAGCTTCAATGGATGTCTCTAAATCTTCAACGGATAACATCCATCAACGGACGAGTGCATCAACGGATAAAGCCATCAACGGATGAAAGCTTCAACGGATGCTCAGTTCAATAGTAGTTGACAGTGACAATTCATAAGCTGACAGAGGCACATGGGTTGACAGAGACAATTGGAATGTGGCAGCCTCTTGGAGGAATCAAGAAAATGCAGCATTTCCATTCTGGTGCAAACAAGGAAGTATTCAAAGATTCACAGATTATCCTAGATTGCATTGGATAGAGAAATGAAGAAGAAACATGTGAAGAATCTTTTTAATTATATTTGTACTTTTGTCTTCACTTGTAAACTTGGTAATATATAAACTAAGTTGTAGCTAGTAATTAGATGATGAATTTTCCAGAGCTGTTTAGAAAAACATAGAGAGAAAATCATCTAGTTTGTACTAGGACGCAGCTGTGATCAATTCTTTTATATCACAGATTTTCTGAAATACACATCTCTGGTGGAACAACAAATCCACCAGAAAAGTTTTTAAAGCCTTTGTGTTCTTTACATTTGTGTTTTGAATATATATCTGTCTACACCTGCCCAAAGCAATTCACACAAAACTGTTCATCAAAACACTTAACCTTTGAAACTGCTTAAAACTTGAAAAAGTTTTGAGATTTACATTCAACCCCCTTCTGTAAATCTCATTATTAGTTCCTTGGGAATAATAATTGGTATCAGAGCAAGCTCTTAACTTACAAAGAGTTTAAAGATCTATTCTACTAACATCATGAGTAAGAAGGATATTGGTGTAAAGATTCCAATCCTGGAAAGAGATAATTATCATCACTGGAAAGTGAAGATGCATCTACATCTTCTCTCTCAAGATGAAAGCTACATCAACTGCATTGAAAATGGTTCTCACATCCCTCACAAGATAGCCACAGCTGCAACTGCCACAGTTGCTATTGGACAGTCTATTCCCAAGCCAAAAGTAGAATGGACTGATGAAGATATTGAAGAAGTTCACAAGGACAAGAAAGCCATGCACATTCTGTTTAATAGTCTAGATCAAGATATGTTTGATAATGTCATTAACAACCAAACTGCTAAGGAAATTTGGGATACTGTGCAACTCATCTGTGAAGGTACTGAACAAGTCAAAGAAAACAAAATGCAGCTTCTCATTCAACAGTATGAATACTTTCATTTTGAAGAAGGAGAATCACTGAATGATATCTTCAATAGATTTCAGAAACTGTTGAATGGATTGAAGCTGTATGGCAGAGTGTACCAAGTCAAGGATTCCAACTTAAAATTTCTGAGGTCTCTACCAAA
The DNA here is from genome assembly GCF_009905375.1 of Apium graveolens. NCBI lineage: Eukaryota > Viridiplantae > Streptophyta > Magnoliopsida > Apiales > Apiaceae > Apium > Apium graveolens. The sequence goes on along the minus strand of NC_133655.1, from coordinate 205,855,936 downwards.
GGAATGGAAGCCTATGACTGTTTCACTAAGGAATTCTCAAGATTATAAGGACTTCACACTTGAAAGATTATATGGAATTTTGAAGACCTATGAACTTGAGATGGAGTAAGATGAGCTGTTGGAAAAGGGAAAGAAAAAAGGTGGATCAGTTGCACTTGTAGCTGACAATGAGAAGACTGAAGCCAGGAATGAAGAAAAGACAATGCCAAGTCTCAAAATTGGCACAAGTAAATCAGAATCAAGCAAGGGAAAGGAGCAAGTAGCTGAGATTGAAGATAGTTCCAGTCAAGATGACTCTGATGATGTTGATGAACATCTGGCTTTTCTGTCCAGGAGGTTTGCAAAGATGAAATTCAAGAAAAATGCTAAATTCACTAAGTCAAACAAGAACATGGTGGACAAATCTAAGTTCAAATGTTATAACTGTGGCATAAGTGGACACTTTGCAAATGAGTGCAGAAAGCCAATCTCTGATAAGAAGAAATTTGAGCAGGTGGATTACAAAAAGAAATATTTCGATTTGCTCAAACAAAAGGAAAGAGCTTTTCTGACTTGGGAAGACTGGGCAGCGGATGGAGCCAATGAAGATGATGATATGGAATGTGTTAACCTAGCCCTGATGGCTAATTCTGATGAAAATGAAACTAGTTCATCAAGCAACCAGGTAATTACTACTGACCTCTCTCAGCTTTCTAAGATTGAATGCAATGAAGCTATAAATGATATGTCCAATGAATTATATCATTTGTGTGTTTCCCTTAAATCACTAGCTAAAGAAAACACAAGAATTAAAGAGAATAATTTGTTTTTAAGTGATAGGAATGCTGTGTTAGTGGGTAAGGTAATTGAGCTTGAAAAGATTAAAATCAAATGCTTATCTGTAGAAAGTGAACTAGAAGAATCTGTTAAGAAAGTAGAAATTCTTTCTAAACAATTAGACCGTGAACAAGATGTAATCAACGCCTCGAAAACATCTAGGGATGTTAGTGCTTAGATTGTCAAGGTTCAGGGAATTGAATCACTCTGTGAGAATGCCTGGAAGAAAAACAAAAAGGAAGTAGAATTAATTGATGGATTGTCAACGGATGTGGAATCAACGGATGATGAAAGTTATCCGTTGAAGGAAGAAAAGGAGCATCCGTTGAAGGCTCATCAATCAAAACAGGCAAGTGATTCTAAAAGGAACAACTTGAAAAAACTCAATAAGAAGTTTGGTTCAACTTCCAAGAACTTTGTCAAAGAAGAAGCTAGCACATCCAAAGATGCCAGTAAGGTGAATATAAGACACATGACTTTAGATCAGTTGAAAAATAGGCTTAAGATGGTTGAGGATAAAAAGGAAACTAAAAGGAAATCTAACAGAAATGGAAAGGAAGGGATTAACAAACACAACAATTACACACCTGATAAGTATGCTCCTAGAAAAAGTTGTGTGCATTGTAAAAGTGTTAATCATCTATCTGCTAACTGCAAGTCTGTTAAGAATGCTCCCATGCCTTTAACTCCTTCCATGCCTAACATGTCTATGTCACCTCTGCATGCTGTGTCTCAACAGAATCCTCATGCACATTTTTCAAACATGCCATATGTTAATAATCCTTATTTTGCTGCATTCAGTATGCCTCAAATGCCATACAACATGCCTATGTGGAATAATATGTTTGCACAATCTATGCCTTATCAAATTCAACCAAATGTGCTAAATGATTCTATGACTAACTCTACACTTCAACCAACTACATCTGAGACCAAGGTTGACCCAAAGTTACGTAAGTCAAAAGATGCAGGAGGTATGAAGTCTAGGAAAAAGACTAACAAGGCTGGACCCAAGGAAACTTGGGTACCAAAATCAACTTGATTTGATTTTTTTGTGTGCAGGGAAAAAGAAGGAATCTATGGTACTTGGACAGTGGTTGTTCAAGGCACATGACAGGAGATTTCACCCTGCTCACAGAGTTCAAGGAGAGAGCTGGCCCTAGCATAACCTTTGGAGATGACAGCAAAGGGTTCACTATGGGATATGGCCTGATTTCAAAAGAAAATGTCATCATTGATGAAGTTGCATTAGTTGATGGTCTCAAACACAATCTATTGAGCATCAGTTAACTATGTGACAGAGGGAATACTATTTCCTTCAATTCTGAAGCCTGTGTTGTCAAAAGTAAGAAGGACAACAAAGTGGTTCTAACTGGAGTTAGAAAAGGGAATGTGTACTTGGCTGACTTCAACTCTACAGATGCAGAATCAATTACTTGTCTTTTCAGCAAAGCAAGTCCAGATGAAATTTGGCTATGGCACAAAAAGCTATCCCATTTGAATTTCAAGACAATGAATGATCTAGTCAAAAAGGACTTAGTTAGAGGAATGCCCCTAGTGGAATTCTCAAGGGATGGACTGTGTGATGCTTGTCAGAAAGGAAAGCAAAAAAGAGCATCTTTCAGTAAGAAGCTTGAATAAGCAATTGATGAACCATTATAACTGCTACACATGGATCTTTTTGGACCAGTCAATATATTGTCAATTTCAAGGAAAAGATATTGCCTAGTGATTTTAGATGACTTCTCTAAGTTTTCATGGACCTACTTTCTTGGATCAAAGGATGAAGCTAGTGAAATCATTATCAATCACATCAAGCAAGTCAACAATCATCCAGATTTCAAAGTAAGGAATATCAGGAGTGACAATGGAACTGAGTTCAGGAATTCTACCATGAGGTTGTTCTGTGAAGAAAATGGGATAATGCATGAGTTCTCAGCTCCAAGGACTCGACAACAAAATGGTGTGGTGGAAAGGAAGAACAGATCACTAATTAAAGCTGTAAGAACAATGCTTGAAGAGTCAAAACTCCCAACATACTTTTGGACTGAGGCTGTTAACTGTGCATGTTACACTCAGAATATTTCTCTAATCAATCAGGCAAAAGGCATGACTCCCTATCAATTGTTCAAGAGAAGAAAACCAACTTTAAACTTTCTTCATGTCTTTGGTTGCAAATGCTACATTCTAAGGAATTAACCTGATCACAAAGGGAAGTTTGATGCAAAGGCCGATGAAGGAATATTTGTTGGCTATTCTGCTGGAAAATCATATAGGATCTACAATCTAAGAACCAACATTATTATGGAATCTGTGCATGTTGTGTTTGATGATAAAAAGATTGATGGACTAACAGATGAGGGACATCATGAAGGACTCAAATTTGACAACATTGAGATATATTGTGATGATAGTGAAGATGAGAATGATGGAGAAGGCACCTCGAAAAGAATTCAAAATCTGCCTTTGGATAATGCACAAAATGCTGCATCAGTTGAAAGTCATAATTCAGCATCCGTTGATAGAAGTATTGCATCATCCGTTGAAGTACATAATGAAGCATCCATTGATCATAGTCTATCAACAGATAATCAATTCACTCCATCAGTTGATAGAACTCCCAGCTCCTTTCAAAGGATCAGTAACTCAGGGGGAGTTTCAACCAATTAACAGTCTATCTCACATCATGACAATACTGAGGCAACCTCATCTAGAGCTAATCTACCACCTCAAAGGAAATGGACCAAGAATCATCCTTTTAAATTGATCATTGGTGATGCAACATCTAAGGTGCAGACTAGAAGGGCTACTCAAGATGTATGTCTATACAGTAGTTTTCTTTCACAGGAGGAACCTAAGAGAGTGGAAGAAGCTCTATTGGATCCAGATTGGTTTTTAGCAATGCAAGAGGAGCTAAACCAATTTGAGAAGAACAAGGTATGGAAGTTGGTACCCAAGCCAAAGAACAAGAGCTCTATTGACACAAAATAGGTATTCAGGAACAAGATGGATGAAAATGGCATTGTCATAAAGAATAAAGCCAGATTGGTTGCCAAGGGCTATTCTCAACAAGAGGGAATAGATTTTGATGAGACATTTGCTCCAGTTGCAAGACTTGAAGCCATCAGAATCTTTCTAGCCTATGCAGCCCATGCCAATTTCAAAGTCTATCAAATGGATGTCAAGAGTGCTTTTCTGAATGGAGAATTGGAGGAAGAAGTTTATGTAAGCCAACCTCCAGGATTTGAAGATCCAAATTTTCCAGACTATGTGTATTATCTGTTGAAAGCACTCTATGGACTAAAGCAAGCACCTAGAGCCTGGTATGAGACTTTGTTAAAATTTCTTCTAGATAATTACTTCACAAGAGGTACTGTTGACAAAACTCTTTTCTATAGAAATATTAATGGCTCTATAATACTTGTTCAAATCTATGTAGATGATATTATATTTGGTTCTATAGATGATAAGCTTTGTAAAAAGTTTGCTAAGTTAATGCAAAGTAAATATGAAATGAGCATGGTGGGAGAGCTAACTTATTTTCTTGGTTTACAAGTTAAACAAGTTAGTGGTGTAATTTTCATTAGTCAAACTAAATATATTTATGATCTTTTAAAGAAGTTTGACTTAATGGATTGTTCATTTGCAAAAACTCCCATGGCCACTGCCACCAAGCTTGAATTAAACAAGGCTAAAAAGTCTGTGGACATTACAAGTTATAGAGGCATGGTTGGCTCACTTCTATATTTAACTGCTAGTAGACCTGATATAATGTTTTCTACATGTCTCTGTGCTAGATTTCAAGCTGACCCTAAGGAATCTCACTTAGTGGCTATTAAAAGAATTTTCAGATATCTCAAATCTAGGAATTTGGTACCCGAGAGAGTCTGGTTTTGATCTAATTGGCTGCTCAGATGCAGATTATGCAGGTTGCAAAATAGACAGGAAAAGTACAACTTGCACATGTCAATTTCTAGGGAATAAGCTTGTGTCATGGTTCAGCAAGAAGCAGAATTCTGTTTCTACATCAACAGCTGAAGCTGAGTACATTGCTGCTGGTAGTTGCTGTGCACATATACTGTGGATGAGGAATCAACTATTTGACTATGGGCTAACTGTTGACAAAATTCCTATATTCTGTGACAACACAAGTGCCATTGCCATTACTGAAAATCCAGTGCAGCACTCAAGAACCAAGCACATTGACATCAAGTACCACTTCATAAGGGAACATGTGATGAATGGTACAGTGGAACTTCATTTTGTTCCAAGTGAAAAACAGATTGCAGACATATTTACCAAGCCACTTGATGAAACAACATTCACAAGATTAGTAAGTGAGCTAGGTATGCTTAATTATTCATAAATTCATGTCCTTATTATAATTTGTTTTGAAGCCTGAAATGAATTTGTTGCCAGAACAAAGTTGGTTTTAAGTAAAGTTTATTCTATCAATGGATATTCCCTATCCGTTGAAAGCCAAAATTATTCTATCAACGGATGTTCACTATCCGTTAAAAGACAAATACATTTCTGGTAATTTTATCCTCCAACGGATAAAACTGTTTTAATCTTCAACGGATAACTATTTACCTCATCCGTTGAAGTGCCACATCAGTTGTTTTAAGTAAGTCACAATCGTTGATTCTTTTACTTAACCGTTGATACATATATATATATACACACAATTATATGTATTTGTATTAAAGGCAGTTTTTAGAATTTATACAGTTAACTTTATTCTCAAACGGCTGTAATTTACCTTAAAATATTGATTAATCATTCTCCTTACATTTTAATTTGAGAAAGTATAAAAGCCCTTAAATTTTTGTTCTCACTTTACGCTTTCTTGCAATTTTTCAAAAGCTTTTACTCTCTTTCTCTCCCAAAACTCTCAACTTTTCTCTGCAACCTCTACCCACTACAATGGCACCAGTAGTAAAGACAATGTCCCAGTCCGGATTTGTCTATGAGAAAAACAATTTCATAGCTTTGGTGGAAAAGAATGAAGCCCACTCAGATTATCACAAGATGATGGACTTCATCAAAAACTGCAAACTAAGCTATGCAATGCTGGAAGCCCCAACTATTTACTGTGAGGTAATTGAGGAGATTTGGACAACTGCAGAGTTCAACCCCACTGATGTGACCATCTCTTTCACTCTCAAAGGTAAAGATTACTGTATTAACTGTGATAATATACAGTCCTGTTTCAAACTACCTGAGAATAATGCCATGACACCACACACTGATAATGATGTATCTAGCATGTTAAATTCCATAGGCTATTCTTTTGATTCTGCTAGTTTAGGGAGTATTAGAAGAAAAGGCCTTAGGAAAGAATGGAGTTTTCTTGGTGATGCCTTTATCAAGGTTTTCTCTGGGAAAATTAGTAATTTTGATGCAATAACTTCATCTCTAGTTAATATGCTCTATATGCTAGTTTCTTATAGGTATTTTAATTTTAGCAACCATGTCATGCTAGAATTGGGTACCAGGTTAGGTAACAAAGCTAATAGACCGCATAACATATACTATGCTAGATTCTTTATGTTATTGGCTAACCATGTTGCTAAAGGTTTGGTCATAACCAATGAGAGTAATAAACTGAAATGCTGGGCACAAGAGAAAAGGGTCCTTGCAGACCTTTTGAGAATTAACCTCAACAATCAGGTGCCATTGGTATATTTACCAATAATGAATGCACCTCAGGTAAGTGCGGTAAATACTTCTTCAACTCCTACTACTTCCAACCCCATTATTTCTTTTCCTTCCAGTGTGGCCATGGAATCTGTGTCCTTGTCCCAATAGATTCCTACCAAAACCACCAAACCTAAAGTTTTAAGACCAAAGTCAAAGAAAACCACCTCTGTTGTTTCTCAAAAGACAACAGTTGTAACAACTACCATAAACCCTGAGGGGAGTGAACAGGGTATGAGTGGTGAGGGGAGGGGTGAACATCAAGAAACCCCCCAGGATAAGGTAGGAGAGGTGAGTGGTACCCCAGCTAGCCAAGCCACAATTTCTCAAAAGACTGTGGTGGTTGAAAAGGATTCAAACTCATCCCTAGTTGCATCCTCCCAAAAGGGTGCAGCTATTGAAAATAGTCCCCAACCAGGGACACAGAACAAAAGAGGGAGGGACACTGAAGCTACACACTCACCTGTAAAAGCCTTTACAAGAAGAAAGTGGATCAAAACCTCAGTTTCCACACAGGGTGCACACACTGCACATATACACCCACCTGTATCTATGCCTTCTCAAATTCAGCATGATGTGACTCCAAAAAATGTGGAGTCACAGCCCCATTCTCTCAAAATTGACACACATCAATCACCAAATTCTCCATCACCATCTCTGGATGTGGACATGATATTCACATCAATTCCTGATTGTCCCTCTTTACAACTCAGGGATGAGCCCCACTCAAATACTGGTGATCATCATCTTTTAGATGATTTGTTGGATCATCATCCAATTCTTTCAGATTTCGTTGAAGAATCTGTGTCCCCTAAATTAAAATCAATCCACACAGATTCAACAATCATGTCACTTTCAATTTCTACTTCTTTTCCTTCTTCAACAGATATTTCTCATTCGTTGACAAGTGGTTGTTCTTCGACAGATAAGCTTAACAGCAGTTATCCGTTGATACCATCAGTTCCTACTTCAACGGATACTCCCTATCCATTGATAGTCTCTACACAAATAACTGTATCAATTCCAAGTGTAGAAGATATGGTTACTGTACAATTACTTCTAGGATTGAGGGAATGGAGTGATAATTTGAGTGAGAGGCTGGGTTGCTCCCAGGCAAAAGGAGAGCTTGGGAGTCTAAATATGCATGCTATTTCTTCCAGCATGGCAAAAGAAAGTGAGAGGAGTGCCACCTTAGTAGGTGAGGGTGAGGGTGTGAGGAGTGTGAGCCAGGGGGAGCCCCTGATGCAAGAAAAGAGAGAAATTGAGAGAAAATCAGGTACAGAAGGTATAAGGGTGGATCCAGCCATTGCCAATGAGTCAATGATTGTGGATGATGCTGAAAAGGAAAGACAATTTCAGCAACATTACAAGGCTGTAATTGATAACATTTCCTTGGATGCTGACACTTTTACTCATCCTTTGTTAGCCTATCAATTGTTGGCTACTCAGGGCAATGAGGAGGCAGAAAAGACTTTAAACCTAGTGCATACTTCAGAATCTCTACAAAGGGATAAAGCTGCTGTAAACTTGATGCCTTCGACAGCTGGTGAGCCATCTGAAGAATTTGGAGTAAATTCTAATGAAAATGACTCTGTTTCATTTGATGGAAGCATGAACTTAGGGGGAGATGAAGGCCCAAGTTCTATTCCAGATTTACCTGAATGAGCATTTATAAAGGAGTCAACACCAGGACAATTCAATGTCTCCTTAGTCAAACAAATCATGTCAATCCAAAAAGCTATTCAGAACAGCTCCAATGCTGGTACCAAGGCTCTTCTTCAAGCCCGCCTAGATTCTCTACATCTCATGAAGCTACAGAAATTAAGGCAGAATCTGAGTGTGGATGAGCTCAAGAAGGATATAGCTGACTTAAAGTCATATAATTCTGAGAAGCTGGATTCAGTCATGCCCTATTGAACCATGCAGGACTTGTTACTGAAACTAAGGAGAGAATCAGATGCTGAAAAGAGGCTGGCCAAGTTGGAGGACAGAGTTCATATCATTGAAAACTTTGTGGTCACCATTCTTCAAAATCAACAGTCTCAGAAAAGTCTACTCATGCAGCTGGCTAAAGAACAAGGCTTGACTCCTCTCCTTGATGATAACAAAAAGGGGGAGAATAAAGAAGGGGGAGGGGAGCCATCTACAAACATCATATATCCAAAGTGCTAGTTCCTGCCATCACTACTTCTCCAACACTTCAAACCAAAGGAAAGCTTGATGGAATTGATCTAATCCAGCTAGCAGCAGCTGAGATGAAGGTAAAAGAGCAAAGGAGACATATTGATGAAAGGATGAAACAGGTGTTTGGCTCTACAACCTCAAAATCATTATCTATGAAACATAGCACAAAGGTTGAGCCAATCATTATGGAGCACAAGCCAGTAAGGAGGAATAAGGTTGGAGAAACGTCCTTCAGGAATTTGAAACCCATAGTACTCAAGCCATCCACTAGATTCAACTAGGACTCTACAAAGAACCCTCTAAACTTTAGTCAATCAAAAGAAGTAGATTTTCCTCTTCCAAAACCCGATGAAGACAAAGTTTAGGGTGGCAGCATCATAAAGCACAAAGAGACCAATGATGTAGTGGAAAGAATGAATATGGCTATCATTTATAAAGAGGGAAAGAGTATCTGTGTGATGCAAGGACATCCCAAATTCTCTAAAGCCAAGAGGGAAGAAACCATGAGGTTAAAGGAAGAAGCTAAAAAGCTGAAGGCTGACAAAAGAGCACAAGCAAAGCTTGAAAAACAGCTAAAGTCAAGTTAGGATGAAGAAAAGAAGAAGATTGAAGACAAGAGTGAAGAAGACAAGATTGAAAGCAGAAATGTGGATATGGGGAATGTGGTTGAAGAGAGTGTGGAGGAAAGAAAGGAATGGCAGAAAGGGAACAGAAAGAAGGCCAATGTAAAAAGGAAGAGTGGAGATGACACTGAAGAAACCCAATCAAAATATAAACCACTACCTTCCATTCCTGAAGCTTTTGTTGTTGATCCTAGTATAAATGTCCATGGTGAACCAATCATCCCTAAAAGGAACCTATTAATTGGGACACCATTAACTTGCCTACCTTCCTAACTACCTCTCCACCACCAAAGAAACTGAAAAGCAGGGTCTATCACCACTTGGGAAGATCTTGAAAGTGTTTGTCCTAAATCCAATCATATATGATGAGTTTGGAAGAACTTTCTTGTATTCCTATTTGATTTCATTGAAATTAATAAAAGACTTATTATATATTTATTATGGGCTTTATATATTTAAAGTGTTTTAAATAAGATGTTCCATAGTTTAGAGTAAAGTTTCTAGAATTATACTGAGATTATAATAATGAGATCTAGAAGATGATAGCTCTAGACTTAACAGTTCCTGATCATAGGATAACTAATCGGATGTTAGTAGATCCGCAAAGATTGGTACATACTATGCTTGCTCCCTTCAGGAAGATATCTATTCTCATAGGCATTTGTGTGGTGACACTATAGCTAGTATGTAGGTGCTTATTAGGGAATAAGTTCACTGAACATGACTCGATAAGTTGAACAACTAATGGAGATTACTCACGTGTCAATAGTGATTCACTGAGTGATAGTTGTACAAGTGTCCTTAGACTTGAGATCGTTAAAGTTATCTTATATATAATGAACTGTGCTTTGGTTTAGTCCTTAGTCTCAAGGACATCCATTAGGTCTATTCTGGGCATAGAGATTTGTGTATAGAGATAGTTACCGTCAATAGAGGATCTACCCCTTCTAGTATAGGAAGAGAATATCCTATGTTATTCTTAGTATGCGAGTTCTGGAATCTCTGGCCAGAGTGTATGAAATTAGAAAGGAGTTTCTAATTTGCATTAATATGAACTTTGCATTATGAATAAGAAATCATATGATTAAATTTGATAGGCCTGACACAAGATCCATGCCTTGTATTTAATCCAGATATTATAAGGGTAGAAGGAATTCATTGTACTATAACTAGTCACTGACAGGTTCTTGGTATTCTAAGCTGTGAATTCATATTATCCGGATAATCGTGATATGTTGACAAGCATCACTCACGATGTAGAATAAATATAATTAATCAGTTAATTATATTTAGTGAATTTTATTACTCATGTAAATACTTAATAAAAGTTTATTATTATTTATTTCTACTACCGGCATATTATTGAATCTACAGGGTCACACCATAAAAGAATATTGTCTTTGATGAAATAATGAGAGAGATAATTATTTTCTTAATAGTTTAGAAAAAGAAATAATGATTAAAATAGTTTTAATTATTATTAAAGCATTTTATAAAGATAAAATGTGGGGTTAATATATATGTATAAAGATATATTATAAAAGCCTAGGAGAGCCCTATAAATAGAATGAGATGGCTCATTCTACTCATATACTTGGTTTTGTGAAAACCCTAGCCTCCATCTTCTTTCTCTCGCTCTCTCTCCCAAAAACTCCATTTTTATAAAAGCTCGGTTTTATAAAAGGTTCATCGAAGAGGATCGTTCTTGGTGGATACCGGTAGAGTGCTTCACACACTGAGGAGCAACTGCTAGCACTCCATTTTTATAAAGCTTCGATTCACAAGGTATGGTTACGATTCCTCAGTTTTTCCTTTTTATACGTTTTTCTACATGTGCGGTATATAGTTTTTACGGAATAAATATCATATCACTCTTCCGCTCATCCTTAAATTCCTTCATTGGCATCAGAGCTAGGTTCTGCATATAGAGATTCATATAAAAAATTTCAGATTTTTATGCATGTATGGATTTATTATGATTTTTGCAAGTTTATTTGGATTAAATTATGAATTAATTCGAAATAATTTTTGCATGAGATTTTGATTACTGATCTGGGTTCTACAAGTGTTTTAGATCATCTAGGTATTTTTTTTTCATAATTTTGTGATGTGTAGTTTATTTGTTATGAATTTTTTAAAATTATTTTAATTAAAAATTCATGAAATAATTATGCATGTGAATAATTATGATTAAAATTTGCACAAGGACCCATGGCTGATTTGATAATTTTCTGTTACTGCCTGATTTAAGAAATCATATAATTTTAATTTTTATTAATTTATTAATTAAATGTTAATTAATTTATTAATAATAAAATTAAAATAATAAATTAATAAAGAGTTATTAAGGAAGGGAGTAAAAGGAAAGGGGGTTACCTTTTGTTTGTAACGGCAGGAAAGCAAACGGCTGGCAGACGTGAGCTGACAATAGACAAAAAAAACTGTTGTGTCGGCTGCTGCAGGCGCGTGCAGCGCACGCAGGGAAGGGGGTGTCGCGCATTCCGGGAATGCGTTACACCTTGTTGTGCATTCACGGAATGCGTTACACCCTTTAATGGCTTAAAAGGGTTGTAACAGATTACCGGAATACGTTACAGGGCTTGTAACGCGTCCCTGTAATGCGTTCAGCCCATCTGTCTTTTTTAAATTTGATTTTTGGGAGTTTCGTAACTCCGTTTTGGGCGTGCAATATGTCGTTGAATTCGTTTTTCCGAGACGGATCTAATGGAGTGGTCAAATATTTTTTATATAAAAGTTTTGAACTGTTTATATTCCCGAAAGTGTTTTAAAGCATGTTTTAATTATTTTAATTGCTTTTAAATTCTATAATAAATCCATACATCATTATATCAATGTGTGACATGATATTAATTGCATGCTTACTTGTTTATTTATTTTTATATATGAGATATATGCCTATGTTTGCCATGCGATGATAGATTTAGGTGAACTTAAATCAATATAAGGCGTGCTCTAGAAAATCTAGAATATGAATCATTTCTTGCCTTAACAATAATATTATGAATACAATCATGAGATTCTTGTGTTTATGAAACACGTAATTAAATATGAATTTTCAATTTTGAAGGAAGGATGATTCTGTCAAAAGCAGATTTTGATCTATTAGAAAGGGGTATTAAGTGACGCCTCTTGACAATGCTCCCCCCGATCTAGGAATCATCTTATTATCGATTATTGATTTGAAATATTTAATTTAAAAGGAAGAATCTCTTTATAATTTAATTATGATTGTAACATAATATAATCCCTCTAAAATTAATAATATCAAGTAGTAATTGGCCAATGACACGACGAGCTTGTGTCAGTCATAGCCTTCCAACATGGTAGAAAGTAGTTCTTATTTTTAAATCATTGTCATTTCTTGCTACAGCCGAGGGCTTTGATTTCGAAATAAGAAATACTTGTCTATTACATAGAGATGTGTACATTGAATTAGAATCTAAAGGTCGTTATGTGCTGTGGCCATGGGCCGTTGGAGACTGATTCAATTGTACGAATATTTTGGGTTAGACTTGACTTAGAATTTTTGAGTCTGTCGTGCTACAGCCGTGACTCAATTATTCAAGAGGTTAAAGTTTTATTAGGGAATAACATAAGATGTAATTGACAAGAGTTGTCTGCCTATTGAACATCACATGACGTTTCGTGCTACAGCCGAGGTTGTGTGATGGAATGTAGGATCCCTATTCCCACTAGCATTATGAATACTTAATTTTTCACTTAAGGGGGTTGTATAAATTAGATAAACTAGTGGGAACCACTTATAAATAAAGACCCGATTCATATAGTGTTTTGAAATGAAATTGAATATTTGCTAAGTGTTTTTATGTGTTCATCATTTACAGATTTACTATATACGTTATGTTTTCTGCACTATCACTCCGGAGTATACTAGATGCTCACAAGTTGACTGGTCCTAATTTTGCTGACTGGCTTCGAAACTTGAGAATTGTTCTCAGGGTGGAGAAGCTGGAATATGTGCTTGACTCAACTAAGCCTATTGAACCTGCTAACGATGCACATAATGATGAACATGTTGTGTATCGTAAGTGGATAGATGATGCAAATGTTGCTCAATACACCATGCTAGCTTCCATGAATATTGATCTATAGAAGCAACATGAGCATATGGATGCTCACACTATCCTTATGCATCTACAAGAGTTGTATGATGTGGCAGGGAGGACAGCTCGATATGAGATATCAAAGGAGCTGTTCGGTTGTAGGATGTCTAAGGGATCATCTGTGAATGACCCTGTACTTAAGATGATCAATTTGATTGAAAGTCTTGGACAACTTGGTTTCACCATAGATGGGGAGCTGAGCCAAGACTTGGTCTTGCAATCACTTCTGGGTTCATTTTCGCAGTTTATTGTGAACTTTCATATGAATAATGTGGATGTCAGCCTGGTTGAACTCCACAACATGTTGAAGACTGCGAAATCGAATTTTCACCCTAAGAAGAGCTCTGTTCTAATTGGTGAAGGTTCCAATCCTAAGAAAAGGAAGAAGAACCCTTCCAAGAAGAAGAAAGTAGATGAGAAAAAGCCTGTTCCACCAAAAGCTGAAGACCCCAAGAGCAAAGCTGTTTGCTTCTACTGTAACAAGGTGGGGCACTGGAAGAGGAACTGCAAGGTTTACCTTGCAGAATTGAAGAAGAAGAAGGGTAGTGAGACTACCGCTTCTGCTTCAGGTATGTTCATGATTGAAGTGAATATGTCATTAAATCAAATTTCTACTTGGGTATTAGATACTGCCTGTGGTTCTCACATTTACAATTCGTTGCAGGGACTAAGGAGAAGTAGGACTCTTGAGGAAGAGAAGGTGATTATACGGATGGGAAATGGAGCAAGAGTTGCTGCTGAAGCTATAGGATCATTTCATTTACATATGCCTACGGGAAAGATTATTATTTTAAATAATTATTATTTGGTTCCCTCGATTGTGAGGAATATTATTTCTATTCCCATGTTAGACTTGGCTGGATTTTCATTTGTTATTCAAAATAATAAATGTTCAATTCTTAGAGATAACGTTCTTTATGGTAGTGGTATTTTAAATAATGGTCTGTATGTATGTGACGTAGAGCATAATTCTACAAATTGAACATACTAATAAAAGAAAAAGGGATGATGAAAATCTCACCTTTTTGTGGCATTGTAGACTTGGACATATTAGTGAAAATAGACTGCGGACATTGCATAAGGAAGGGTTACTTGACCCCTTTGATTTTGAATCATATCCTACATGCAAGTCTTGTCTATTGTGTAAAATGACCAAATCTCCATTTAGTGGACATGGAGAGAGGGCTGTAGATTTGCTAGGATTGGTACACACAGATGTATGTGGACCAATGTCTACGCAAGCCATGGGTGGATTTTCATACTTCATTACTTTCATAGATGATCGATCTGGATTCAGATATGTGTATTTGATGAAACACAAGTCCGAAGCCTTTGAAAAGTTCAAAGAATATAAGCATGAAGTGGAGAAACAAACCAAACATAGTATTATAACTCTTCGATTAGATCGAGGTGGTGAATACTTGAATGGAGAGTTTCTAGATTATCTCAAAGAAAATGGTATAGTCTCCTAGTGGACTCCTTCATATACTCCACAGCTGAATGGGGTATCTGAAAGGAGAAATCGAACTTTGTTAGACATGGTTCGGTCCATGATGAGCTATGCGAATCTTCCAGTATTCCTGTGGGTTTATGCATTGGAAACCTCAGCATATTTACTGAATAAGGTGCCTTATAAATCTGTTCCTCAAACTCCATATGAGATATGGAAAGAAAGGAAATCGAGTCTTAAACACGTTAAGATTTGGGGATGTCCAGCTTATGTCAAGAAAGTTAGCCCAGATAAGCTGGAATCTCGATCCGTAAAATATAGTTTTGTGGGATATCCTAAAGAGACTTTAGGGTATTACTTTTACACCGATCATAGGGTGTTTGTCTCCAGACATGCTACCTTCTTGGAAAAGCAGCTTATCCTTGAAGGAAACCGTGGGAGCAAAATTGAACTTGATGAAGTTCAAGAAGCACAAACTACTACGAATCAAGTGGAAACACCTGTTCAGACTGAACAACCTTCTGTGGAACAACCCAATCGTAGGTCACGGAGAGTATCTCGCCAACCTGAGAGGTATTATGGCCTTGTTATTGAGAATGCCAATGAGTTGTCAATCATTGATGATGATGACCCTATGACCTATAATGAGGCTATGAGTAGTGTTGACTTAGAGAAATGGCAAAGTGCCATGAAATCCGAAATGGAATATATGTATACCAACCAAGTATGGACTTTGGTTGAAGCACCTGAGGGCGTGAAGCCTATTGAGTGCAAATGGGTATACAAAAGAAAGATTGGAGCAGATGGCCAGGTGGAGACCTATAAGGCCAGGTTCGTGGCAAAAGGATTCAGTCAAAGGCAAAGGATTGACTTTGATGAAACTTTTTCGCCTGTAGCCCTGTTAAAATCAATTCGGATTTTGCTTGCGATTGCTGTTTACTACGACTATGAGATCTGACAAATGGACGTGAAAACGGCCTTCCTCAATGGGAAACTTGAAGAGGAAGTGTATATGACATAGCCAGAGGGTTTTTTTCCTAAGGGAAATGAACACCTAGTGTGTAAGCTGCTGTGAACCATATATGGTTTAAAGCAAGCTTCTCGTAGATGGAACATCCGTTTTAATGAGACAATCAAAGAGTTTGGTTTTATCAAAAACATAGATGAACCATGTGTCTACAAGAAGGTTAGTGGGAGTGCGATAACATTTCTTGTATTGTATGTGGATGACATACTTCTTATAGGAAATGATATATCGATGCTGTAATCAGTCAAAGTGTGGATATCGAAGAACTTCACTATGAAGGACTTGGAAGAAGTATCCTACATTCTTGGTATGAAGATCTATAGAGATATATCTAGAAGAATGATAGGTCTTATCCAGGGTACATACATCCAGAAAGTGCTTAAAAGGTTTAGCATGGAAAACTCCAAAAGAGGTCTCATACCGATGAGCCATGGAGTGTCCCTTTCCGAAAAGATGTCTCCTAAGACACCTGAGAAAAGAGAGCGTATGAGTAAGATTCTTTATGCTTCTGCAATAGGATCTATCATGTACGCGATGTTATGTACTAGGCCTGATGTTGCTTATTCAATCAGTGTGACGTGCAGATATCAGTCCAATCCAGGTGAAAACCACTGGAAAGCAGTGAAGAACATCCTTAAGTACTTGCGAAGGACTAAAGATATTTTTCTTGTTTTTGGTGGTGGATCTGAGTTAAAAATAGAGGGTTATACTGACTCTAGTTTTCAATCAGAAAGTGATGATAGCGAATCCATGTCAGGGTACGTGTTTACTCTGAATGGTGGTGCAATTAGTTGGAAGAGTTCCAAACAGTCTATAACGGCTGACTCCACAGCGAAAGCAGAATATATAGCTGCAAGTGAGGCTGCAAAAGAAGCCGTTTAGATGAGGAAATTTGTTTCTGAGTTGGGAGTTGTTCCTAGCATTGAGGAGCCTATTGTGTTGTATTGTGATAACAACACAGCAATATCACAAGCCAAGGAACCTAGGTCTCATAAAAAATTCCAAACATGTTTTGCGACGCTTTCATTTGAATAGGGAAATCATTGAAAGAGGAGATGTCAAGATTGAGAGAGTTGACACACATAACAACGTAGCAGACCCACTCACAAAGTTATTGTTTCAGATTCACTTTGATCGTCATAAAGAGAAGATGGGTATTAGATACCAGGGTGATTGGCTTTAGTTCAAGTGGGAGATTGAAAGTGTTTGTCCTAAATCCAATCATGTATGATGTGTTAGGAAGAACTTTCTTGTATTCCTATTTGATTTCATTGAAATTAATAAAAGACTTGTTATGTTTTTATTATGGGCTTTATCTATTTAAAGTGTTTTAAATAAGATGTTCCATAGTTTAGAGTAAAGCTTCTAGAATTATAATGAGATTATAATAGTGAGATCTAGAAGATGACAGCTCTAGACTTAAACAGTTCCGGATCATAGGATAACTAATCATATGTTGGTGGATCCGCAAAGATTGGTACATACTATGCTTTCTCCCTTCAGGAGAATGTCTGTTCTCATAGGAATTTGTGTGGTGACACTATAGCTAGTATGTAGGTGCTTATTAGGGAATAAGTTCACTGAACATGACTCGATAAGTTGAACAACTAATAGAGATTACTCACGTGTCAATAGTGGTTCACTGAGTGATAGTTGTACAAGTGTCCTTAGACTTGAGATCGTTAAAGTTATCTTATATATAATGAACTGTGCTTTGGTTTAGTCCTTAGTCTCAAGGACATCCATTAGGTCTATTTTGGGCATAGGAATTTGTGTATAGAGATAGTTAACGTCAATAGATGACTACCCCTTCCAGTACATGAAGAGAATATCCTATGTTATTCTTAGTATGCAAGTTCTGGAATCTCTGACCAGAGTATATGAAATTAGAAATGAGTTTCTAATTTGCATTAATATGAACTTTGCATTATGAATAAGAAATCATATGATTAAATTTGATAGGCCTAATACAAGATCCATGCCTTGTATTTAATCGGGATATTATAAGAGTAGAAGGAATTCATTGTACGGTAACTATTCATTGACAGGTTCTTGGTATTCTAAGTAGTGAATTCATATTATCCGGATAATATGAGCATCCTTAAGTACTTGCGAAGGACTAAGGATATTTTTCTTGTTTTTTGGTGGTGGATCTGAGTTGAAAATAGAGGGTTATACTTACACTAGTTTTCAATCAGAAAGTGATGATAGCGAATCCATGTCAGGGTACGTGTTTACTCTGAATGGTGATGCGATTAGTTGGAAGAGTTCCAAACAGTCTATAACGGCTGACTCCACAGCGAAAGCAGAATATATAGCTGCAAGTGAGGCTGCAAAAGAAGCCGTTTAGATGAGCAAATTTGTTTCTGAGTTGGGAGTTGTTCCTAGCATTGAGGAGCTTATTGTGATGTATTGTGATAACAATGCAGTAATATCACAAGCCATGGAACCTAGGTCTCATAAAAATTCCAAACATGTTTTGCGACGCTTTCATTTGATTAGGGAAATCATTGAAAGAGGAGATGTCAAGATTGAGAGAGTTGACACACATAACAACGTAGCAGACCCACTCACAAAGTCATTATTTCAGATTCACTTTGATCGTCATAAAGAGAAGATGGGTATTAGATACCAGGGTGATTGGCTTTAGTTCAAGTGGGTGATTGAAAGTGTTTGTCCTAAATCCAATCATGTATGATGAGTTAGGAAGAACTTTCTTGTATTCCTATTAGATTTCATTGAAATTAATAAAAGACTTGTTATGTTTTTATTATGGGCTTTATCTATTTAAAGTGTTTTAAATAAGATGTTCCATAGTTTAGAGTAAAGCTTCTAGAATTATAATGAGATTATAATACTGAGATCTAGAAGATGATAGCTCTAGACTTAAACAGTTCCTGATCATAGGATAACTAATCGTATGTTAGTGAATCCGCAAAGATTGGTACATACTATGCTTTCTCCCTTCAGGAGGATGTCTGTTCTCATAGGAATTTGTGTGGTGACACTATAGCTAGTATGTAGGTGCTTATTAGGGAATAAGTTCACTGAACATGACTCGATAAGTTGAACAACTAATGAAGATTACTCACGTGTCAATAGTGGTTCACTGAGTGATAGTTGTACAAGTGTCCTTAGACTTGAGATCGTTAAAGTTATCTTATATATAATGAACCATGCTTTGGTTTAGTCCTTTGTCTCAAGGATATCCATTAGGTCCATTCTGGGCATAGGGATTTGTGTATAGAGATAGTTAACATCAATAGAGGATCTACCCCTTCCAGTACAGGAAGAGAATATCCTATGTTATTCTTAGTATGCGAGTTCTGGAATCTCTGGCCAGAGTGTATGAAATTAGAAATAAGTTTCTAATTTGCATTAATATGAACTTTGCATTATGAATACGAAATCATATGATTAAATTTGATAGGCCTGACACAAGATCCATGCCTTGTATTTAATCCGGATATTATAAGGGTAGAAGGAATTCATTGTACGATAACTAGTCACTGACAGGTTCTTGGTATTCTAAGTAGTGAATTCATATTATCCGGATAATCACGATATGTTGAGAAGCATCACTCACGATGTAGAATAAATATAATTAATCAGTTAATTATATTTAGTAAATTTTATTATTCATGTAAATAATTAATAAAAGTTTATTATTATTTATTTCTACTACCGGCATAATATTGAACCTACAGGGTCACACCATAAAAGAATATTGTCTTTGATGAAATAATGAGAGAGAGAATTATTTTCAAAATAGTTTAGAAAAAGAAATAATGATTAAAATAGTTTTAATTATTATTAAAGAATTTTATAAAGATAAAAGGTGGGGTTAATATATATATATAAAGATATATTATAAAATCCTAGGTTAGCCCTACAAATAGAATGAGATGGCTCATTCTATTCATATACTTGGTTTTGTGAAAACCCTAGTCTCCATCTTCTTCCTCTCTCTCTCTCTCTCCCAAAAACTCCATTTTTATAAAAGCTCGGTTTTATAAAAGGTTCATCGAAGAGGATCTTTCTTGGTGGATACCGGTAGAGTGCTTCACACACTGAGGAGCAACTGCTAGCACTCCATTTTTATAAAGCTTCGATTCACAAGGTATGGTTACGATTCCTCAGTGTTTCCTTTTTATACGTTTTTCTATATGTGCGGTATATGGTTTTTACGGAATAAATGTTATATCACGCTTGCGCTCATCCGTAAATTCCTTCAGATCGTGCTCAAAAGTTTCTCACTAAATTATTCCCTATGGCAAAGACTGCTACAATCAAGAATGCTCTTACTCAGTTTGCTCAGCAAACTGGAGAATCTCTGTGTGAGGCTTGGGATTGATATAAGGAGATGTTAAGGAAGTGCCCACACCATGGCATGCCTGATTGGATGATTATTAACTGTTTCTATAATGGATTTGGTGCTACTTCTAGACCCATGCTTGATGCAGCATCAGGAGGAGTCTTGTGGGCTAATAGTTATGATGAAGCTTATGAATTTATTGAACTGATGGCTTCTAATGAGTACCAGAATCCTTCCCAGAGACTGACTCAGGGAAAGGTGGCATGAATTCTGGAGTTGGATGCAGCAACTGCTATAGCTGCCCAACTTAAGGCTTTGATGATAAAGGTGGACACTTTGGCTAATTATGGAGTTAATCAAATCACTAGTGTCTGTGAGCTTTGTACCGGTGCCCCATGAGATCTATTAGTGCGCAATTTCTAGTAAATCAGCTCAGTTTGTGAGCACCTTTCAGCGTTCGCAGCAACCTGTGCCAGCCACTTATCATCCCAACAACCGCAATCATCCTGATTTCAGTTGGACCAACGCTCAGAATGCGGTTCAACAGCCTTATCAACAGTATCCAGCTAAGCAGTACAACCCCCTGGTTTTTAGCAACCACAATATGCACCAAGACAACAACTCCAGCTACAACAAGCTAATGAAAAATCTGAATTAGAGGAGTTGAAGCTTATGTGCAAAAGTCAAGCTATTTCTATCAAGACCTTGGAAAATCAAATCGGGTAAATTTCCAATGCCTTGCTAAATCGTCAGCCTGGTACACTACCTAGTGACAATGAAGTGCCAGGAAAGAGGGAAGCTAAGGAGCAGGTAAAGGCAATCACTTTGAGGTCTGGAAAGGTTGCGAATCTCGAACAAAATCAAGCGTTGACTGAAGAAGTTGGGGCTGAGAAAGAAGTAGAGTAGCAGGAAGTACAAGTGGAACCAAGGAAGACTACTGTTGAGCACACTCCTCCTGAGGGTAATACATGGGAGAAATAGATCTATCCTCCACCTCCTTTTCCTAAGCGGCTGCAGAAGAAAAAGCTAGACAAGCAATTTGAGAAGTTTTTGGAGGTGTTCAAGAAATTTCATATCAACATACCTTTCGCCGAGGCTCTTGAGCAGATGCCTAGTTATGCAAAGTTTATGAAAGGTATTCTCTCTCAGAAAGTGAAGCTAGATAATTTAGAGACTGTCGCTCTCACGGAGGAATGCAATGTTGTGCTGCAATAGAAGTTGCCTCCAAAGCTTAAAGATCCAGGAAGTTTCACTATTCCGTGTACTATTGGAAAAATGTCTTTTGACAGATGCTTATGTGACTTGGGAGCTAGCATCAATCTGATGCCCTTGTCAATCTTCAAGCAGTTGGACTTACCTGATCCAAAACCAACTTATATGACCTTGTAGTTGGTCGACCGTTCTATTACATATCCGCGAGGTATTCTGGAGGATGTCTTGGTCAAGGTTGATAAACTCAGCTTCCCTGTTTATTTCGTAATTCTTGATTTCAAGGAGGATAAAAAGATTCCCTTAGTCTTGGGAAGACCTTTCTTGGCAACGGGCAGAACCTTGATAGATGTGTAGAAGGGTGAGCTCACAATGTGTGTGCTGGATTAGGATGTAACTTTTAATGTGTTCAATGCTATGAAATTTCCTACGGAAAATGAAGAGTTCTTAAAGGTGGAGTTTGTCGATTCTGTGGTTACTTCAGAACTTGATCAATTGCTAAGGTACGATGCCTTAAAAAAAACCTTATTGGGAAATTTAGATAGTGAAGATGATGAAGGTGAAGAAAAATTGCAATATTTGAATGCTTCTCCCTGGAAGAGGAAGATTGATATGCCTTTTGAATCTCTTGGAATGGAGGAATTAAACAAAGCTCTTAAATGCCTCAAACCATCTATTGAGGAAGCTCCCACTCTGGAGCTTAAGCATTTACCTTAGCATTTGCGGTGTGCATTTTTAGGTGATAAATCTACTTTGCCTATTATTATTGCATCTGACCTTTCAGGTAGTGACGAGGAAAAGATTTTGAGGATTCTGAGAGAGTTCAAATCGGCAATTGGCTGGACTATAACAGATATTAAGGGAATCAACCCTTTTTATTACATGCATAAAATTCTACTAGAGGAAGGTAGCAAGCCTACGTTCGAGCAGCAAAGATGACTTAATCCAATCATGAAGGAAGTAGTGAAGAAGGAAATTCTTAAGTGGCTAGATGTAGGGATCATTTATCCTATTTCTGACAGTTCGTGGGTAAGCCCAGTTCAATGTGTGCCAAAGAAAGGTGAAATTACTGTGGTAGAAAATAAGAAGAATGAGCTTATTCCTACTAGAACAGTCATGGGGTGGAGAGTTTGTATGGACTACAGGAAGCTGAACAAAGCCACTAGGAAGGATCACTTCCCTTTGCCCTTCATTGATCAGATGCTTGACAAATTGGTCGGTCATAAGTACTACTATCTTCTGGATGGTTATTCGGGTTACAATCAGATTTGTATCACTCCAGAAGATCAGGAAAAGACTACCTTCACTTTTCCATTTGGTACTTTCTCCTTCAGACGAGTTTCTTTTGGTCTGTGTGGTGCACCAACCACATTTCAGAGATGTATGATGGCAATCTTTTCTAATATGATTGGACATAATGTGGAGGTGTTCATGGATGACTTCTCTGTATTTGGCGATTCGTTTGATGAATGCTTGCAAAATCTTGGACATGTTCTCAAAAGGTGTGTTGAGACCAATCTGGTTCTCAATTGGGAGAAATGTCACTTTATGGTGCGACAGGGCATTATTCTTGGGCACAAGGTTTCTAGTAAGGGTCTTGAATTGAACAAAGCCAAGGTGGGGGTCATTGAGAATCTTCCTCCACCTATTTCAGTTAAAGGAATTCACAGATTTCTTGGTCATGGGGGTTTCTATAGGCATTTCATCAAAGATTTCTCTAAGATTTCGAAGCCATTGTGCAGTTTGCTAGAGAAAGATGTACCTTTCAAGTTTGATGATGAGTGCCTTGCAGCTTTTGAAATATTGAAGAGGAGTTTAATCACGGAACCGATCATAACTGCACCTGATTGGAATGAACCTTTTGAAATGATGTGCGATGCAAGTGACTATGCAGTCGGAGCAGTTCTTGGGTAGAGGAAAACAACATATTTCATGTGGTCTACTATGCTAGCAAGACCCTAAATGGTACTCAACTGAATTATACTACTACGAAGAAAGAACTTTTGGCTATTGTCTATGGTTTTGAGAAATTTCGTTCTTATCTACTTGGGACTAAGGTGACAGTTTTCACTGATCACACTGCAATTTATTATCTCGTCTTAAAGAAGGACTCAAAGCCTGGATTGATTAGATGGGTTCTTTTGCTTCAAGAATTTGAACTAGAGATCAAGGACAAAAAGGGGACTGAAAATCAAGTCGTTGATCATCTCCCGCGTTTAGAGAATCATAATGCTACTTCATTGGATAAGACATTGATAAATGAGTCTTTTCCCGACGAGCAGCTGTTTGGAGTGCAAGAAGAAGAACCGTGGTTTGCAGACATTGTGAACTACCTTGTGAGTAATATCATGCCTCCCGACTTATCTTATGCTCAAAGGAAGAAGTTTCTACATGAATTGAAGTGGTATATATGGGATGAGCTGTTTCTTTTTCGACAAGGAGCTGACAAAATCATCAGGAGATGTATTCCTTACAGTAAAACGGGGGGGATCTTGCGAGATTGCCACTCAACGGCTTATGAAGGACATTATGGTTGAGAAAAGACATCAGCTCGTATTCTTCAAGCAGGTTTCTTTTGGACGACCTTGTTTAAAGATGCTCACTAGTTTGTTTTGAAATGTGATCGATGTCAACGTGTCGGTAATATGTCTAAGAGGGATGAGATGCCTCTTATTGTGCTTCTAAAGGTTGAGGTCTTCGATGTTTGTGGAATTGACTTCATGAGGCCATTTCTCTCATCATGTACTAATCAGTATATCTTGTTGGCGGTTGATTATGTGTCGAAATGGGTTAAAGTTAAGGTGTTGCCAACGAACGATGCTAAAGTGGTGCTTAATTTTCTTCACAAGTAGATATTCACAAGGTTTGGAACTCCAAGAGTCATAATCAGTGATGAGGGGTCGCATTTTTGCAATCGCAAGTTCACTGCTATGATGCGAAGGTATAATGTGAATCATCACATTGCCACGACTTATCATCCTCCGAAAAATGGTCAAGCTGAGGTGTCTAACAGAGAGATCAAGCGCATTTTAGAGAAAGCTGTGTGTCCATCGAGGAAAGATTGGTCTTTAAATCTTGATGAAGCTATTTGGGCGTATAGAACAACATTTAAGACTCCATTGGGAATGTTGTCGTTTCAGTTGGTCTATGGTAAGGGGTGTCATTTGCCTGTGGAGCTCGAGCATAAGGCATATCGAGCTTTGAAGAAATTGAATCTTAACTTGGATGCGGCTGGAAAGAAGATGGTACTTCAATTGAATGAACTCGACGAGTTTCAACTTCAAGCTTATGAGAACAACAAAATGTACAAGGAGAAATTCAAGAGGTGGCATGATCGCGGGGTATAATGCTCAAATCATTTATGCCGGGGCAACAAGTTCTTTTGTTCAACTCTCATCTCCGTCTTTTTCCGGAAAGTTGAAGTCAAGGTGGTCAGGGCCCTTCATAATCAAAACTGTGTTCCCACATGGAGCGGTAGAAATTTTTGAGAATGATCAGGGCCAAACATTCAAGGTAAATGGTCAGAGGTTGAAGCATTACTATGGTTCTACGTCGAGCTAGCGATGTAAAAGAAGCGCTTCTTCGGAGGCAACCCAAGTTTGTTGTACATTAGTAGGTAGAGGAAGCAAGAAAAAAGAGAAAAACAAAAAAAATATCAGAAAAAGAAAAAAATTCAGGGCCAACTTCAGTAGCGGAGCGCCCCCGCGCTGATCAAGCGCGCGGCTGCGCTGTTTTTCCAATAACCAAGCACGCCCGCGCTGATCTAGCGCCCGGCCGCACTGGTTTTTCAGAGAGTGAGCGCGCCCGCACTGTCCAAGCGTGCGGCCGCGCCGGGTCCTGTTCGAAAAAAAATAAAAATAATATCAGTAGAATAAAGAGAAAAATCAGGACTTTTACTCCAAAATCAATTCCCACCCGATTTTTACTCTTCCACATCACATAATTCCCTCTCCCAATCAAAACCATTATTCCCACGATTCCCATAATTAATTCCCACTTCTATTCCATATCAAATTCTCACCTCTCCACCTATAAATACACACACTTATACACAAATTCTCCACCACTTCACAAATTCTCAAACACAAATCTCTCTCAAACACTTAGTTTTTATTTTCTCTTATTCAATCCCAATGGCACCAAAGAGACAAATAACGCAAGTAGGCAGCAGCACCACCGATTCTTCATCTGCGGGTGGTGTGAGGCCAAGGTTTTTTACTCCTGAGGCTGAAGAGGAGTACACGACGCTTCTCTCAAAGCCTATTGCTAAGGAGCGAGGTTTTCTCCCATCAGGGAAGGATGGTAAGCTGTTGGAGATGATTCTTAAGATGGGATGGGTTCCTTTTTATGAGGCTCCCACTGCTGTGCCCATGAGTGTTGTATGGGAGTTCTATGCTAACACTAAGGCAGAGAAGAATGGCTTCACGGTGGTTAGGGGGATGACTGTAGAGTACAGTGCTGATGCGATAAGGAGGGTGATTGAGCATCCCGCGAGGAAGCCCAGTCAAGAGACTTGGAACGATAAGACTCCCGAGGACTTCAACTTGGATGTGATCATTGCAACTCTGTGTGTTCCTGAGACCCGCAGGAAGTTCAAGAGGGGCACTACTGATTACTCCACGTTCCCTGCATCGTGCATGAACAGGTTTGCACGGGCTTGGAACTCATTTATTTATGCTAACATCATGCCATCTTCGCATGTGCATGAGATTACTGTGGAGTGTGCTCGTCTGCTATGGGGTATTCTTAAGGGCGATTCAATTGATTTGGGGATGGTTATTTATCAGGGGATTTAGAGATTCTTGAGAGGAGGTACCACGGGTGCTATACCCTATACGTCCGTTGTGATGAAGTTGTGCATGGCAGTTGGGGTTCATTATCCCGCACATGAGCAACTTCAGCTTCCCAGTGCTCCTATTGATAGTTCTACACTGTTGAGTATGCATGAGTGGGGATGAGGTAAGCCTGATCTGAAGGGGCTTGGTTACTCTTTTGACCATATACCAAGTGGGAGGCCTCGCGATCAGATGTATGCGGGTGGAACGTAGCAAGCAAGTAAGGCAGCCTGGAGAGCTCAGTTGTGAGAGGAGCCTGGTTCGCAGCTGCAGCAGCAGCAGGAGGCAGGATGAGCAGATGTTGGAGCTGGTTTGAGTTCGACGCAGTATAGGCGTCTAGCGAGGAGGATGGATGTGATGCACGACATCCATAGTCGGTTTGTACATGATCTCACCCAGGAACTTGGGACAGCTTTTAGAGCCACCGGTATTGACATCCAGTGGCCAGTATTTGGTGAGAACTCCGTGTATCCGCCTCCAGACACGCCTGACACTCCACCCGTTGAGGGTGAGGATTCTGATTCGCAGTAGGTATGCCTGAATTCCTTACTATTACCTTCACTGAGGACAATGAATATTTTAAGTTTGGGGGTAGTAGTTGAAGGAATATGTTTTGTGTGAGTCACATATAGTTGCATATTCATGATAGTTTAGTACATATAGTTTGCATATTTTGCCATGTAGTTTTTTTTTTATTTTTGGTAGTTTTATGATATTTTGTTAATTTAGTCTCATGCATGTGTATTATAACATGATCCCTTAGATGATTTTTCCAGTTGACTTGTGATATTGATGTTAGTGTAGTGATGTCGTATTTAGTGATGTTAAGTCTTCTCGAATTAATTTGCTTGCTAGAGACAATTGTATTTCACTAAGTCTTATAGGTTGCTAGAGTGCTAAATCATGGTCAAGGTTTGTTAGTTTGTCGAGGTTTAATCGCTTGTTTATATTTAGAATTTAGGATATTCTCTTAATAATAAAAGACATGGATATTTAGAAATTGGAGCAAATTGGATTTCATGGCTAGTTGTGTGGCTAGGTGTCAAATGGCTAGTAGCCGACTCATATTTATATGAGTAGTCTAGGGTTGAGCGAGATGAAGCAAAACACACTCGTTCAGAAATTTGAAAAAAAAAGAAAATTGGAAAAAAAGAAAAAAAAGAATAAGTGTTATGTATAATTTATCACGAGTGGGCTCTTTAGTACTCGAGTTATAAAGTTCTTAGGGGACTTTGTGCCTAGTGACCTAAGGCTTTTATAGTCCGGGATCCGCTAACCTAACGCTCGCTACATGGGTACTATTGTATTAGTCTTTTGTGGACCTCACTCATTGCACGATAAAATAAGCATAGTTGTGTTGTTTTGTTATGAATAAAAGCGTGAATCCATATAAAACTCTGATATAAGAATTGAAGTGTTATAAGTCATTTTGAGTCTAGCTTTTATTCTATTTACAAACTTGCGATTGTTTTGATAAGTAGTGAGTCATGGTTATTGATCTAGTTATGATAGTATATCTTTAAGCAGTTGCACACACGCACGTCTCTGGTTTGTAGGTTGATTTATGAGATTTGATTGATCTTTATGTGAATAACTGCATTTGCTGAGGTGTTGTTAATTGGGTTAGTTATTCTATGGGGATCGTTGCATTCATTTAGTTGCATTTATGCATTTTTATTTCTTGTTCATTGAGTCTGTTTATGCTTGAGGATAATCATCGATTCAAGTTTGGGGGTATGTTGAGTGGCATTTATGACACTTTATTACGCTCCGTAAAGCTTTGAATTGGTGTATTTGTACTCAAGTTATTGGTATTTTAATGTGTTTTCTAGTGTTTTAGCATTTCAGGCATTAATCTGAGAATCAAGTGAATTAACATTGATTTGATGCTAATATGGTTTTAGGTTGGTGTCTAAGGAATAAAGCTCGCGAAGACCGGCTCAAATCTACAAGAAAAAGAAAGAAGTCAAGTTTTGAAAGAAGCCCAGCGTGCCCGCGCTGATCAAGCGCGCGACCGCGCTCGAACTTCAGAGAGCCAGCGCGCCCGCGCTGATCAAGCGCGCGGTTGCGCCAGGTCGCGTTTCAAGAATCCTATTTTGAATAGAAGACTGATTTCTGGACTTCTCTGCTGATCAGGGCTGCTATATAAATAACTTTAGGTCATTTTTAATAGGATATCAAGCCAGAGACTTATAAAGGAGAGCCGTAAGAAGACCGTGTTAGCACGATTCAACGAAGAAAAAGAAGATCTTGTTTTTACTTGTGAATCTTTGTTCTAAGTTGTAACTTGGATGCTAGTTTTCTTAGTTATGAACCTTACTCTTGTTTCATACTTGGTTTTATTTTTTCATTATAAAGACTACATTTATTATACCATGCTTTCATCAGAACCCACGTTGATGATGAGTCCGATTATGGGCTAATCGTTATCGTGGGGTTCTAGCGGATTTATTTATGGATTTCTTTAGTTAATTTGTTTCGATGCCTTAGTATGTGATTATTGTATGATAACCTAGTATTGGTTGTGCGTATTCATCTTATGAGCATAGCGAACTTATAAGATAGTGTGTTAATTCTTAATGAAGCGAAAGTGAATTTAAGGATTTAGAACTTGCCATGCTAGCATAGGTTCATGTATTTGTTATGCATGATTCGTAGGTAATTTTAACCATCTTACTTGCTCTATGTAATCAAGATAGATAACTTGTCACACCCCCAACGTAACAAACACAATATATAACTATTAAATTATTTAAAAGAAAGTAAATATAACCGAATCCAAGATCTTACAGTTTAGGGTTTGGAACAGCCCAACACTACCATCTATTACAACTGATTTTAATATCGAGTCCTCACACAAAACTATCTCTTATTCTACCTGAGCTCGAACATACGCATCGGCATCACAAGTCTTATGTGCTGTCTGCTTGAATCTAACCATAGCTGCTAGCTGTAATATCAGGGTTAAAGCAAGGAGTGAGCCAAATGCTCAACAAGTGATAAACAGTACGATACGAAACATAAATCGAGATATATATTAAAGAATGACAATGCGAAGATATAACTAATAATAACAAGAGATGAAATTTTCGGTGATGGCATCATTTGCTTGAATCAAAAAATTTTCAAAATCATAACTTAATCAAAATCATTTTATGACGCTGCGGATTACAGCCGGTGATCAGCCGCGAAGTAATCCCGGACCTCGCTGGGTTCTAAAACATTAATGGGATCCCAAGGCAACTTTTAAGCCTACAATATAAGTGTGGAAATGACTCGCGTCTCAGTCCAGATCCACTATTCAAAGAAAACATTTATCCCCCTTTGGGACTGAAAATCCATATTTTAATCATTTCAAAAACTGATGCCGAATTATAATAAAATCTCTTAAGTAGTAAACATTTTTATCAAGGGATTATAGGTCAACTTTGAAACACTGGAAATATGTCACCAAATTTCAGGGCCATGATCCACTAGACTTTACTATATTAGGGAGATTGAAAGGTTTCCATTTACAAGAACTTTGACAAGGAGATTAGCAAGGCTGTTGGATAATATGAAAGAGTAATGCCAAACTAGGCTTAAAGCAATGGTTTTAGATAAGGTATAGGTATTAAACATCAAGAAGATAAGCATTACTGGTTCCAAGTATGATAGAGGTGTTAAAATACAAAGAAAGTGATCATCAGCTCAAGGTATAACAGGGTATCAAGATTTAGGGTAAGGATATGGTTATCAAACAATCATGAAAGACTTTAAGAAATGATTGGCCTTTGGGTATCAAGATAAAATTTCTATCGAGGTTATTACAAGAGTTGAATCAAAGCATCAGGGTGCAATATCAAGATTTCTCAGGATTCAATAGCATGATAATCAAAAGGATCAATAAAGTATTATAACAAATCTCTATTTTATCATGGCATCACCATTACTTTGGTATACTAGCATGGTATGACTTTTGATCTACTTGCAATAAGTACTTGAGGGTTCATGGCATTTCTATATAATACGAAGATAGATTTTAGAATCACTTGGTTCAAGTATAACAAGATAACTCAGGGTACTCGCATTATATATATATAGGAACTAATTATCAAATATTTGCAGTGTAAACAAAAAACAGGTTGAATCACTTGCCTTGAGAAAGGCTGGTCTGGTCTGGCTGGTGGGAGCAACTGGAAGCTTTACTCGACCTTTATGGCAAGTTTACCCTCGTCTCGAGATCCTATATAAATAATAATAACCTCATTATAATATATTCTCACCAACTCAACCTATTTACAACCCAAAATTAAACACAAATGGCACTTAGGCCTATATGCACGAAATTTATAATCACCTTATAAATACAATTGTACACATAGCCACATATACTCACATATCATATTTTTAATACCAAATAATATCACACACACCATAATGCAACACTAGGCTTGGATGATCTCGATCCCCGACTAAGTCACTTGATCGCTAAACTAGACAAAGTCTCGAAATGTTGGCCTCCTAACTCGATGTGCCTTTACTAAACTATCCAAAACCTATTGACCCTCACTTGGGCCTTTCACTCTAATGGCTTTATGCTATCTTGCAACTATAGTGGTCAACCTAAGTCTCACTCATAAGTGCTCTAAAACTATGTGATAAGTGAAAGTGCTCCTAAGGTAAATTTCAGAATGACATCTATGGTTTCTTGAGTGCATTAGACACTCTTACACTACAATTTTACCTCCAAACCTTCTACACTAGACTCTTCTGACCTTAAGGCATCTCCCAAACTCGATGTGGCTTAAGGGCCTAGCTTGGGCCTTCTTGGGCCTAAGCTTAAAGTCCATGGTTCCCGTGTTTTTCTGGGCAGAAAACGCCCTGACTTGAACTAACTTGTGACACATGGTTCTAACTCAAATCTTATTAACTATGGCTGGAAAAACTCCTATGACACTCCCTCTAACTAAGTCCCAAAAGGGCCTAATGAGGGCCTACCCATGACATGGTCAAAACTTCCTATTTCTAAGTTGCAATAAAACTGTTCTCTGCTGGACATATTTTGTGATTCCACTCGTGCACCTAACCAAACGACTTACAAACCTCCAAAAAACACCTAAAACCTTTTATATACTCCTAGTGATAGCTTCTGGTGGCTTGGGACTCAAAGTTCACAACAAATGCTCATTCAAAACTTCCCCATAAACTAGTGCATCAAATATGGAAAAATGCAAACACTAACTAATCCCTTTCCACCTTAACTCCCACTTAATAACCAAGCATCCAACCCTTACCAAAGAAAACCTAGTGCCTTAATGTCCTAAAATAGTGCCCCTACAGGAGGGGAGATCATCCATGCCCAAGAATAACAACATGCAACTAAAAATATAACATGCAACTCATGGAAAACACTTAACAAGATTTCGGCTAAAGTATAAAGTTTAAATGCTTTCAAATTCGACTTGTACATATTACTCATCCTTAATATTCATGAAATACATCTTCTCTTAACTATTAATAAGAAATTTATCATGGAAGCAATCTATTTTAAGCATACATATTTCGAATTTATAGATTTTTAGACATAGCAACATGATTTCGAAAAGAGTAGCATGCAAAACATGGTTGATCATCATTTTAATATCTTAAAACTAGCATGCATGGCTAAACATGAATATATAATGAAATTTCAGTAGTATGCAAAGTATTTTAAATCATGGTTTCTTCATAAAACACTTAGTTAGCACATATATAAAATGTATCTCATAGAGAGCTCTTGAATTCACAAGAATCAAGAGTTTCTCTTTGGAGATCACACAAGAACTACACATGAAACCATGAAACTTCAACTCTCAAGTCACAAAACTCTTGGGAAGTGTATAAAATGAATGTAGGTAGAAGATTTACACTAGGGAAGATGAGAAATGAAATGAAAAATGGAAGGGAGTGGGGGATGGGGGGCTTCGGCCGAGAGCAACAAGGGAGGGAGGGGAGGAGAGAAAAATGAGGTGTGTTGGAGTGTGGAGTGAGTGAAAATGACTTCTCCCACTTTGTTTTTGGTTTTATTGGCAAAAAGAATGAGTGGAAATGAGAATGTACAAAAATGACCTCTAGCTAAAGTTAGGCCATTTTGCATGCAAGGTTAGTGTGGTAATTTGGTAATCAACAAATGAGTTAGTGGGGTTGGAAAGGTCTTCTTTGCCCTTTGAGAGAATAGAAGGGTGATTTGCATGGAAGGGCTTCTATGTAATTTGCTAATTATAACAAATAAAATTTGTAAAGATTTATTTTTATAAAATAAAATACAAGTTCAAAAATTATAAAATTTATACCATAAAATAACTTGGATTTTTAGAAATTTTATAAAATCACTTTTGAAATTTATGAACAAAATAACTTTTAAAAGAAAATTTCTCCAAGGTTTAGAATATTCCTTAAAAATCAAAAATAAGGGAAATAAATAAACTCTTGCTTTGAAAAATCATATACTACATAAAGCAAATTTAAAATGCAGAAATTTTGATTCACACAACGTACAACCATTAAGTATATTTACATTCGGCTCTAATATTATACCAAGTGCACAAATAATATTACACAAAATGCCGATCGTAACATAACTTGTGCTTAAACCGTTATGTTGTCAAATTCTATAGACATATAGGTTCTCAATATAATTGGTGTCTATTCAGCTTCTATCTCTTTTATGTATGTTTGGTAGTATGTTATTCGTGCAACGAAAGTTGCCATTTAGCAGTTTCGTGTTATCTGATTAGTGTCATCACCATTGCATGCTAAGGTTAAGAACAATAAGGCTATTGAATGAAGTAATTAATGAAGTTAAAATCCCATTTTTGTCATATATATATATTAATTTAGTCAATCGTATTCTCGTAGTTATAATTGTTAGTTTAATTCTTAGATATAAACAACATCAATTTGTTATCGTCTTAGCATTGAATAATAACCATACATTGTTGTTTAAGTGCGTAAATTAATTAGTTAACCAAAGCCAATCTCTGTGAGAACGAACTAGAAAGATTCTATACTACTTGCGAACTCGTATACTTGCGTGTATTATTAACACGTGTTTAGCGACTAACAGTTCTCCTCCAACAGAAATAACTACCTTCATTGGTTTATGAGGACCATCATAAATCCTGCTTAGATGTTCAGGATGTGTGGCTTCCAAACATATGGCCATCCTGACTTTCCAGATTGGATATTCATGTATCTTCATGAATGGCACCTTGATTGCTTCATACCTACTCATGTTGCTGCTAATATGTGATGTGGCCGGGGGTGGTGGTTATGGATTTTATGGTGCTTCTTCGTCTGCCATTAAAGATTGATTTTTAGATCTTAAATTGTTTGTATATTAACAGCAAGCTCTGATACCAATTGTTAGGTCCATAATCAACTATAAGGCGTGAATACAGTTTATGCAATCAATTCGACAAAGCTTCAACATAATCAATAATTTTTATAATAACAGATAAAAATTGTTTACAAACGTACTCTCTCAAAAGGATGAACTAATATCCTTGAGAGCTGCTAGGTTATACGAATGATATAATAATGTTTGCAATGCATATGACATGAACCTAATGTGTTCTTTATATAGAGCACATTTACACAATCAAATAAGGAATCCTATTCTATTACAACAAGGAAACCTATCCATGTATGATTGCTTCTCAGATAAAGTCTTTCACCGCCTTGAATTCATGCTTTCCTTCTCCATATCAAATATCTACTAAAGTGACAAATCCTGATGACATCATTAGCTGATCATCAAGTACTGATATAAGTACTGATGACGTCACTCTTCAGTAAATGCTAATATAAGCCCTGATATGAACTTATGATAGTTTCTGCTGATATCATCAATTATATCTAACATATTAAATCCACTTTTTACATAGCAGATCGCGTCCCAAATAACGACTCGATAACAAACTGACTCGACCACATTTTCATATTATAGCTTAAACCCTTTAATGCCTCATCAAATTGGAATAGTATATCTTTAAATACTATTTTAATATTTCATAGAAATTGCACACAAATCACAAAATAATATAAAATTATATTTTATTCTCATAAGCTATATCAAAAATATCCCAGTTGTTACAATCTACCTCCTTAAAAGAATTATGTCCTCAGAATCTGACCTAAGCAAACAAATTGGGATACTTTTCACACATTTCATTTTCAAGTTCCCAAGTCGATTCTTCGATCTTAGGATTTCTCCACAAAACTCTAGCCAATGGTACTATCTTATTTCTAAGCGCCTTTTCTTTCGGATCTAGAATTTGAATTGGTTGCTTTACACAGCATATATCTTGTTGAATTTCCACAGGTTCCAATTCTATAACATGACTGACATCTGGATTATACTTGTCGCATTTGTGGAGGCAATGCTAACTCGTACGCTACTTTCTCGACTTGCCTTAGTACTTCGAACGGTCCAATATATCTAGGACTCAGCTTTCCTTTCTTTCCAAATCTAGATAAACCTCTCCATGGAGATATTTTTATTAGCACTTTATCTCCGGGTTTGAATTCCGTATCTTTCCGATTTTGATCTGCATATTTCCTTTGTCGATCTTGGGCCGTTGTCAACTTTTTATGAATTAAATCCACTTTTTATTTGTTTGTTGACCAATTATGGACCCAACAATTTGCGTTCACCAACTTCATCCTAATACGTAGGAGATATGTATCTTCTTCCATATAACGCTTCATAGGGAGGCATGCCAATACTTGCGTGGTAACTGTTGTTATATAAAAACTCTATCAATGGAAAATGATCATCCCAATTTCCTTTAAAGTCCAATGCACATGTTCTCAACATATCCTTGATTGTTTGAATAGTCCTTTCTCTTTATCCATCTGTCTGCGAGTGATACATTGTGCTCATTTTTAACTTCGTACCCAAATGATCATGAATTTGTCAGCAGAATCTCGAATAAAATCTAGGATCTCTATCAGATATAATAAAAACTGGTAGTCTATGACGCATTATAAACTCATCCAAATATAACTTAACCAACTTTTTCAATGAGAATCTTTCATTAATTGGAAAGAAATGCGCGGACTTTGTCAGTCGATCAATGATCACCCATATTACATCGTGATTAGCTTTCGTCTTTGGCAATCCTACCACAAAATCCATTGAGATATGATCCCACTTTCATTCATGTATATCCAGTGGTTTAAGGAATCCACTTGATCGCTGGTGTTCTGCTTTTACTCTCTGACATGTATAACACTTATTTAGGCACTCAACAATTTCCTTCTTCATGTTTGGCCACCAATAGTTCTCTTTCAAATCTTCGTACATTTTTCTACTTTCGGGATGAATTGAAATTATTAAATTATGCGCTTCGTGTAGAATTTCATGCTATAAATCTCTAACATTAGGAATCCAAATACGCGAAAAAAATCTATATACACCTTTATCATCTTCTTTAGCCTTAATCTCTTCACCATACATTTTATCCTTTTTGTGATCCATTATCTGCTCCTGACAATGTCAAATATTTTCCAGAATCTCAGGCTGAAACGTTATTGTATTGATCACTTCCTTTGCTAACTCAGGGACTCGTATTTCTATTTTCAATTTCTCAAATTCTTTTACCAATTCCGTTGATGAAATTATCATATTCAATCTTTCCTTGAGACTTAACGCATTTTCCATAACATTCGCCTTCCGCGGATGTCAATTTATGGTGCAATCGTAATCTTTGATTAATTTGAACTCTCGTATTTGTCTCATATTCAACTCTTTCTGAGTAAAGATGTACTTTAAACTCTTATGATCTGTTTAAATCTCACACTTCTCTCCATACAGATAGTGTCTCCAAATCTTAAGGGCAAACACAATTGCTGCCAATACTAAATCATGCGTAGGATATTTCTGTTCATGTGGCTTTAACTGACGAGAATCATATACCATTGATTTTTCATGCTACATTAAAATGCAATCTAATCCTTATAAGAAGCATGTCTATAGATTATAACTCACCTTTATTATCATGTAGAACCAATACTGGTGTAGAAACTAACCCTTTCTTTAATTCTTGAAAACTTTCTTCACACTTATTCGTCCAAACAAACTTCTCATTTTTCCTTGTAAACTTAGTCAATGGAACAACTATCTTAGAAAAATCTTGTACAAACCTTCGATAATAACCAGCCAATCCTAGAAATCTTCTTACTTCTGTTGGAGTCTTAGGTCTTTCCAAGTTCATCACAGCCTCAATCTTGGCGGGATCCACTTTAATGCCTTCACTACTAACTACATGCCCAAGAAACTGAACTTCTTTTTAACGAAAATTCCCATTTGAAAAACTTCGCGTATAACTTTTCTTTCCTCAAGGTTTCTAAAGCAATCCTCAAATATTCGACATGTTCATCTTCTGACATGGAGTATAGCAAGATATCGTCGATAAACACAATTACAAACTTGTCCAAATACTTCTTAAATACTTGATTCATAAGATCCATGAAAGCAGCAGGCATATTTTCCAATCCAAACGCCATTACTAAGAACTCGTAATGTCCATAGCTTGTTCAAAATGCCATTTTGGGGATATCCTGTGCCTTGATCTTTAATTGGTGATATCCGGATCTTAAGTCAATCTTCGAGAAATACGTAGCTCTTTTCAACTAATCAAACAAGTCATCAATTCGCAGTAAAGGGTATTTATTCTTGATAGTCAACTTATTGAGTTTGCGATAATTGCTACATAATGTCATACTTCCATCTTTCTTCTTTACGAACATCACAGGTACACCCCATGGGGATACACTCGGTCGAATAACTCTTTTATCCAACAACTCTTGCAGTTGTGTAATAACCCCAATTTTTGGAATTTTTGAAACCCTTATGAATAGTGTTTTGCTGATATTGCTGAATAAGAAAACTGTTCATGCCACACTATGTAGGGGTTCTTTTATGGATATTCTGAGATTTTATTGGTACTCTATATGATATATAAGTGTATGTAAAGATCGTCAGAATCCAAATTTGAACCTTTTGATTTTTCCCGAAAATCCACCAGATATCGAAAGAATTGAGTATAAGGTAACAGGATAAAAAGGATTTAAATTAAAGGATTTTAATAGAGGATCATAAAAAGGAATATAATGTATTGAGAAAGGTTAAGGGAACCTAAGTAATAAGATCCCGAGTATGATCCCTCAAACGATAAACGAAAATGAAAGTTAAGCGAACCGTATAACAGATCAGCGGTCATTAGCCAAATAATTAAAAGCTAATCAAAGAGATTAGTGGGCATGATGTCATCAAACCAATGAGAAGAGGACAAAGGAGGGAGGGTGACATCACATGGTGACATAAGCATGACCAAGCAAGTGTGTTGTTGGTTGAATTAGAACCACACAAAAATTACCATGGTAAAAAGGTAACAAAACAAATCAAAATGTCAACCAACCAAGCCAACAATTCATTTTCACCAAAAACACAAAATTTTCTCCCCATTCTTCATCAAGCTCTCGGCTTTTCTTCTTTTCCAAAGAAAGAAAAATCAAAAACCTAGTTCCAAGCTTTGTTAAATTGCAAGGTAATTATCTAAGACTCCTTATGCATAGTTATAGATATCCTATAAGTTTGAGCTCCTAAATCATTCACAATCTCTTCCTAAAAATCATGGAAGAAGATGGTGCATAGTGTTTTTCAAGAACTAAATTTTTTGTTCTTGAAGTTTTGTTTAGATTAAGCTTGGATAAGGACTTTAAGGATGATTCCAAGCTATTCACTTGATTCTCCACTCTCCAAGGAAGGTACAACCCCTCCAAACCCTAACTTTATCTGAGTAATTAGGTTTAGTTTTGTTGATTATAATTCATGAGAGGCTTGCTAGTTGTAAATGTAGAGATTAGTTGATTTTGTGAAGTTTTTGGAGTGGTAGTTCTTGGATTGTTGATTAATGAACTTAAGTGTAGTTTAAATTCCAGTTTAAGAATAGTTTAAATTATTAAAAATGGTGGTGCCGAGGGTACTCGAGCGATTTAAGAGAATCAGTAAGCGCAAAGCGAGCGTTAGAGTCTAAATTGGTTAAAGTATAGGTTTATAAGTGACTTTGGTTTAATTCCAACTTATATGTTGTTTATAGGTTACCAGACTCGTCCCAAGCCATTTGTAACCCCCAGTTGCTCAGGCAAGTTTTCTACCCGTTATACTGTTGTGGTGATGTATACTTTTGTATATGCATTATCTTGTGACAGATGCATGATTGTTATTAGAAAGTTTGTGCGATATATTGTAGCATGTGATATGGTATATATGCACACCTGTTTCGTATTCTTGATACATATATCTGTTGATTCAGTTGATAATACCTATGCTAGAAATAAGCGGCAATTTGCATATACCCTTAGTATAGGGGACCCAAAGGTAAACATTTTTCTAAAACCGGGAGTCGATGCTCCCGAGTATAATATATATACATATATTTATATATAAATATATATGAATAGTTTTTAAAACTATTATTCGAATAAGGTTTATTCGATAACTTTATTTTATTAATGAATATTATTTTGAATATTCATTCGAGGGCTTATGACTCCGTTTATTTTATTAATAAATATTATTATTTGAATATTCATTCGAGGACTTATGACTCTGATTATTTACTAATTATTATTCTTTATTTTATTAAAGAATAATGTGTCGATAATCAAACTTACTTTTGATTATTCAAATAAATATAGTACTTTCGTATAAGTATATCTTTGGTTATTTAATATTCATTTCAAGTATAAGTTTTTCAACTTCTACTTCAATTATTTTTAAAAAGATTATTCTTTATGGGAATATTATTTAAATAATAATATTCAGATATTTTCTAATATATTGGGACTGATTTATCTTATTAAATCAGCATCACTCCAAACATTCTTAAAAATGTTTTGCGAGTCTCCAAAATGATTTTAAAAGTTAGAGCGGATCCCAAAACTCATTTTTATATTTAAGATCTTCCTTTCAAAGGGGATTTAAATATTCGCTCAAAACCTGAGGGATCCGGCTCTGTGGTATGTTTTATATTCGCAACAAGGTTGCTATTTTGATAAAAGAGTTTTGATTACTTACCCAATACTCGGGAAGTAGAATTTTTGGAACAAGTTAATCCATTAACAGGCATCGCCTGGGAAATAT
Source organism: Apium graveolens (assembly GCF_009905375.1). Lineage (NCBI taxonomy): Eukaryota > Viridiplantae > Streptophyta > Magnoliopsida > Apiales > Apiaceae > Apium > Apium graveolens. Next base: position 205,816,461 of record NC_133655.1, on the reverse strand, counting down.
CGGTTAGTTTTCCTTTCCAACTAGATACGACTTCTTGGTGGAGCCGTATCAACAAGTTTCTACTTGGGGAAAGTGGGGACGAGCTTTACGTTTCAGAGTCATGGATTTCATCTGAACTAGGAGTGGCGTAAGTGGTCGAGTGGCGCCGGCCCAGCCTAATTATATTGGCCCAAATGGCCTGGAAGTTCCGCTAAGACGGTCCATTCCTTAGAAGTCCAGTGTTCGGTTGACAAGTAAATCCGACATGTTCTCCTCTACATGTAGAAAATGGTGGGGTTTTACTACTGCGACTGATCATCGTAAGTGGTCTTCCTGGCGCGACAAACTCCCGTAATGAGTTCATTATCCAGTTGGATATTTTTGCAACACTACCCAGAGCACCTCGATAGAAAGGCTACGGTTGGGCGATTGTTGAGTGTTGGCAGGGTCAAGCTTTAAAAATGATGGTTGCATCAAATGAAGTATCTCGTAACTTCATTTTATTTTGATGATATTTTAAAGATTGATTCTATACAAGTTTTGTCTTGTAGGTTAATCTATGGGAAGAACTAATTATAACTTGAACGGTGGTAGTTCAAGTAGTATTCAGAAAAGATATAAGTATATTGGAGTATCTTGTAACTTCATCTTTTAAACTTATATCTAGTAAATGATTATCTTATACATGACAAAGATTTTCAGAAAAACGTTGAGACAAGGTTAGATATATGAGATCACCTTGCAACGATATTTTTATACAGTTTTAAACTGGAACTCTGTGTATATTATGCATGGAAGTGGACTTCCAAGATTTTGAAAAGTATATATACATATATACTGAATATTTTGCGACTTGGTCGCGGTAAGATATCAAACTTGGTTCATTTCTTTTTGACCAAGACTTTCATGAGTACTATGAGAATACTCATATATTGTAAATCATTATACATATTATTTTGGTGGGCTTGCTGCTCACCCTTGCTTTCTTCTTTCATCACACAACATCAGATAAACAAGATGAACAGGACCAAGCTTCCAATTCGCAAGCGGTTAGAAAATGTTCCGCAGTTTTCTGGAAGCGTTGATGCCGCCGTAGCTGAGGTAGGAGCTACCAATAGGCTAGGTTTTCTACTATTGATGAACCAGACTTAAGTATAATATGAATTGTAATAATGGCAAAGAAATGTAAATTTATTCAGAACCTTCTTGAGGTGTAATGGCTTATTATGTGGAATAAAATGACTTATGTTATTTTTTTGGGTATTCATCTCGGAGACTATAACTTGCGGTGTGTGTGTGTATATTGTGGGGTCACAGTACGCAGTAATTGGTTGATTGTTAAGATTAAGTGTTGTTAAGGGATATGGAACTCGTGACAACCCGAATCCCCGACCCCGAATTTGGGGGTGTTACAGAAATGGTATCAGAGCCAAGCGTTATAAACCTCAGAGATGATGTGACGTTAAGATAATAAGTTCACTCAGATAATAAGAACTCTTGCCAAGTTCATGGTCGGACTACTTAACGTAGTACTGACAGTTAAAACCCTTACGGGAACCCTTATAAATATTATGATAGTAATATAGTTCGTTTTCGTGTAGGGCAGCAGGGCACCGAACCCTGAGGTTCAGGAGCATCAGCATGAGGATGTTTTATTACATGTTGGAGATCAAATTGTGAATCTGATAGAGTACCCTAACGAGGGACCGGATGCGATTCATATTGAGAATGTTGCGGTTGAGGATATTATACCAGAAGGGATTGTTGCCGAGGAGGATCTCGTGGAGGATCCTGACGAGAATGAAGAGAGGACCGCTGAGGAATTGATGACCATAGTCAGGGCGACTACCAGAGCAAGAATGGCCGCGACGGTGGCACTAGAGGATGAAGAGTTACCAAGGGCACCAAGGTTAATGAGGGCAGAAGGAGTGGGGCCTTCCACGACACCAATTATACCAGTATCAGACCCTCTTCCCGAGGTTCCTGAAGACATCTATGAGGTTCCACCAATTCCTGTTCCCTCCCCTGTACAGAGCCCAGCACCTACTGAGGAAATGCCATCTTTATCTCCTGCACCATTGTCACCTGATACCGTGCTTGGTTATCCATTTGGATCCCCCGGGCCTGCACCACCTGCACCGCATGGACTGCTAGATGCAACCACTCAGGCTTCTCTTATCGACGATTATTACATGACTTTGGGTGGCCTGTCTGAGGCCCGTAATGTTAGGAGTGATCTGTTGGATCGACTTACTGCACCAAGGATTGAGGGCGGGGTACTTCCGGCAGGATTAGCTCATAGCATGGAAAGGATTGAGGCTACCACCCGTGTTACAGCTAGAGGCCATCTTGAGGGTCAGATTGATCCAGCTCTACTTGTAACTATCTTGGACCTCATCACCTCTGTGATGGAGCAGGTTAGGGATGTCGTGCGTGCCCGCATTTCTTGATCCATGGTAGTGTGCAGAGCCAGAGCGATCAGACAAGAGTTTCATGTGGCACCGCTTTTGGAGGATTAGCCTAAGTTATGAATGATTAGTTTTAATGACTAGATGATTATCTATGGTAGTACTTTTGAGATAGAAGCGATCAGATCAAATGATGTAATTCTCTTTAATGTGTTCAGTGGTTGTAGCCTCGAACAAATGGTTATGTATATATTCGTTAATTTCAGTTCAGATCAGTCTGTTTGTGATAAGTTCATATTGTTAATTGCACTATTAATACTTAAGAGAGTGTCATGAAGTTTATAGAACTTGAGAATTCATAATTTGCAATCATGCAAGGACGGAACGAAGGAAAGACTTAAGCAAAGTAAATAAGACAAATATCCAGAGATTCTCAAAAAAAATTTCAAGCATTATGCCCCCATGAGGAATAAGATACGGGGCAAACCTTGAATGTGATAATCAGGGAAGTCGTAATTAAGCTATAAGGAACCCAGAATATAATGAAGTGGAAAATGAGGATTTTAAATTAAAAGATGACCCCAATTATGGGGAGTAGGAAGAAATATTTAGACTGAGAAAACAGAAGTCGAGCAAGATAGGAAGAACCATGATGGTACTCCTATTGGGCAATCCATGGACCTGCCTAAAACAAAACTTATACTTTTACCCCTAACCACCACCTTGAGGAAACAATGTGGTGTGAAATTCTTTCAGGACCTTTAAGTCGCTAAGCCCTTAGAGTTCCAAGGAACAAGCTGACCCAGTCGAGGCAAGAGCCTGGCTAAAGAAAATATAGGAATCATTTGAGATTTTAAATGATGGACGAATCATAAAAGACTATTTTTATCACTTACCCTCCTAAGAGAAGGGCCACCACTGGTGAAAGACCAAGAAAGGCACGGAGCAAGAGGTTATGATAAACTGATTAAAGTTCAATCAATTGTTTTCGGAAAAGTAATTCCCAAGGTTATGGAGATAGTGTAAAAGCTTTAGAGCCAGAACAAAGGCGGACGAGTATGATGAATTATGAATCTAAGATTGTAAAAGTTGTAAAGATTCGTTCGGAGGACAAGAATCCCATAATGACGTGATGCTGGAAGTAAATAATTAGTGGGTTCATGAAATAATAATAAGAGAAAGGAAAATAAAAAGGAATTGAAGTGAAAAGGAATATAAAGGCAATAGAGTTCGAGGAATGATAAGGGAGTTGGGTATGAGGAAACCCTAAAGACTCGTAGCAATAAAAATAGAAAAGTATGTAATCGTCAGGATGAGGGTGATTCACCATGAGTTAAAAATTGATGGTTGAAGGCATAAGGGATACATATATTTTATTCCCTGGAAGTTGGGAGGATTCGAGGAAACCTTGAGATAGTTCGAAGGATAAATAATGAGACGCGGATAGACTAAGGAGACAAGAAAGTAAGAAATTAGGAAAATTGGATGAAGGGAGTGACCTTCAAGAATGTGAAGTGTAACACTGGTGGCTTGATACCCAGAAAGGGAGACGCCAGGTATGAAAGATATCCCAACATTGAGATGACTGTTGAGATAAACAACAAAAGTAAATAAGGAATTATTAAGAAGAAGTTCACGTTGAACACGACCAATATCTTCCAGAACATCCTTGTTATCGTTACCAAATTAGGCAAGAAAAGCGGATAACCGTTGTTATCTTTTGGAGGCCATATTAATTGACCTCATTTTGAATACAGATGTTATTGTGAAATTAGGCATATACTATCGAGGTGGGAATGATTGAATAAGACACTCTTATCAGGGATATATGACTTGATTTATCCATGGAAGGATGTACCTTTTTAAAGGTGGAATTAAGGATAGAACATCGGTAACTTAAAATGAATCCTAGGGGATGCATAAAGGTTGGCATTTCACCCTTAATAGGGATAGTATGAGTTTTGACAGTATGAATTGGAAAGGATTAAGGTAATAACAACCATTAGGAATCAGTGGAGAAATTTTTTCAGAAGTATATAGACAATGATTCTGGTATTAATAAATGGTATCTTGATATGCCCTGTATCTAGGGAATACAGGAGGAACGATTCAAGGATAACCTTAGAGGTTTTACAAGGAGAAAGGTAATACTCAAAATTCTCAAGAATAGAAATGTTGATAAAGGAAATATGACGTAATTATAATGATGCCAAGTGGGGCACCTGTTAAACCACGAGAAAGTATGGATCGAACCAGTAAAGGTCGAAATTATTCAGGGCAATTAGGACCTAAGATAAAAGATGTTCTAAGTATGATTGAGAGTCAGTCTTGACAGTGATTAACCTCTAAAGACTAAGGCAATGACTTATGAAAAAATGGTGATATTTTTTTTTACTCATCAGATTTTAAGGAAAACATCTACACATAAACAGTGATTGAAATGAGGTAGAAAATTTATTTGGAGGTGGTTAAAATGACATTGATTATAAGGAAATTTTACTATCAGGAAAGGCCAAAGAGGTGGCCGACACCTTAAAGGTAAGAAGATAATTATAGGCGCTTGTGCTAAAGGAATACAGTGATGATGCTTAAAGCTGTGAAGGTTGTATTATGGTTTGGAAGATTGACATTCCTTCTGATGACTGTGCAATACCCAACCGTAATAGTAGTTGGTAAAGGTTTAATTCGTGTAATCGCCATGAGCAGGCTATCTATCTCAGAAGGTACTATCTTGAGATAAGCCAGGACCATGTTTCAAAAAGGACTAGACGAACCTTTGAGTTAAGTCTTCTATTTAAGGCATATGATTAAGAATGGTATTAACCTGCTATCGTTGCTTTGATTGAAACTCTTCTGCAATTTTATCTGCTTCATGTCATGAAAGTACGTCAGAATTTGGAGTGTTCTTCATGAATTATGAATGGTGATTATGTTAACTCCTTAGAAGAATTCTGTACGACATGTATGGACTCCGTATGGTTAGATATTAAGATTTCATAGAAAGTAAATGATGACAGTAGGTCAGTGGTGGACCATAGTAATGTAGCAATGATTCTGCGAGTAATGAGTCGATTACAACCGTGAGAGTTGTATTGGAATGACTGTTGAGATTGAGTACCACTAATCGGGTCGTGTTGACGTATAAGTTATATTTGATAGAAAAACTAGGTCGATTATTTACCTATTGAATATTTATTCCTTCTATCAATAGAGAGTCGTATTACTATACGAGGAAGGTTGCAGTGCAAGCATAAAATTCTAGTAACGATGATGTCTAGAATGAGGTCCCAGATTCGAGTTTCGATATCAAGGGAGTTTCAAAGGTGATTGTGTATAAGCTCGAGGAAGAGCATGGGTCCATAGAATGATGGACGGAATAGCGAATACCTGATGTTGATATATATACGTATATGTTTTGTTCTCCTATGACAAACCTCTATAGTTCAGAGGTAGGTTCTAAGCCAGATATTTTGTGGCAGTATATTTTTTCATATATACAATTCTCTTCAATTCATTCTTTTCTCTCATTTTCATTTTGTATAAGCTGAGAAGAACAACCCTTCCAGAAGGGGAGGTATTGCTGAATGACTATCTATCTGTATGATAGAAGCCTAGTAGGATACCACATGTTGTTTAATTGCTTGTCAAGTACTAAAGGCTGGCCACCTTCTGTACTAACTATGCAATAGAACAAGTGTTCATGATCATAGTGATCTCTCAATAAATTCTTTTACTTCTATATAAAGGACCAAGCTTTCAAAGATGGAGGCAGCTAGAGAGGAAGTGGTACCAAGTATGGTGGTATTCCGATTCTAACACGTTCGTGATACTAAGGTTGACGCGATTATTAAGAGGTTATAGAACGCTAACGAGCAAAAGTGTAATCAGTATAATATTAGGAACGGAAGGTAGTAGCGATTACGAACTGGAAAAGAATGGGTATTGTGAAGCAAAAGCTCTTATGCTAAAAGCTATAATGAGAGTATGTGCAATAGACTTGAAAGAATTTGGAATGATCACTTAACGCGGATTAAGTTTTCTCACGACAATAGATCGTATGTCAGGTATCGAGATGTCGTCTTGTGAGATCTTTGAGGGAAGACAATGTCGATCTCCCTTATGTTAGGATAAAGTTGTAGAGCGCAAGATGCTCGGACCAGTAGTGGTCTAAAGGACCAAGAATATAATATATCTAATCAGAGGACGGTTGGGAGTAGCCCAAGATGGACATAAAAAGTATGTTGATTCGACACAAAAGGACAAAGAATAGGAAATTGGGGACCTAGTAATGTTAAAGGTATCCCTTGGAATGGATTGATGAGGTTCAAAAAAAAAGAAAGGAAAGCTAAGCCTACAAATTGTTGGACCCTTTGTGGTATTAAGACGTATTGGGAAGTTAGCATATGAGCTAGCCCTACCCCCGAACATGTAGCAAGTTCATAACGTGTTCCACGTATCAATGTTAAGGAAGTGTAATTCGGATGCCAGACAAATAGGGGCATATGAGCGCATAGACATACAACCAGACGTAACCTACATGGAGCAACCAGGAAGGGTTATAGATCAAAAATGGACAAATGCTTAGGAGAAGAGTTATCAAACTAGTCAAAGTTTGATGGTAGAACCACAATTTGGGAAAATTATGTAAGAGAAGTGCAATTCTAAGAAAGTATCCCTACTCATTTTCTATCTGATTCTGGGACGGAATCCTTTTAAGGAGGGGAGACTGTAATAACCCCAATTTTTGGAATTTTTAAAACCCTTATGAATAGTGTTTTTGTGACGCCCTCCAAACCCGGGGTCTAGATTTGGGGGTCACTTGCCACTAAATTATAATAAAATAATCACAGCGGAATAATATAATAAATACAACCCCTTTACCTGCACTGGATCGATCACAGATTATAGTATGGAACATGTACTAATACAAACCAACTGTTATTACAGACCATAAGTCTAATTAGTTTTACAAATTATTCAAATTTTATTACAAACCTCTAGACTATCCAAACGTCCCAAAACAGTCTACCTAGAATACACACCACTATTTACAAGCACTCGACTTCTGACCAAACTAGATCTCAAGCCTGCTCTGGTTTAGCTGAAAGATTAGATTGATAAACAAGTATGAGCGAAAGAAATGCTCAGCAAGCAATATAAAATGTACTTGAAATGATAAACCACATTCTGATAATAACTGAACAAAAGGGATGAAAGCAGTAATATTTGATCAATAATAAAGCTTCACAAGCTATCAACAATAAATGATAATTTTTAGACTGGAATCTAACTCCGACAGACGTACTATCACATGCTGATCAACCCGTGTGATAGCACAAGGTCATGATTCATAGAAACATGTCCCCAAAATACGAGTACTCAAATAAAAAGGCAATATACCTGCTTGTGGAAAAAATGGTGTCATAATATTTCATACAACACATAGAAATAGCCCTCCGCTGGACCGTCCGTCCCAGTCACTTACGCATTCATCCAACCCATAAAACATTTTGATCAAAGGAGCCGAATCAAAGGACATCCTTAACCATATAACTCCCCATTTCTCATGGTCCAGAGTTATCTCAACAATCGATGGTGAAATAACTAGAACAATTAGTTATTCGAAAATCTCAATTCAATGTTCTACTGTATAGAGTAATTTATAGCGAAATATAAAACGTTTAACTATTCTGAACTTAGAATAGTATGGAAATTGAAAGAATAAAGTTCAGAGTCAATACCAATGGAATGATAAATGAAGATAGAGATACTTGCATATTATGATTCAAAATAACCGTCACTTGAACAATAAGTGAAGTTAGGGGTACTTGCCTGGTATGCTCAATAACCTCTTACTATAACTCTGCTTATAGCTGCTGGCTATTATCTCCGTCTAACACTTGACTGCACTCCTTGCTACTCGATTCTATAAACAAAAGAACTATCTTAATTGACAGAACCAAACTCAATCGACGTAACTATACGTCTAGACATCTACCCGATCGTTTATAACTAGCATGACATTTTAAAACTATAAACAGATAGCATGCATATCATGCAACACCTAGTCATGGCATTCATATAACACATAATCACATATTTCATGTAACACATAAGTCAGATCATTAAAAGATACGTTCTAAGGCGTTCAGAATTAAAATCAATTTAATATTAACATTTATCGATCAAATATCGACTCAAACTGATACACAAATCAAATGACATTGCAATACAAAAGAAATTAAGTCTCAAAAGTATTTTTATTGGAAGTGCAATATTTTTCTGAGTCTGTACGCGTTCGCTTCGTATTAAACGGACAAACGGTTGATTTATTATGAATTTTTGAACATTTTTCGGAATAAAACGGGTCTCCGAATCATTTAATAATTAAATAATAAGGCTCGAACACTCGAAAATAATTTTATAAAAATTATCGAGCTTGGAAAATAATTTAAAATATTATTTTAAAACTCGATCTATTTTCCGGTATTTTTAAATCAAAATAAATAATTAAATCTAATTAAATAATCAATTAAAATCAATTAATAACTAATTAAATTAATTAATCAATTAATATTTAAATTAATTGACTAATTATATAATTAATTATCAACTAAAATTAATTAATTAAATAATTTGGATTTATTTTTGAATTAAAATAAATTTTCAGAATTAAAATAATGATTTTCAAAATAAAAAAATAAATTTTTAGAAATTAAAAATAGGATTTTTGAATTATTTTTAAAATAGAAATTCAGAAACATAATCAGGAAAAAGGAATTAGGTTTTTAAGGATTAAAACCGGGTTTTGAATATGGGTTTTGATTACTTACCCAATACTCGGGAAGTAGAATTCTTGGAACAAGTTAATCCATTAACAGGCATCGCCTGGGAAATATCGGTGAGTTTTCCTTTCCAACTAGATATGACTTCTTGGTGGAGCCGTATCAACAAGTTTCTACTTGGGGAAAGTGGGGACGCGCTTTACGTTTCAGAGTCATGGATTTCATCTGAACTAGGAGTGGCTTAAGTGGTCGAGTGGCGCCGGCCCAGCCTAATTATATTGGCCCAAATGGCCTGGAAGTTCCGCTAAGACGGTCCATTCCTTAGGAGTCCAGTGTTCGGTTGACAAGTAAATCCGACAGGTTCTCCTCTACATATAGAAAATGGTGGGGTTGTACTACTGCGACTGATCATCGTAAGTGGTCTTCCTGGCGCGACAAACTCCCGTAATGAGTTCACCATCCAGTTGGATATTTCTGCAACACTACCCAGAGCACCTCGATAGAAAGGCTATGGTTGGGCGATTGTTGAGTGTTGGCAGGGTCAAGCTTTCAAAATGATGTTTGCATCAAATGAAGTATCTCTTAACTTCATTTTATTTTGATGATATTTTAAAGATTTATTCTATACAAGTTTTGTCTTGTAGCTTAATCTATGGGATGAACTAATTATAACTTGAACGGTGGTAGTTCAAGTAGTATTCGGAAAAGATATAAGTATATTGGAATATCTTGTAACTTCATCTTTTAAACTTATATCTAGTAAATGATTATCTTATGCATGACAAAAATTTTCAGAAAAACGTTGAGACAAGGTTAGATATATGAGATCACCTTGCAACGATATTTTTATACAGTTATAAACTGGAACTCTGTGTATATTATGCATGGAAGAGGACTTCTAAGATTTTGAAAAGTATATATACATATATACTGAATATTTTGCGACTTGGTCGCGGTAAGATATCAAACTTGGTTCATTTCTTCTTGACCAAGATTTTCATGAGTACTATGAGAATGCTCATATATTGTAAATCATTATACATATTATTTTGGTGGGCTTGTTGCTCACCCTTGCTTTCTTCTTTCATCACACAACATCAGATAGACAAGATGAACAGGAACAAGCTTCCAATTCGCAAGCGGTTAGAAAATGTTCCGCAGTTTTCTGGAAGCGTTAATGCCGCCGTAGCTGAGGTAGGAGCTACCAATAGGCTAGGTTTTCAACTATTGATGAACCAGACTTATGTATAATATGAATTATAATAATGGCAAAGAAATGTAAATTTATTCAGAACCTTCTTGAGGTGTAATGGCTTATTATATGGAATAAAATGACTTGTGTTCTTTTTTTGGGTATTCATCTCTGAGACTATAACTTGCGGTGTGTGTGTGTATATTGTGGGGTCACAGTACGCAGTAATTGGTTGATTGTTAAGATTAATTATTGTTAAGGGATATGGAACTCGTGACAACCCGAATCCCCAACCCCGGATTTGGGGGTGTTACAAGTTGCGTCGCTAGTTCCTTCATCTCAATGAGCGCCATATGATAGGGAGCTTTTAAGATTGGTTCCGTCCCTGGAGCCAAATCAATAGTGAATTCAATCTCTCAATCTGGAGGTACTCCAGGTAATTCATCGAGGAATACATCCATTAATTTATTTACTATAGGAATATCTTTAAACGTAAGGGATTCCTTCTCAACATCTCTTACATGAGCCAAATAAGCTTCGCATCCTTGTCGTAATAATCTTTTCGTCTAAATTGCCGTTAGAAAATTCCTATTTTGCTTCTTTCCTTTATATATCATCTCAGTACCATCTTTGGACTTCAACTTCACCTTCTTATTCCTACATTCAGTCTGCGCATTGTGGTTTGCTAACCAATCCATTCCAAGTATGATGTCGAATTCTCCTAATATAAAAGGTATTAAGTCAACAGAAAAGTGTCGATCTTCAATGACAACATCGTAATTGGGACAAATCTTATTGACAATAACTCTTTACTGATTCGTAACTTCAATAATCAAACTAGGTTCAAATAGATACGCAACACACTTTAATTTATCAACAAATTTTTCAGAGATAAAATATCTAGTAGCTCCGGAGTCCATTACCACTTTAGCTTCTATTGAATTTATAGCAAGCGTACCTGCTACAACAACCGCATCCTGGACTCCATATTTCATTGTCATACTCAATGTTTGTGCCCTTGGTTGAACTGATTGTGCTGGTGGAGGCAGTGGTCCAGTAATCCTAAGAACACTGGCCTTCTGGATAGATTCCTTACAATTCCTCGCCATATGACCAATCTTTCCGCATTTAAAATAAGTCATCTCTGGTGTTCCCGTAACATTGGAACATTCTGATTAATAGTGACCTTTCTGATTGCACTTAAAACATGTCACAGTAAGCTTGCTACACTTTTCAGGATGTCTCTTTTCAGAAATATGGATGCATGGTTGTCTAAGGACTTCAATATAGACATGGATGAGGCCTTGGCAAGATTTAGAGATGAATATGTTACCATCTTGGGAAGCAATTCCAAGATCCTGACTCCATAAGAAGTATATGATGCTATTACAGAATTTTATTAAGCATAGTTGAATGCCTTCAATCTTATTAGAAAAGCATTGGTGAAAACTCTGGATGATCATCAAGGAGCAGTCAAGGTAATGGTCAACATGAGGATTAATGAACTGATGCCAACTCTCAATGATATGAAAAACCAAATACATCATATTCTCAGATAAGCTCCAAACTCTATCTCTCACTTATTTTGAAGAGAGCATCAACAAGCTGAAGGCCTCTTTCATAGCCATACATGATGTGAAGGCCTCCTCATAACTAATAATAATGACAGTAGGTTCAAGTTGGATTAATTATACAATGCTAGGTATGAGCCTTCTGCTTTGGTCATGAAGGAGATCAAAACTTTAGTTCAAAATTCTCTTAGTACTTCTCTCTCCACAAGCTCACAGACAACTCCTTCTACTTCCACTAATTTGCAAATCCAATCTCTGTAAAATCAAGTCACAGAACTCCAAGCCTCCAATGCTTATCTATATACTCAAGTCTCATAACTCACTTCACTTGTACAAAGCCAATAACAGGACATTAAGTCCCTAATAGATTTCCAAAAATACTTGTAGATGTAGACTTCAGTGTCACTTGGAGCTATTATGGGTACTTTGAATGTACCCCTTCAGGAAACACTTCAACAAGTAAGGGCCCATATCTCTCAACCTTCAACCCTGCCTGTTACCAAAACTAAGGGGGAGATGTTAGAGCCCAAGCTAAAATCCAACCAAGTCTCAAGCAAAAGAGAAGATGATATTGGATTGGACATACTTAGGATGGCAGCTGAAGGATTGTGCCTTGACAAGGAATTTGATGAGTTTCTAGAAGCCCTGAGAGTCTATCTAAATTTCAACCATTTTTATACAAAAAGGCTATAAATAAAAATATCAATTTCCTGAGGGTAGTGTTGGTGACTAGACAAAACTGCAAGGAAAAGAGGGTGGTTGTAAATGTCAATGACTCAGGAGTGGACAGGTGTATGCAGGTGTCTCTCTCCTTCAATCAAGAAGAGCATCTGAGCTGGACATATTTATCAACATAGTAAATATGGTGATTCCATAGGACACTCTCCTGCTTAATAAGCTAAAAAGGGTCAAATAGGTGCATTTCTTGAAGCCCACCTATAGCCAAGCAAGGGAGTGGTTTAGATATGTCCTAAGCCCAAAAGATGCAAGCACTTTCAAATACCCAAGCAATGTGTCACGGGGAACAAAAAGTTGATGATGATCTTGGAGACAGATTTGAAGACAAAGAAAATTAAAAAATTTGAAGATGTGGAGATGGTCAAGATTCCGGCTAGGTACTTGAAGAATGTTGAAACTTTGTTACCAAAAACTCAGATTAATCTAAAAGATGATGACTTGGATGATGATGCGCAGAAGAAAGATTAGCATAAATATTCTGGCTCAAATCCAAGTCAATCCAGCAAAGTAAGTGGTAGTAAGGTGGATGATAAGAAAAAAGGAAAGGAAGTGAAGAAAGGGAATGATGAAGGCAAGAAGAGGAAATAAAATGGAGGAGATGAGAAGAAGACACTGAAAGCACCAGAAATTCAAATATCAAAAACTTTGCCAACCCAAACACAAAGACCTAGCCAAACAAAATATTAAATTATCCAAACCCCTATGCTTAAGTACATATATAAGTCAACTGAAAATTGTCTACTCTAAATCCTTATCACAGCTAGCCAAACCTTTCTAAAGAGAATTTTTAAACCACCTTCATTCAAACCTCCAACTAAAACTCACTTCAAGACTGCAGGAAAAAAACCAAGAAAAATTCAAGCTGAAGCTAGTGTACTTTGGAATTGCTTTAATCATGATGACTTTCTACCAATCTCAAAAAGCATATCAGATGATGACTGTAATAAACAGCTAGCTGAAGAAATAGTCAAAGTCTATGTTATTTCTTTAGAAGAAATCAGGATCCACTTCAAAGATAACACTTTCATTTTTCTAAACAGAGAAGTTATTGAGAGCTATTCAACTGCAAAATTAGAGAGAGTTATTAGTGTAACTCCCCCAAATCCGGAGTCAAAGGATTTGGTCGTTACAATGAAATCTCAATCCAAAACAACATGTTTAATAATAAAGAAATTCGAGCAAAAGATATTTAGCATCTATGACCCCAAAACTAATCCAAGATCTTTTAAGCTTACAGTTCTAGAAACAAGAATTCCGAATTCCACAAATAATTTTTTTTCTTTCTTTTAAACTCTTTCTCAACAAATTCCCAAACTCAAAACTAAAACCACCAGTATAACTTCGAAAAGAAGTATACTAGTCCAACTACATGATAACACAAGTAATATATAAATATATATATAGCTTTACATAATAGAACTTACTCTAATTCCGCAAACCCTGGACCAACCATCTTTATAATAGCCACCTTCTTTGCTTTCTCGAATTTCACGGCTAAAAAGTGTAAGTTAATCCTCAATGGAAGGTTAAATTTAAAAATAGGAAAGTATGAGCGAAAGAAATGCTCAGCAAGTTCAGTATAACATATATATGGTCTTTTTGATATAAAAACCGATATCTACAATAGAGCTGAACAATTAAAATCAATAATTGTAGAACCAGAAAATTCAGTTAAAGAATCCCAGAATTGGTTCCTCATTTGTATTCAAAGCCCTTTCGATATTTTTGAGCGAAAATGATTCAGCAATACTTTGAATCTTGACGAGGATAAACTCGTAATACAATGTTTATGAAAATATCGCAAACAACAACATGAAACATTGATTATGGACTGAATCATAAACTTTATATCCAATTTAGTGAAAACCCCAATCATGATATCAATACTTATTCTGCTGTCACATCAAATTCGATATCAATAATAACTTAGATGCTCACAAGATCCTATACTGAAGTCAACATTAATCATATATATTAATACCATCTTTGATATTTAATAGGAAATTAGGTATCAACATCAATCGGAAACTGAATTTTACATTTTATCCAAAATAAAAACACTTGATCAATCATTTATTATATGATTATAAAAAACAATATAATAATTTTGATTGGAATCTTTCATCGACGGACGTAGTATCACATGCTGATCAGCCTGTGTGATAGCACTGGATCATGATTCGTAGAAACATATCCCACATCACGAGTACTCAAATAAAAAGGCAATATATCTGCCTGTGGCATAAGTTGTATTATAAATATTTTATATAATACATGGCCCTCCGCCCCGATTACTTACACATTCATACATAATAATCGACACCCTTATAAATTTTATTCCCCCATTCACTTGGGCAGGAATACTCACAACAAAAATCATCTTTCTCAAAATCTATAATATTTATAAATCCATTACTTTGATAAGTAAAAACAATTAACTATTCTGAACATAGAATATCAGAAGAGTACTTGGATATTCAGAAGTAATCACTTTGATAGGCAAAACATTTAACTATTCTAGGATTAGAATAGTGTTGAGTAATTTGCACAATACGGTTTAAATAAAATATTCACTTTAATGATAAGTGAAGATGGTGATACTTTCATTTAGTGTTTAGCAATTAGTCACACTCGCAATAGCACAAGTATTCTGTCATTCTGCCACAAGACATCACCATAGTTTATTATGCTAATACTCTGGTTTGCTGCTCTTGCTGTTGGTACAAGCCTGATATGCAATACCATTCCATCTCACTCTTTATCCAATGTCTGGTTCTGATCGTCTCGAACGACCCGCATATATAATTAAAATAAAGTACTTTAATCATCTGAGCGGTAATTATCCGACGCACTTCGCGTCAAAACTCTATCATCTACCCATACGATAGCCCGCATATAAAGATAATAGTTAAACACAAGACCCCTGACCCACGTAAAGACGTAATTCACATAGCACACAAAGGCATAATTCACATAACACGTAATTCATATAACACGTAATTCAAATAGTCACAACACTCGACTCGGTATGTGTAAAACTGAAATCAAATTGAAATACGACTTTTTTGATAATAACACGACTCATAATCATTTGCAAAACAAGAGACCTTTTGAAACAAAAAGATTTATGTTTTGAAAGTATTTTTTAATGAAAGCAGAACATTTTTCTCTGAGTCTAGACGCGTTCATTTCGTATTAAACCAATAAACGCTTATTTTCTATAAATAAAATAAGAATAATTCAATTAATAATCATATTAATTGAATATTCAATACCTTTATATAATTTTAAAAGCTCAAAATAATTTTAGAATATTATTTGGCTCAATTATAAATAATTACACTTCATTCAACTATATATAAATAAAAATTAATTGATTAAATAAATAAATTAATTAATTAAATGAATAAATAATTAATCAAAAAAAATTATAAATAATTAAATCAAATTATAATTTAAAAAAATAAAAGATAATGATTTGAAATTAAAATAAGTATTTTAAAAAAAAATCAAAATAACGTCTTTGTAAAACGGACTTTTCCTCTCGGTCAGAACCCCTCAAAATCAATCCCAAATAATAAAATCCAAGTATACTCTAATAAAATCAATAATTTAAAATACACCATAATTTATATTTGCACGTATAAACACGCCAGAAACGAAAAATACGGCCAAAAGCGACTTCTACAACAACTTTTAAAAAAAATGAAATAAATATATAAACACTAACATGCTATAATACATCCAAGTATAAAAGCGGAATTTCGAAATCATTACCGAAAATAAATTCTGATCACCCCAAAAGATTATATGATGTCCAAAAAATATCTCCAGAAAAATCCAAAATTCATAGCCATGGACATACACACGGTGAAACGCATGTGGAGTAATCAACATAGTCAGACTCCTTTTTCTACGCCCCGAAAATAATTTAAAACGAAATATGCCACGAACAATTTCTTCTCAAAATCTTGCAATATATATACCTATGCATAGGTATCGAAGCACTGATCATTTATATATATAACAATTGAAATTTGCATGGACGGTTTGCAATATATGAATTTTTAAAAGTTAAAAGTAAATATATATACAGTGAGAGAAGAAAGCAGAGAGACAGAGGAGAGGCGGTGGATATGATAGAAAAATGGGGGTGCGTTATGCACGCAGACGTTTTTTTATAACACATCCACACACACACAAAACAATAGTGCATGTGTCTTTGTATTGACACATGTCCTTCAACCCGTTGTTGACTGATTTCTGACTCTCAAATTACTCATTAACAATACAATTTGCGGGTGAAAATAAATAAAAAAAAGTACCAAAATAATTCTAGAATTCCTAGAATAATTAAAAACTATTAAAATAAAATTTTTATAATTTTTAAAACATCTTTCAATTGTGCATCAGACCCGCATTTTACAATTTAATGAACAAATGTGCGGGTAAATATAACCCAAAAAATTTCCGAAATAATTTTAAAATTCTCAAAAAAATTCAAATACTAATAAAACATAAGTTTCATAATTTTTAAAATATCCTTGAATTTAATTTTAAATTCACAATTAAATACAATCATAAAATCATTTAACGATATATTTTTGGCAAAATATTACTTTCTAAATTAAATAAATTCCTATAAATAATTATTGAAATTATAAAACCATAAAAATAATTTTAAAGATTATTAAATTATTGATGAAAATAAATTTTCAATAAAATCACTTTTAAAGACAAAAAAAATGATAAGACTCGGTAATTAATATTATAAATAATCCTCAATCGCAACTGAGTCACACACAATTAATATTACAAACAACACAAAGCTGACAGAATATTTACTCAATCCCTAATATTACAAAACGAACTCTATTTACCGATATCAATAAAATGATCGGCTTTCAAATAAACTTTTGAAAATAATACAGTTAAGTAATTTTTTTAGAAATTAACATGGATCGATAAAACACTTAAAACAAAAATGTGCCACGAAAAATTTATTCTCAAAATCTTGCAATATATACACATATGCGTAGGTATCGAAACGTTGATCATTTTTATATATAATAATTGAAATTTGGACGGACGGTTTGGAATATATGAATTTTTGAAAGTTAAAAGTAAATAAATATACGGGGAGAGAAGAGAATAGGGAGACAGAGGAAAGGCGGTGGATAGGATAGAAAAAGGGGGGTTTATGCACGCATAATTTTTTTATAACACAGCCACGCACACACAAAACAACAGGGCACGTGTCTTTGTATTGACACGTGTCCTTCTTCCTACTAATGGTTGACTTTTGACTCACAAATTACTCTTTAATAATACAATTTGCGGGTGAAAATAAATTGAAAAAATTATCAAAATAATTCTAAAATTCCCAGAATAGTTAAGAACTATTAAAATAAACTTTTGATAATTTTTAAAACATCTTTGAATTGTGCATCAGAACTGCATTTTATGATTTAACGAACAAATGGGCGGGTAAATATAACCCGAATTTTTTTCGAAAATTTAAAATTCTCGAAATATTCAAATACTAATAAAAATTAAGTTTCATAATTTTTGAAACAGTCTTGAATTAAATTTTAAATTCACACTTAAATACAATCAGAAAATCAATTAAGGATAAATATTTGGTAAAAATTTACTTTCTAAATTTTATAAATTCCTATAAATAATTATTGAAATTATAAAAACATAAAAATATTTTTTTTAAAGATAATTTAAATATTTATGGAATTTTTTTTCAATAAAATCTCTTTTAAAGACAAAAACAAAATGATAAGACTCGGTAATTAATAATACAAATAATCCTCAATCAAAACTGAGTCACACACAATTAATATTACATAAATAATCCTCAATCAAAACTGAGTCACACACAATTAATATTACATACAACACATAGCTGACAGAATATTCACTTAATCCCTAATATTACAAAATGAACTCAATTTACCAATATCAATAAAATGACCGGCTTTCAAATAAACTTTTGAAAATAATACATTTAAGTAAATATTTTTAGTAATTAACAAGGATCGATACAACATTTAACAATTAGCACATTACCATTTAATACCATAAACTCACCAAACATGAATAAAATATCCACTATTTTACTCCTTTTAAATCAGAAAATCACATAAAAATATTTAAATAATAATAGTAATAATAATAATTCGGAAAAATATGGAATATCACAATTAGTTTGATGAATGCAAGGGACTCCTTTACAAGGATGAGGAGGGCTAGTTGGTTGAGAGAGAGAAATATAAGACATGCAAGGGAAAGAGCCGAAAGGGAGGAAAATGAAAGAAAATATGCTCAGGAGATTGAAATGTTTTAGCGAAGGTCAAATGAATTTAAGGTAAGGGGGTTGAGCAGGGTGTCTGCAAATGGTGTATTTTTGCATGTAAGGACTCACAGATTATCAAGGTAGAAGAATGGCTCAAACTGGTAGAAGCTCTAAGATAAACTGAGATCATTGAAGAACTTGAAATTTTAGTCAAACTTAAGGATCTAATTAGAGGAGAACCTGGTTATGAGAAGTTCGGATAGTCATCAAATTTAATTCCAAATATAACTGAAAGAATATATTAAATTTGTACTTTGTAAATTTTTCTATTTTACTTTTATTTGATTTTATCTTGGGGTTAGTCTTGTTATCAGGCATTAATTTGTTACAAGTAATCTTGTCACAAATTGGAGAAGATTATTGTGCAAGACATGCATGTACATAAAAGACTAAGTCATCTTGGCAACCCTAAAGATAAGTTGTATGATAATCTAATTTCATATTATATAATTATATTACTGGAGTATGTAAAAATGTTAAGTAGATTAGACTAGAGGATTTTTCTGTGAACAGCCTTTAAGCTAAAGAATAAACTCTGGAAGAAGATTAAATCCTGATCATACCTTATAGAGAAGTGTAGCAGCTTGGATTTGAATAATACTGTTCTAGGAAAAATGTTCTAATTCAGATCTCGACAAGTCACATATCAAGGAATATTGAAAAGTCTGTCGTGATGTCCAAAATGACTAATAGAGAAGTCCCAAGAGATATCGATTAGTCAATATGCATGTAGAGATCTCAGATTTCAACAAGTCAAAAAGAACATGTAGAGAGCTGGAGATATCGATAAGTCATTTTCTTATGTAGAGATGTAGAGATACTGACAAGCCAAATCTTCATGTAGAGAACTCAAGATATCGATAAATCAAAAGTCTATGTAGAGAGATGGAGATACTGACAGGTCATTCTACTTGTAGAGAACTGGAGACCTCGACAAGTCAAAGAAAAATGTAAAGAACTCTACATATCGATAATTTATTATACTTATCGATATGTGACATCTCTATAGAATAAAAGAGATCTCGAAAATCTTTCTCATAATTTAGAATGCAGACAAATTGAATATTTAAGATTATCAGTCAACAAATAATTCTATCACTGAATTGGAAAAACTACAAAAGCAGTTTGAAGAATTCAAGATCAAGGGCCAAGATTCACTGGACAAAGGAGTGTCACAGACCTAAATATTCCGCTCAAGATTTGATAACACTAGAAATGAAAAATGTAGAAATTAGTTTTAGAAATTGTGTTAGTCTATTTTAGTGCAAGTTTTGTAAACCCGTGCATGATGTTCTATAATGAATTCACGGCTCCTTTGTTTAGATATAACAAACAGATCTAGGAAAAATCTTGAATTCTCTTTTAAAAATTGTAGATGAGCTATTAAGAACATGTTGTAGACTTGATGATAACTCTCCAAAACACTCTACGTAGATAAGTTAAATGATTTTGTAACCATCAAAGTGATGGAGTGGGTTATGTTTAAATTAGTCTCTAGCACATATTTGTACACTACAATATCTTAGAAGTTTTAGAGGTTGTTAGTAATTCCAAGTCATGTTGACTACTAGCAAGATATGCAGAATAGGCTTGCTATTTGTAAAAATATGATGCATTGTAATTCTTCATAAGTGAAAGAGTATCAAGTACTAAGGAAACTCTATCAACGGATAATCTGCAAAGCCCTCAACGGATGACTCAAGCCATCTTCAACGGATGATTCATAATAGACTCAACGGATAATTATGAAGTCTAAAAGAAGAATCAGATCTGAATAACAGTTGAAAGCGACTTGACAGTCACATGGATTGATTATATACAAATGGAATGTGGCAACCTTTAATCAGGATTATGAAGATCAAGAAGCATTTCCATTTTCATGCGAAACAGGGACGTTCAAAGATGCTATATCTATCTGGTTTGCATGGGACAGAGATGTTAGATATAATTGATGATATCAGCAGAAACTATCAGAAGTTCACATCAGAACTTATATCAACGGATGATGATGATATCAACGGATCATGATATCAACGGATAATGATATCAATGGATGATTATGTCAATGGATGATGTAATCAGTATTTGTCACATCAGTTGATCTTCGATAAGGAAAAGGAAACATGAACTCAAGATGGTGAATGACTTTATCTCAGAAGCATTGTATTAGGTTTCCTCGTTGTTAATAGAATAGGATTCCTTATACATTATGTAGTTGTGCTCTATGTAAAGCACAAATTAGGTTCATGCTATAAGTATTGCAAACATTGTTAAATCTTTCGCATAACCTAGCAACTCTCAAGGATATTTGTTCATCCTTTTGAGAGAGTATGTTTGTAATCAGTTTTTATCTGTTAATATAAAAACTGTTGATTCTGTTGAAACTTTGTCGAATTGATTGTATTAACCCTATTCACCCCCCCCTCTACAGTTGATTAAGGGCCTAACAATTGGTATCAGAGCTTGCTCTTAACATATAAACAGTTTAAGATCTGAAAATTAATCAACAATGTCAGACAAAGAAGAAGAAACACAGAATCCAAAATGACCCCATCCACATCACATATCAGCAGCAACATGAGTAGGTATAAAGCAATCAAGGTGCCAATCCTGAAGATACATGAATATCCAATCTGGAAAGTCAGGATGGCCATGTGTTTACACAGATCCTGAATATCTAAACATGATTTATGATGGTCATCATAAACCAATGAAGGTAGCTGTTTTTATTACAGGAGAACCAGAGAAGATGGTTGACAAAGACAGGAAGGACTATACTCCTGAAGATCTTTCATCTATTATGAAGGATGCTAAAGTCAGACACATCTTGCACAGCAGTCTTGATAGTGTTATGTCCAATAGAGTTCTTGGATTTCAGACAACAAAAGAGACATGGGATGCTTTAGATGTAAAGTGTCAAGGTACAATTGCTATCAAGAAGAACATGAGGATAATACTTACTCAAGAATATGAGCACTTTGACTCAAGGGACAATGGGTCCTTATTTGAGATCTATGACAGATTTCAGAAGTTGCTGAATGACTTATCCCTTGTCAACAAAGAATATGATTTGGAGGATTCAAACTTGAAGTTCCTACTTGTTAGTCCCTTAACAAAATAACAAGAATTACAGAAGGGGGGTTGAATGGAATTCTTGAACCTTTTTCTTAAAATAAAATTGTTCAAACTCGAATACAAATATAAGTTTTTTGATTAGCACAATGCGGAATAAAAACTTAAGTGAATCAAAACAAGAGTCTTTAAAAACTTTCTGGTGGATTTAAACAATTCTACCAGAGATATATATTATATCGAGAGAACTCTGTGTGCAAGAATGCTCACAGCTGCTTACAAATTTGAACTTCTGAGAATATAGAGAAATGCTAATAATTCTGCTTACAAATGTTTCTCACTTTTTGTATCTCAGATCTTGGTTTCTATTTGCTACTTCTTGGTTTATATATTACCAAGATTACAAAGTCAAAAGATAGAATCATTATAAAAACTATCAGTTTTTATGCTTTGCTACTTTGTTCTCTATTACCTAGTTAATAGGCTTCCTCATTCCATTTGCATACATCTCGACGCATGTGACCAGTTGTCACTGTCAACTGATGTTTGAATTCTTTATCCGTTAGGTTCATGATCATCCGTCGAGTTAATGATCATCCGTTGGATTGTTGGTCATCCGTCGGGTAACAATCAGGCACTTGACTTCATTTCACTTATGCAGAATTACAAGACATCATCTGTGTACAATTAATCAACCTATTCTGCATATCTAGTTAAAGTCAACATGACTTATATGCTACTACAGAATCTATACAAAGGTGTATGCAGAAACGTGCTACAGACTCATTATTACATAAGCTACTCACTCGATGGATAATAAATCATTATCCGTCGGGACTATAAAGATTTATCCGTCATGACTAAAATTCTTATCCGTCGAGTGCCACATTATTTCACTAAGTACAATCTACTTAGGTGTTTTGTTTGTGAAATCATCAAGTACACAACATATGCACAACAATCTCCCCTAATTTATGTCTATTGGAATTGTAGCCATAAATTAAGAGATACTTGATGATAACAAAACATCCTAAACATACAGCTTTAAAGAAAAGTAGATAATACTGAAAGTGCTTCAAATAATCAAAATATACAAAGTTTGGCTCACATTCAAGATGCTCCTCTAGCCTGAGCAGATTTATCTAGTTCCTTGAAGGTCTGGATCTTCTTCCAAGCTTTCTGTTGTTTTCATCAATCTGTTTTGGAGCTGCCTGTGGAATTCCAGTTCATCAGATTCTGAGAGATTTAGCTTTTCTTACATTTCCAAGAGAGTCTCATTGCTAGAGATGCTCAATTGGTCTTCTAATCTGAAGAATCTTCTCACACCTTTGTCATCCATGAACTCCATCAGCCAGTAGGGCCTTAGATGCACTCTTCTCCCTGTGTATGGGATGATTAGAGTCTTTGGGAGTGCATCTTTAGCTCTAACACTCCTTAGTTCTTAAATCTTCTTCAATACTAGTCTTCTTGCAGTGACATTGAATCCAAAGTTCTTCTTGAAGGATGAATAAACTTTAACCAGTACAGCTTGGCTCTCTTGAAGAATCCCGTGAAGTGGCCACTGAATCTCCCTTCCTCCTTTGTACTTGAACACTAACCTTTCAGGTAGGTTTCTGTATGCATCAATTCCCCTCACTTCATCCAGTTCATCCAAATAGAGGTTTAGATCAGAAAATTCTTTGATGTCACACAAGTACAAGTAGTCTCCCTTGTTGACTTTGGGTTGAGCTTTAACTACATATTTGGATTTGAGAGGTGACAGCTTCACTTGCTTGACTGCCCTTGACATTGTTCTTTTTAGCTTGCTAAGGATTGGTAGACTGAAGTCAGGAATTAGTATGTTATCCCATTCTATTGGCTCATCCTTGGGCACAATAGGTTCACCATGAATATTCCTGTAGGGATCCACCACCATTATATCTTCAAATACCACAGAGGGCTTTGATGTTTGAGTTGTAGCTGGTGTAGGTTCCTTAGAAAATTGATCTTCCAATTCCTTGTCAACAATATCCAGTTTCCTTTTTGTTCTTTTAGCCAATTCTTTCTTTCTTGGAGATTTCTTCTGTTCTTCAACTTGCTTCCTTGATTCAGTAGCTTCAGATGGTTGAGAGGGAATTTATTGAGATGAATTCACAGCCTGCAGCTTAGCCAAGATAGCAATCTGCTCTTTCTTTTGTTTAGTCTTCTTTGCATCTAGAGCAGCTTCCTTCTTTTCCTGCTTCAATCTGGCTTTTTCTTCTCTCTTTGCTTGAGCAAATTGTGGATGTCCAGCTACCACACAAATTTCCTTCCCATTTCTGAATATCTTAACAATTCTTCTTTTTAAAGCTGAATCAGCTGGATCTTTATAGAAGGCAATTGATCTTGACAGAAGCTTCTTCTCATCAGGCTTGGGTGTCTCATACACAGTGTCCAAGGGGTTCTTCAAGGATGATTTTGAATAGTTTGCCCTTGGTTTAAGAATCATTTCAGCCTTTGGAGACTTGATGCAGGAAGATTGTCTTCTTTCCAGATAGTTCATGCTCATCTCATTCACACTGATTTGCTTGACTTGAGAGTGATGTATGGCTGACTTAACTGGCTCCTTGACAAGTTGGAATTTCTTCTTTATCTCCTCATCAATCTTCTCCCAGTTGACTAAACTCAACTTTTCTTTCTCAACAGCTTTCAAGTTGGCTGCTGCTGCTTGAATCAGATCTATACCATCTACAACTGGTGGCTTTGAGACAGTAATTGAAGGCACAATTACCTTAGTGATTTGTATCTGAAGCTTCTCCTTCTCATTTGGTCCTTTCTCCCCCTTTTTGTTATCATCAAGTTGAGGAGCCAAGCCTTGTGCTTTAGCCAGTTACATTAGAAGATTGGTCTGAGACTGTTGATTTTGAAGAATGGTGGCCACAGAGTCTTCAATAATTTGAACTCTGTTCTTCAATTTGTCCAGCTTCTTTTCAGCATCAGATTCTCTTCTCAGTCTCAGGAGCAGATCCTGCATGGTACCGTAG
Source organism: Apium graveolens (assembly GCF_009905375.1). Taxonomy (NCBI): domain Eukaryota; kingdom Viridiplantae; phylum Streptophyta; class Magnoliopsida; order Apiales; family Apiaceae; genus Apium; species Apium graveolens. The sequence goes on along the minus strand of NC_133655.1, from coordinate 205,791,350 downwards.
GGCATGATTGAATCCAGCCTTTCAGAATTGTAGGTCTTCAAGTCAGCTATATCCTTTTTGAGTTCATCCACACTCAGATTCTGTCTTAATTACTGTAGCTTCATGAGATGTAGAGAATCTAGGTGAGCTTAAAGAATAGCCTTGGTACCAGCATTTGAGGTGTTTTGAATGGCCTATTGGATAGACATGATTTGTTTGACTAAGGATACATTGAATTATCCTGGTGGTGACTCCTTTGTCAATGCCCATTCAGGTAGATCTGGAATAGAACTTGGGTCTTCATCTCCCCCTAAGTTCAAGCTTCCATCAAATGAAAGAGAGTCATCATCATTAGAATTTACTCCAAATTCCTCAGATGACTCACCAGCTGTAGGAGGCATCAAATTGACAACAGCTTTATCCCTTTGTAGAGATTCTGAAGTATGGACTAGATTCAAAGTCTTTTCTGCCTCCTCATTTCCCTGAGCAGCCAATAGTTGATAGGCTGACACAGGATGAGTAGAAGTGTCAGCATCCAAGGAAATGTTATCAATTACAGCTTTGTAATGTTGCTGAAATCGTCTTTCCTTTTCAGCATCATCCACAATCATTGACTCATGAGCAATGGCTAGATCCACCCTTATACCCTCCGTACCTGCTTTTCTCTCATGTTCTCTCTTTTGTTGCATCAGGGTCTCACCCTGGCTCCCCACCCTCACACCCTCACCTTCGCCTACTAAGGTGGGACTCCTCTCACTCCCTTTTGCCAATCCTGAAGAAATGGATTGTAGATTTTCACTCATTTCCTCTCCTTTTGCCTGGGAGCAACCCAGCCTCTCACTCAAGACACTTTCCTCTCTCAATCCTAAGAGTGACTGTACAACCACTAAATCTTTTGCACTTGAAATAATTGAAGTTTGAAGCTGTGCAGAGATACTCGACGGATGAGTGATATCCATCGAGTGAGTGGTAATGCTATCCGACGGATAACTGCTGTTAGGTTTATCCGTCGGGATACAATCACTACTCGACGGATGAGCAATATCCGTCGAGAGAGTAGAAATGAATGAGTTGGGAAGAGAAACTATTATTGACACTGTGCTGATTGAAGATATTTTGGGCACAGATGTCACGATAGTTTCTGAAAGAATTGGCAAGTGAGCCAACAATTCATCTAAAAGATGATGCTCACTTGCACTAGATTTTGGCTTCCACAACAGAGTTAAAGAAGGGGAATCAGGAATTGATGTGTTTATCATATCCACATCCAAAGAGTTTGTTGGTGAGTATGGTGTATAAGGTGCTTCTATAACTAGAGATATTGGCTGTAACTCCACATTTGTTGGAGCCACATCAAACTGAACTTTAGAAGGTGCAGTGACTGTGTCTTTAGCACTAGTTTGCACTATGTGTGTACCCTGTGCATCCCCAGAGGTTTTTGATTTCTTCTTTCTTGTATAAGTTTGGGTGAGCTTGTGTCCCTAACCCTCTTGGCCTGTGCTCTTGGCTGAGAGTTTTGTTCAATAACCACATCCTTTTGGGAGGATGCAGCTAGAAGTGAGTTTTTGTCCTTTTTAAGCACTGCAGTTTGTTGGGAAACTGCAGTGTGGCTAGGCTGGGATTCACTCAACTCTCCAACCTTATTCTTGGGGTTTCTTTGATGTTCACCCCTTCCCTCACCCGACTTTCCCTCCTTCACACTCCCCTCTTTTGCTTTTGTGGATTTTTCAACTAGCATCTTTTGAGAGATACCAGAGGGGGTTTTCTTTGATTTAGATTTGGAAATGGTAGTAGGTTTGGAGACTTTGGTAGGAAACTGTTTGGTCATTGGCACAGTTGTCATCTACTCCTGAATTCAAAGAAATTATGGAGGTTGGAATAGTTGTAGGGATGGATGAACTTACCTCACTTACCTGAGGTGCCTGCATTACTGAAAAGTAGAACATTGGCACATTCTTGTGATGATTGGCCCTGTTCAAATCTGCAATGAGTCTTCTCTCTTGAACCCAACAATCCAGTTTGTTGTTACGGTTTTCAAGCACAATCTCTTCACAGAGGTGGTTAGCCAATAACATGAAAAATCTAGCATAATACACATTTTTACCTCTTTTAGCTAACTCACCCAATTTAAAACCTAACTCAAACAGGACAAGGTCACTGAAATTGTAAAATTTATCTGTAACTAGCACGTATAGCATGTTAAGCATGGAAATATTCACTGAATCAAAATTACTGATTTTTCCAGAGAAAACCTTATGTTAGTCCCTTAACAATATAGCAAGAATTACAGAAGGGGGGGTTGAATGGAATTCTTGAACCTTTTTCTTAAAATAAAAATGTTCAACTCGATTATAGATATATTTGTTTTGATTAGCACAATACGGAATGTAAACTTGAATGAATCAAAACATAAGTGATTAAAAATAAGAGTCTTTAAAAACTTTCTGGTGGATTTAAACAATTCCACCAGATATATATATATATATATATATATATATATAATATATCGAGAGGACTCTGTGTGCATAAATGCTCACAGCTGCTTACAAAATGGAACTACTGAGAATACAGGAAATGCTAAAGATTATGCTTACAAAGATTTCTCTGTTTTTGTGTTTCTCAGCTATCTCAGTCATTTTTCTATTTGCTACTCTCTTGGTTTATATATTACCAAGATTACAAAGTCAAAAAGACTGAACAAATATAAAATCTAACAGTCTTGATCTTTGTTGCTTTTCGTCCTCTATTACCCAGTTAATGGGCTTCCACAGTGTATTTGTATCCAACTCGACGGCTGTGTGTCAGCTTTCACTGTTCAACTGATGTTTGAATTCTTGATATAATCATCCATCGACTTTCAGATCATCCATCGATGACATGATTGATCATCCGTCGACTGCTATTTTAAACATCCATTGATAGTCATTTGATCATTCGTCGAAGGCTTTGTTAATCATCCGTCGGTAGCTATTTTGGCACTTGACTTCATTTCACTTATACAAAATTACAAGACATTGCTTATGTACAATTAATAAACCTATTCAGCATATCTAGTTAAAGTCAACATGACTTATATGCTACTACAGATTCTATACAAAGGTGCATACATCACTGTGCTACAAACTTATTATTATATAAGCTACTCACTCGATGGATAATAAGTTAATCATCCGTCGGGACTATAATGAGTTATCCGTCGAGAGCTACATAATTTCACTAAGTAAAATCTACTTAGACATTTTGTTTAAGTGATCATCAAGTACACAACATATTCACAACAATCTCCCCCAATTTATGTCTACTGGAATTGTAGCCATAAATTAAGAGACACTTGATGATTAAAAATCATCCTAAACATATATCTTTAAAGATAAGTAGATAAAACTGAAAGTGCTTCAATTTAAATAAAATGTACAAGGTTTGGCTCACAGTCAGTTCAAGATGCTCCTCTAGCCTGAGCAGATTTTTCTAGTTTCTTGAAGGTCTGGATCTTCTTCCAAGCTTTCTGTTGTTTTCTTCAATTTGATTCTGGAGCTACCTGTGGAATTATAATTCATCATATTCTGAGAGATCTAGCATTTCTTGCATCTCCAAGAGAGTCTCATTGCTAGAGATACACAATTGGTCTTCTAGTCTGAAGAATCTTCTCAAACCCTTGTCATCCATGAATTCCATCAGCTAGTAGGGCCTTAGATACACTCTTCTCCCTGTGTATGGGATGATAAGAGTCTTGGGAAGTGCATCTTTGGCTCTAACACTCCTTAGCTCTTCAATCTTCTTTAATACTAATCTTCTTGCAGTTACATTGAACCCAAAGTTTTTAAGGATGAATAGACTTTAATCAACACAGCTTGGCTTTCTTGAAGTATCCTGTGAAGAGGCCACTGAATCTCCCTTCCTCCTTTGTACTTGAACACCAACCTTTCAGGTAGGTTTCTGTATGCATTAATTGCCCTTACTTCATCCAGCTCCTCCAGATAAAGGTTTAGATCTGAGAATTCTTTGATGTCACACAAGTACAAGTAGTCTCCCCTGTTGACCTTGGGTTGAGCTTTGACTACTAACTTGGATTTGAGAGGTGACAACTTCACTTTCTTGAATGCCCTTGATTTTGTCCTTTTTGGCTTAGTAAGGATTGGCAAGTTGAAATCAGGAATTGGTAATTTATCCCACTCTATTGGCTCATCCTTTGGCATAATAGGCTCTCCATGTATGTTCCTGTAGGGGTCCACCACCCTTATGTCTTCAAATACCACAGAGGGCTTTGATGCTTGAGTTTTAGCTTGAGTGGATTCCTTAGGAAATTGATCTTCCAATTCCTTGTCAACAACATCCAGTTTCCTTTTTGTTCTTCTAGCCAGTTCTTTCTTTCTTGGGGATTTCTTCTAATCTTCAATCTTCTTCTTTGATTCAGCAGCTTGAGATGGTTGAGAGGGAATTTGTTGAGAAGAATTCACAGCCTGTAGCTTGGCCAAGATAGCAAATTGTTCTTTCTTTTGTTTAGACTTCTTTGCATCTAGAGCAGCTTGCCTCTTTTCCTGCTTCAATCTGGCTTTTTCTTCTTTCTTTGCATGAGCAAATTGTGGATGTCCAGCTACCACACAAATTTCCTTTCCATTTCTGTATATCTTTGCAATTCTCTTTCTTGAGGCTGAATCAGCTGGATCTTTGTAGAAGACAATAGATCTTGACAGAAGCTTCTTTTTATCAGGCTTGGGTGTCTCATACACAGTATCCATAGGGTTCTTCAAAGATGACTTTGGATAGTTTGCCCTTGGTTTAAGAATTATCTCAGCCTTTATAGTCTTGATGCAGGAAGATTGTCCTTTCTCCAGATAGTTCATGCTCATCTCATTCACACTGATTGGCTTGACATGAGAGTGATGGATGGCTGACTGAACTGGTTCCTTGACTAATTCAAACTTTTTCTGTATTTCCTCATCAATCTTTTTCCAGTTGATCAGACTCAACTTTCCTTTATCAGCATCTTTCAAATTTTCCAGCTGCTGCATTGATAAGATCTATACCATCTGCAACTGTTGATTTTGAAGAAGTAGAGCCACTGAATTCTCAATAACTTAAACTCTATTCTCCAGCTTGGCTATCTTCTTGTCAGAATCTGATTCTATCCTTAATCTCAGTAATAGATCTTGTATGGTACCATATGGCATTACTGAATCCAGCTTCTCAGAGTTATAGGTCTTCAAGTCAGCTATATCCCTTTTCAATTCATCCACACTGAGATTCTGTCTTAAGTGCTGGATCTTCATTAGATGTAGAGAGTCCAGGTGAGCTTGAAGAACAGCCTTGGTACCAGCATCTGAAGTTTCCTGAAGAGCCTGTTGAATAGCTATTACTTGCTTGACCAAGGACACCTCAAATTGTCCTGGTGTAGATTCCATTGCCCATGTCCATTCAGGTAAACTTAAAGCAGAACTTGGGCCTTCAGCTCCCCCTAAGTTCATGCTTCCATCCAAGGAACCAGAGTCATCATCATCAGACTTTACTCAAAATTCTTCAGATGGCTCTCTAGCTTGAGAAGGCATCCTGTTAATAGCAGCTTTATCTCTTTGAAGAGATTCTGTGGTATGCACTAAATTCAAAGTCTGCTCTGCCTCCACATTGCCCTGAGCAGCCAACAATTGATAGGCTGAAATAGGGTGAGTAAAAGTGTCAGCATCCAAGGAAATGTTATCAATTACAGCTTTGTAATGTTGCTGAAATTGTCTTTCCTTTTCAGCATCATCCACAATCATTGACTCACTAGCAATGGCTGGTTCCATCCTTATTTCTCCTGTACCTGCCTTTCTCTCTTATTCTCTCTTTTGTTGCATCAGGGTCTCACCCTAGCTCCCCACCCTCACACCCTCATCTTCACCTACTAAGGTGGGACTCCTCTCACTCACTTTTGCCAATCCTGAATGAATGGATTGCTGAGATTCACTCTTTTCCTCTCCTTTTGCCTGGGAGCAACCCAGCCTCTCACTCAATGCACTCTCCTCTCTCAGTCCTAAGAGTGATTGTATTACCACTAAGTCTTCTGCACTTGAAATTATTGAAGTTTGAAGTTGTGCAGAGACACTCGACGGATAAGTGATATCCGTCGGGTGAGTGGTAAAGCTATCTGACGGATAACTGCTGTTACGCTTATCCGTCGGGTTACAATCACTACCCGACGGATGAGCAATATCCATCGAGAGAGTAGAAGTGAATGAGGTGGGAAGAGAAACTATTGTAGACTCTGTGTTGATTGAAGTTATTTGAGGCATATATGTCACAATAGAATCTGAAAGAATTGGCAAGTGAGCCAACAAATCATCTAAAAGATGATGCTCACTTGCACTAGATTTTGGCTTCCCCAACAGAGTTAAAGAAGGGGAATCAGGAATTGAAGTGTTTATCATGTCCACTTCCAGTGAGTTAGTTGGTGAGAATAATGTTTCAGTGGCTTCTATAATGAGAGATTTTGGTTGTGACTCCATATTTATTGGAGCCACATCAAACTGAATTTGAGAAGGTGCAGGGACTGTGTCTTTACCACCAGTTTGCACTAAGTGTGTGCCCTATACATCCCCAATTGTTTTGGATTTCTTCTTTCTAGTGTAAGTTTGCGGTGAGCTTGTGTCCCTAACCCTCTTGGCCTGTGCTCTTGGATGAGAGCTTTGTTCAATAGCTACATCCTTTTGGGAGGATACAGCTAGAAGAGAGCTTTTGTCCTTTTTAAGCACTGCAGTTTGTTTGGAAACTGCAGTGTGGCTAGGCTGGGATTCACTCAACTCTCCAACCATATCCTTGGGGTTTCTTTGATGTTCACCCCTTCCCTCACCTATCTTACCCTCCTTCACACTCCCCTCTTTGGCTTTGGTAGATTTTTCAACTGGTACCTTTTGAGAGATACCAGAGGGGGTTTTCTTTGATTTGGATTTGGAAATTGCAGTTGTTTTGGTAGCTTTGGCAGACAACTGTTTGGTCATTGTCACAGTTGCCATAGCTATGCCTGAAGTCAAAGAAATAGAGGAGATTGGAATAGTTGAGGGTATGGATCAACTTACCTCACTTACCTGAGGTGCCAGCATTACAGGAAAATAGAACATTGGCACATCCCTGTGATGGTTGGCTCTGTTCAAGTCTGTAATGATTCTTCTCTCTTGAACCCAACAAGCCAATTTGTTGTCTGGGTTCTCAAGTACAATCTCTTGACAAAGATGGTTAGCCAAAAGCATAAAAAATCTAGCATAGTAAACATTCTTTCCTCTTTTGGCTAAGTCACCTAGTTTAAAACCTAACTCATACACCACAAGGTCACTGAAATTGTAAAATTTGTCTATAACTAGCATGTATAGCATGTTAAGCATGGAAATGTTCACAAAATCAAAATTACTGATTTTTCCAGAAAAGACTTTAGTTACAACATCACACAAATAACTCCATTCCTTCATAAGACCTAGTCTTCTAATCTCACTTAGCTTATTAGTCGGAAGTGCATAATGCATGGAATTAAGCATATTGATCAAATCAGTGTCAGTGTGTGGTGAAGTTACATTATCATCAGGAATCTTGAAACATGCTTTTATCACATCACTATTGATACAAAATTCATTACCTTTGATGGTCAGAGTGATGGTTTTGTCAATAGAGTTGTAGATTGCTGTTGTCCACATCTCCTCAACAACTTTACAATAAATTGTGGGTGATTCCAGCATGGAAAAACTTAACTTGCAGTTCTTCACGAAGTCCATCATCTTGTGATAGTCCTCTGATTGCTGAATACCCTTACTGACCAAAGCAGTGAAGTTGTTCTTCTCATAGATGAACCCAGTCTGTGACATGATCTTTATTATGGGTGCCATTGTTAGAGAAGAAAAGCTTGAAGAGAAAGAGGATTTTTGCTTGAGAGAGAATGAAATAAACACAGTTGAATTTGAGAATGATAAAAGAAAATGATTAGAATGAAATAAGCTTTTATACTTTGTAAAAAACAACGGATAAAAATAATAAAGAGAAGTAAATTAGCCAATAGAAATTGCCTAAATTAGCCGTTTTAAAATAAACTGTAAAAATTCCACCCATTATCCATCGTGTAATGCTTACAAACTGTAAGTATACTCGATGGATAATGTTCAGGTTATTAACGGTTAAGATTTAGACACTTCGACGGATGAGGATAAACTGTTATCCGTCGATTTTAAAAGATTCCAGAAAAATAATTGATTTTATTATTTACAATTTGTATATCGACGGATGACTCAACCCAATGGATAATGGTCATCCGTCGAAATGCAAATTTTGACTTAGCCAAAATTTCATTCAAGACTAAAAATCACCTAAATTTCTGGCTACTTTTCAACGTGCAAAATAATTCAGATAAATTCAAGAGTAATTAAGCATACCTAAATCACTTACCAACCTAGAAAAGGTGGATTCATCCAGTGGCTTGGTAAAAATATCTGCAAGTTGCTTCTCACTTGGAACAAAATGTAACTCTACAGTACCATTCATTACATGTTCCCTTATGAAATGGTACTTGATGTCTATGTGCTTTGTCCTTGAATGTTGCACTGGATTTTCAGTGATGGCAATTGCACTAGTGTTGTCACAGAAAATAGGAATCCTTTCAACTTGCAAACCATAGTCTAGCAATTGATTTTTCATCCATAAAATATGTGCACAGCAACTGCCAGCAGCAATATATTCAGCTTCAACTGTAGAGGTAGAAACTGAATTTTGCTTTTTACTGAACCAGGACACAAGCTTGTCTCCTAAAAATTGACAGGTTCCTGTTGTGCTTTTTATATCAATTCTGCAACCTGCATAATCTGCATCTGAATAACCAGTTAGATCAAAACCAGAATCTCTAGGATACCAAATGCCAAGTTTTGGTGTTTCTTTGAGATATCTAAAAATTCTCTTAATAGCTATCAAGTGAGACTCTCTAGGATCAGCCTGAAATCTAGCACACAAACATGTAGCAAACATTATATCTGGCCTACTAGCTGTTAAGTATAGAAGTGAGCCAACCATGCCTCTATAGCTTGAAATATCCACAGACTTTTCAGTAGTGTTTAGTTCAAGCTTAGTTGCAGTAGCCATGGGAGTTTTTGCAGATGTGCAATCCATTAGATCAAACTTCTTTAAAAGGTCAAAAATATATTCAGTTTGACTAATGAATATTCCATCACTGACTTGCTTAACTTGTAAACCAAGAAAGTAAGTTAGTTCTCCCATCATACTCATTTCATACTTACTTTGCATCAGTTTGGCAAACTTTTTACAAAGTTTCTCATCTGTAGATCCAAAAAAATATCATCTACATAAATTTGAAAAAGTATACTAGAGCCATTAACATTTCTAAAAAATAAAGTTTTATCTATAGTACCTCTTGTGACGTGATTTTCCAAAAGGAACTTTGATAAAGTGTCATACCAGGCTCTAGGTGCTTGCTTCAGTCCATAAAGTGCTTTCAGTAGATAATAGACATACTCTGGAAAATTTAGATCTTCAAAGCCAGGAGGTTGACTAACATACACTTCTTCCTCCAAATCTCCATTCAGAAAGGCACTTTTGACATCTATTCGATAGACCTTGAAATTGGCATGGGCTGCATAGGGTAAGAAGATTTCGATGGCTTTAAGTCTTGCAACAGGAGCAAATGTTTCATTAAAATCTATTCTTTCTTGCTGGCAATAGCCTTTAGCAACCAATCTTTCTTTGTTCCTTACTACTATGCCATTTTCATCCATCTTGTTTCTGAATACCCATTTGGTGTCTATTGGATTCTTTCCTTTAGGCTTGGGTACCAGCTTCCATACTTTATTCCTTTCAAATTGGTTTAGCTCCTCCTGCATAGCTAAAATCCAATCAGGATCTAACAAGGCTTCTTATACCTTCTTTGGTTCTTCCTTTGACAGAAAGCTCCTGTATAGACATTCTTCTTGAGTTGCTCTCCTGGTTTGAACTATGGAAGAAACATCACCAATAATCAGTTCAAAGGGGTGATCTTTTGTCCATTTCCTTGGTTGAGGTAGATTAGCCCTAGATGAAGAGACCTTAATGTTGTCTTATGTGTGATTGAGTTTTGATTGCTAGAAACTCCCCCTGAGTTTGTGGATCTTTGATTTGAGATAGGGGTACTTTCTATGGGTGATCTGCCTTGACTTCCTGTTCCTTTTGATAACCCGACGGATGGTGAATTTTGAGTACTGACGGATGAGGCAGGTTGTCTTCCGACGGATAATACAGATTGCCTTCCGACGGATGAAGCATTATGTAACTCGACGGATGTTGAGTTTTGTGCTTCATTTGTGGTAGATTTATCTGCATTATCCTTAGACACTGTTTCTTGATCACTCTCATCATCACTTTCATCACTAACCATCTCAACATTGTCGAATTTGAGGCTTTCATGGTAATCTCCATCTTTTAGTCCTTCAATCTTTTTATCATCAAACACAACATGTATAGATTCAACAACAATGTTGGTTCTTAGATTGTAGATTCTATATGCTTTACCAACAGCATATCCAACAAAAATTCCTTCATATGCTTTAGCATCAAACTTCCCATTTTGATCAGTTTGATTTCTCAGAATGTAGCATTTACAGCCAAAGACATGAAGAAAGTTTAGAGTTGGCTTCTTGTTCTTGAACAATTGATAAGGTGTCATGCATCTTGCTTGATTAATCAGAGAGATGTTCTGAGTGTAGCATGCAGTGTTTACAGCTTCAGCCCAGAAATATGTTGGTAATTTTGATTCTTCAAGCATTGTCCTTGCAGCTTCAATAAGAGATCTATTCTTTCTTTCCACTACTCCATTCTATTGTGGAGTCCTTGCTGCTGAAAACTCATGCAAGATCCCATTTTCCTCACAAAATGCTCTCATGACATAGTTCTTGAACTCAGTTCCATTGTCACTCCTGATTCTTCTAACTTTGAAATCAGGATGATTGTTAACTTGCCTTATGTGATTGATGATGATTTCACTAGCTTCATCTTTAGACTTTAGGAAATATGTCCAAGAGAACTTTGAGAAATCATCTACAATTACTAGGCAAAATCTTTTCTTAGAAATTGACAATACATTGACTGGTCCAAACAAATCCATGTGAAGCAGTTGCAAAGGCTCTTCAATTGCTGAATCAAGTTTCTTCCTGAATGATGCTTTAATCTGCTTCCCTTTTTGGCAGGCATCACACAGTCTATCCTTTGTAAACTCCACTAGAGGAATGCCTCTAACTAGCTCTTTCCTTACCAGCTCATTCATAGTCTTGAAGTTTAAATGAGATAGCTTCTTGTGCCATAGCCAACTTTCATCTTGACTTGCTTTGCTGAGAAGACAAGTTACAGATTCTGCTTTAGTTGAGTTGAAGTCAGCTAGATACACATTTCCTCTTCTCACACCAGTGAGAACCACTTTGTTGTTTTGATTATTGGTCACAACACAGGCTTCTTTGTTGAAGGTTACTGAGTTGCCTTTGTCATAAAGCTGGATGATACTGAACAGATTGTGTCTGAGACCATCCACTAAGGCAACCTCTTCAATGATGACATTGCCCTTTGAAATCAAGCCATATCCCACAGTGTAACCTTTGATGTCATCTCCAAAAGTGATACTTGGGCCAGCTCTCTCTTCAAACTCTGTGAGCAAGGTAGAATCACCAGTCATGTGTCTTAAACAACCACTATCCAAGTACCAAAGATTATTTCTGTTTCCCTGCACACATCAAATCAAATCAAGTTGATTTTGGTACCCAAGTTTCCTTGGGTCCTGCCTTGTTAGCTTTCTTCTTTTGTTTCTTAGGTTTTAACTCATTTGACTTAGGAATTTCAGATTCTTCCTTAGTCATTTGGGTTGGGCCTTTGAAACCACTAGATGCAAAAGAATTATCATGCATGTTATGGCTAACAGGAAATGACATGCTTGGTGCAAATATGTTATTCCAGTAAGGCATGCTAAATGGCATTTGAGGCATATTGTATGCAACATAATATGGATTAGGTGCAAATGGCATATTAGCAAACTGTGCATTCATATTTTGCGTAGGCATAGCATTAACAGGCATGGGAGGCATGGCATTTATGTTAGGAAATTGAGGTTGAACAGACATGGGAGATTTGCAATTAACAGACAAATGATTTACACTACCACACTTAACACAGATCTTTCTAGGAGCATATTTATCAGGTGTGTAGTTATTGTGTTTGTTAATCCCTACTTTACCATTCCTATTGTTTTTCTTTTTAGTCTCTGTTTTTACCTCTATTTTCTCAAGTCTGTCACTTAACTGTTTGACAGTCATGTGACCGACATTACCCTTTTTCCCTTTCTTAGCTTGACTTGATTTTCCTGAAACAAAATTCTTGGAAACAGACCCATACTTATCATTTAGCTTGGTTAATTTGGCTTTGCTGATGGGTTTGCTTACGGCCGACGGATGAGGATTTTTATCATTTGACGGATAACACTTTTTGTTATCCGACGGATAGTCCTCATCATCCGTCGAGTCTACATTTGTTAGCAACCCATCTACCAAAATAGGTTCTAGTTTCTCCTTATTCTTTTTCCAGGCTTCATCACAAAAGGACTCAATTCCTTGAACCTTGGTGATTTGAGCATGAACATCTCTGGATGTTTTCCATGCTTTAATCACCTCTTGTTCACGATCGAGCTGGTTCTTTAAAATTTCTTCCTTTTTCAAGGACTCAGTTAATTCCTCCTTGGCAATCCTACACTCAATTTTTAGTTTCTCAAACTCAACAAACTGAGACTCAAGCACATTATTCCTCTCACTCAAAAACAAGTTGTTTTCTTTGATTTTAGCATTTTCTTTAGTGAGGGACTTAAGTATAACACGCAAATGATACAATTCTGTAGACATGTCATTTATGGTATCATTACACTCAGCTTTAGATAAATGTGCAAGGTTTGTAGTGATTACCTGATTGCTTGAGGAACTTGTCTCTGTTTCATCAGACTTGGCCATTAGGGCTAGATTGACATAGCTGACATCTTCATCTTCATCCAAGCCATCAGCTGCCCAGTCATTCTCTTGTGTAATAAAAGCCCTTTCCTTTTGTTTGAGTAGATCAAAGTATTTTTGCTTGTAATCTACAGACTCAAATCTTTTCTTACTGGAATCTGACTTTCTACACTCATTTGCAAAATGCCCTGCCAAGCCACATTTGAAACACTTGAATTTTGATTTATCCACCATGTTTCTATTTGGCTTGGCAGCTCCAAAGTTCTTCTTGAACTTGAGCTTGGAAAATCTTCTTGAAAGGAATGCTAGGTGCTCATCAATGTCCTCCATGTCATCTTGGCTCAATGAATCTTCATTTTCTGCAGCTAGCCCCTTACCCTTGCTTTCACAGACCTTTGAAGTTGATTCCACAGCTTCCATCTTCACTTCCTTCTCCTTTTCCAGATCAACAACTAGGGCAATGGATCCTCCTTTCTTTTTTCCTTTCTCCATTCTTTCATCCTGCTCTATCTCAAGCTCATAGGTCTTCAGAATGCCATACAGTCTTTGCAAAATAAACTCCTTATAATCTTGTGAGTTTCTCAATGAGACTGTCATTGGTTTCCATTCCTTTGGAAGAGATCTGAGAAATTTCAGATTGGAGTCTTTAGTCTGATAGACTCTTCCATGCAACTTAAGAGCAATTAGTAGTTTTTGGAATCTACTAAAAATGTCAGTGAGTGATTCACTTTCCTCATTGTGAAAATGCTCATATTGCTGAATCAGGAGCTGTATTTTATTTTCTCTTACTTGCTCAGTACCATCACAGATTATCTGTATTGTGTCCCAAACTTCCTTGGCAGTCTTGCAGTTGATGATGTTATCAAACATGTCTGCATCCACACCATTGAACAAAATGTTCATGGCCTTTTTATCTTTCCTGACTTGTTCAATGTCAGGATCAGACCATTCATGCCTTGGCTTTGGAACAGATGGCTCATTTCCTGTTGCAGCTCTCATTGAAACATGAGGGCATCTTTCTATGCAGTCCACATAGGCCTCATCTTGAGAAAGCATATGAAGATACATCTTTACCTTCCAATGATGGTAATTATCTTTATCAAGAAAAGGAATCTTGACTCCAACATCTTTCTTGTTCATCTTGCTGAATTGTTTTGATCTTTAAACTCTTTATAGATTGAGAGCTTGCTCTGATACCAATTGTTAGTCCCTTAACAATATAGCAAGAATTACAGAAAGGGGGGTTGAATGGAATTCTTGAACTTTTTTCTTGAAATAAAAATGTTCAACTCGATTATAGATATATTTGTTTTGATTAGCACAATGCGGAATGTAAACTTGAATGAATCAAAACATAAGTGATTAAAAACAAGAGTCTTTAAAAACTTTCTGGTGGGTTTAAATAATTCCACCAGATATATATATATAACATATCGAGAGGACTCTGTGTGCAGAAATGCTCACAGCTGCTTACAAAATGGAACTACTGAGAATACAGGAAATGCTAAAGATTATGCTTACAAAGATTTCTCTGTTTTTGTGTTTCTCAGCTATCTCAGTCATTTTTCTATTTGCTACTCTCTTGGTTTATATATTACCAAGATTACAAAGTCAAAAAGACTGAACAAATATAAAATCTAACAGTCTTGATCTTTGTTGCTTTTCGTCCTCTATTACCCAGTTAATGGGCTTCCACAGTGTGTTTGTATCCAACTCGATGGCTGTGTGTCAGCTTTCACTGTTCAACTGATGTTTGAATTCTTGATATGATCATCCGTCGACTTTCAGATCATTCGTCGATGACATGATTGATCATCCGTCGACTGCTATTTTAAACATCCGTTGATAGTCATTTGATCATCCGTCGAAGGCTTTGTTAATCATCCGTCGGTAGCTATTTTGGCACTTGACTTCATTTCACTTTGTAAGTCATATGTCATAGCCTATTTGTATATTCGAGGATTCAACTCAACTCAAATAAGAATGTAATAAGTAAATAGTGGATCTACCATCAAAGAGATCTCGCAAAGTAATATCTGTCAAAGGATTCAGAGACAAGGTTCATCTACAGACTTGAGGAATTAATTCACTGGAAGAAGTTCAAGAAATTGATCATGCCTCAGTGATATAAATCAAGAGTGTGGATTTAATCAAGTGACAGAGATCTCGTCAGAGTATCATTAATTACAAGGATTTAATCTGAAGAAAATCAAGGTGTCAAAGTCAAGACATGAAGTAACGTCACGGAAGTTAGTCACTCATGAACCAGACAGTACATCGAGTGTCAACATTGAAGTAGTGGAATTGATTCATATATTTCAGTGATTTTCAGAAGATCTTCAGAAGAATGGTTGCTGCTCAAGATTAGTATTAATTCTCTATTAATTAATTAAGTCATAAAATTTAATTAAGGAAATAAATTATATCTGCAAAGATTAATTTATTGATTAATTGAATTAATTGATTAATTAATTCTGAATTAATATTAAGGTTTTTCAGAATTTTAATTGGATTAAAATCTGCATTAAATCAGCAAGACAATTGAAAATGAACTAGCATGACAATCAGGATTGTCATACCGATTGTCATGCTAGGCCATTTTCAATAGTCTCACCGAATGTCCTAGCAGCTAAGAGGATTGTCTTGCTAGTTCATTCTGATAGTCTTGCTAGTTCATTTGATTGTCATACCGAAAGTCTTGCTGAGCTCAGGATTGTCATTCCAGTTCAATTCAATTCTGTTTAATGAATTAAAAAGAAAAAGAAGCAGCAGAAAGCATACATCATCCAATACACAAGTCAAAAACAAGAACACAGCAGCCGCAACAAATATTTCATTTTCATCTGCTTTATTCAAGATCAATTTCTAGATTGTAAAGTTTAAATCCAATCAACTAGAAATCTTTATCTTGTTCTTGTGGAACAATCTAGCGGATCAAAATCCCTAAAACTTAATCTCAAATTGCGTTTAGCATTTGAATCTTTTTATTACAAAAATAGAAAAAGTTCATGTCAAATTTATTCTAGATTTGTGATAATTAATTTGAGATTAATTCCTTGTAATCGATACAGTTGTTGTAACACCTTTCAAGTTTAATAATATTTTTATTTAACTTGAATTTTGTTTCACATTTTTTATTCCGCATTTAATTCGATTATTCGGTACTGTTTGTATTCAACCCCCCTTCTACAAATACATTGGGACCTAACAATTGGTATCAGAGCCTTCTGATTAACGAACAAATCAAGATCCTAGACTTTTGTGATTTTTCAACTCCTTGAATTTTTTATTCATTCAAAAATTCATAATGACTTCACAAAAAGTTGGAACCGTTAAAATTCCACAATTTGATAAAGAGAATTATATTATGTGGAAGAAGAAGATGCTCTTATTTTTACAAGTGGCAAATCCCAAATATACAAACTTGTTAAAGAAGGGGATAAGAACTCCGATGGTTATTGAACCGGAGGTGATAGTAGATGATGTTGTGATCACCAAAGCCAGAACCTATCCTAAAGATCTTGAGGATTTTTCTCCTGCTGAAAAAGATGAAGCCTCCTTGGATGCCAGCCTTCAGTTAATTTTAATTGATTCCCTTGATCCCTTGATGAACAGACATGTGATGAACTGTAAAAATTCCAAACACATGTGGGAAACTATTGAGGTGATCAATGAAGGCACAGAGGAAGTTAGGGAGAACAAGTTGGAGATCCTAACCTCTGAGTATGAATATTTTAAATCAAATCCAGGAGAAGGAATTACTGAAGTGTTTGAGAGGTACAATGCGTTGATCAACAACCTGAACATAAATAGGAAATATTATTCAATCAGGGAGGTCAACAAAAAGTTCCTTTTAACACTGCCAACTCATCTTGAACATAGAATCACTGCCATTAGAGAAGCTAGAGATCTGAGTGAGATTTCTTTGGACAGGCTCTATAGAGTGTTAAAAACCTATGAGTTGGAGCAGATTCAACAGAAGGAAGTCTACGGGAAGGATAGAATGGTCAGCACATCTACTGCACTTGTAGCTGAAGGTCAACAACAACAGTAATCTCAACAATTGGAGAGAATGGTACAGTGTTCCAAGGCTGAGGAAAATATGTTAGTAGCAGAATATGATCCTCCTACTACAAATCAATCAAGTGATGATTTTTATTCCTTGGAAGAGCTGGAGCAATTGGAAGACGAGTCAATGGCCCAAATTGTCAAGAGATTCTCCCATGTCAGATTCAAGAGGAATCCCAAGCTTAAGTACAAGTCCAACTACAACAAATTCCAGAAAGGTGGATTTTCATCCTCTAACACCAGCAGTGGTGGATACAAAACAGGGATGGTTGATCGGAGCACCATTAGATGCTATAACTGCAATGAGTTGGGACACTTTGCCACAGAATGTAGGAAGCCAAAGCAAGTAAGAAAGAACTCTGAAAGGGCTTATCTGGCAAAGGGAAGAAGCTGGGATGATACTGATAGTGAAGATGAAGATGAAGGAAATCTTGCTCTTATGGCTATTGATGGAAAAGCTTCATCGTCAAGAATAGAGGTAAAACTTTCTGATGCTGAAATGGTTTATCATCTAAGAGGTAACTTAGATTGTGCACGTCGTGATAATGAACTGTTAAGTTTACAGATCACAGACCTTGAGAAAGAGGTCAATGAATTAAGACTTGTGCACATTAATCAAGACAAATTAAAAGAACAAGTATCTTTTCTAGAGAATAGAGTTGACTGTTATAGAAAACTCGAAACTATTCTCAAAGACAAGATCACCGGTCTTGAGACTAAGGTTAAAGCCTACTTCAATTCTTGTTCGAAGGCTAAAGAGTTCTACAGTAAGCAATCTGTTAATCAAACATCTGGAATAGGTTATGATTACAGTGTTGCTATTGGAGAATTAGGCATAAACTCCCCTCCTCGTGTTTGTGCTAAAGGGAGGGAAGTACCACATTTGCTTAAGGGGGTTGATGAACCCCTCTATAAACCATCAATTGCTGAACCATTTGATGCGACCTCTTCTGTTATTCAAGAAGAAATACGTGCTGAAGATCTTGCTAATGAGAAGGTTGTTTCCAAGTCAAGTGTGTCGAAAGTTCCAGTCAAAGTTGTGAAAGCAACTGAGACTAACTCAGACACACATGAGTTGGATAACAAAAATTGCCATGTCTGCCATGCATAAATTGCCTACTATTAATCACTATCATAAAGCATGTGGTGTTTCTAATTGTATGTCTTGTGCTTTTAATATGATGTATGCTTATTTTAATGGTAAGCATGTTTCTAATGATAAGACTACTCCTCGTCAGCATGTGAATAACAAGAAGCATGATAGGTCTAAGACTGCTAGTCCTTCTAAGGCTAGAAAGGAGACATTTGTGCCTAAGCTTAAACAGAATTTTGTTAAGGCTGTTTACAAGGTCAAATGTTCAGTCATTGAGAAAGTTGAGGCAATTAAAATTAAAAATGTTGTTTTGCCTGACAAAGGATAGTTCTACAAGTATGCCGGGCCCAACCAAGTTTGGGTTCCGAAGAAGGTCTAATCCATTTGCAGTGCAGGGTATTAAACATGTGTAACCGGTAGTGTGGATTCTTGACAGTGGATCATCAAGACATATGGCCGGAGATAGAGACCTGCTATCAAATGTGGATTGAGAAAGCTGGCCCCCTGGTTACCTTTGGAGATAACAACAAAGGTTTATCCTAGGGATATGGTTGTTTGCAAGCTGGGAATGTTATCATTGAAAATTTTGTATAGTGTGCTAGGTTATTATCAGGAAGCATCATCTAACATATAGCACCAGTGACGAGACTTGAGAATATTACGAC
The DNA here is from genome assembly GCF_009905375.1 of Apium graveolens. Lineage (NCBI taxonomy): Eukaryota > Viridiplantae > Streptophyta > Magnoliopsida > Apiales > Apiaceae > Apium > Apium graveolens. The sequence continues at coordinate 205,772,568 of NC_133655.1, read as the reverse complement.
ATATCAGGCACCTGCTGCACATTACACTTGGAATTTGACTCTAGTAAGATGTGTACAAGTGTACTCCTGGTTGGTGAGTCAAAAGAGGAAGTCAATGCACCACAGTTCATGGACTTTGCAGCTGCAGATCTATTGGACTATGCAATCTCTTCTTCACAATCTCACTTCAGGTTGGTATGAACTAGTGTACTACTCAAGCAATCGTCAAGAACATGGCATGGCACTCTAACTGAAGTTATTGTTTAATATGAACTAGTAGAGTCGTCATATTTTTAACTCTCTTATCATTAGGCACAATCATATTGTTTTATATGTGCAGTGATATATTGTTTATGCAACATAACAATTAGTATCTAAAGTACTTAACAAGTATCGGTCAATGATATGTTGTTAACATTATGTTGCAGATATTTGTAAGCTTTTGACATGAATGAGAATTACTTAGACTTTACCCTCAGTGATCAATGTTTTATCAAAAACTCATTCATATTGAAAAACAAAATCAAACTTCTTTCTACATTAGTGATTTCTTATTTCATGTAAAATCTTTTGAAATCACTATTGTAAATCATTTTCTCTCTATTACCATATGTTCTGTGTTACAGGTTCAGTCTCCAATGACTATCTTTCATTGACAGTCATGAGGTTGAAAACCCACAACGTCTATCCCAGACTGTAAAGACAAACACAAAAATAGAACCAACTAACACTCTCTTACCACTAAATGTAGTATGAATGAGCGTGAGGGAGATAGTGCCTTAGTGCACCACATAAGGAAGGTTCTGTAGTCAACCCAGTAGCTCTGTCTCCTACATAGATGAGTAGTATTTAAACCGAGACAACTGCTAGCCCCCATACATCTTCTCAAAAAGATGTAATGGTTGAAAAGGCACAAAAACAGTTACTAGATTCATTCTCTCAACAGGGTGCGTCTATTGAAATTTGCTTGTCAGCCAAGGTATCCGATGTAGTGTCACCACTTCAAATATAAACAATTCTTGATGCACAAGGAAAGGTTACACACATAAAGGATGAGTTGACGGAAACAAGAGTTTCGACCATTTTAAGGTCAGATTCGATTGTTCAAGGTTCGTTAGTGGACCAATTGCCTTTACAGGTGTTAGGAGAGGATACTGATCCAAAAGCCATATGTCAGTGGTCAGTGTCTACCTCCCCAGGCTTAAATCCCCTGGATGCATCTGCGGATAGTGGATCTGACATAGGTGCAGATCGGCAACTTGTTGAAAATGATTCAGATATTACCTGATGAGTCACAAGGAAATGTCTTCACAGACATTAGAAGGGAACTTTGATCTTTATGCTAAATTCGTTGGATCATTGTTTACCTTCCCAGAATTCAAATCTGGAACCCTAAAAGGGAAACTAGCAACTTGTAGATTATGACTCAGATTCATCTGACGAGTTTAACAAGGATGGGGATTTGTGAACTCCCATTGCACCACCTGTGACCTCCTTAAGGATGGCTAAGGTGATTTTCCTTGCAGGTACAGCTGAATGTTGGAGCTATGAGAGAAGAGTGATACACTTGTGAGAATGAGTGTAAACACGAGTGGAGAGAAGAGTGAAACACATGTGAGGTACACTAAATAGAATCACACACTCACAGTGAGGAAGAAAGAGAAACTACTTGTTATTTCTTTTCCAACCAAGTGGAATATGAGAATTCCTTCAGACGACGGCATACATTCCTTCACTAAGGGGGAGATAAAAGCTTAAGTAATAGTTTGGAGGATTCCTCAACTAAGGGGGAGAAATAGCAGGGAGTAAGAAAAAGATCCTACATGTACACTACACCACACCATTGTTGTTTGTAACTACGGATCCTATTGTACGGGAGAGGTGGTAAACACAAGGTGATTTTCTAAGTAAGGGAAGAAGCTGTTTTCAAAAGGGGAGTACCATTGGCTTTTATCTGCGGATCCTATTGTACGGGAGAGGTGGTAAAAGAAGGTGATCTTCTTTAATCAGTTGATTCTCATAGGGGGAGAAGCAAGAGAGATATGGGCTTCTCAACAGGAAATGTGGTTGTACAAATGAAAATGAAACTACTTGAAGATATGTTCAGTCTAGAGGAACATCTACTTGGAATCTGGAAAATGTTAAATCTAGTCCAGAACTTTTTCACTATTTACTTTGCATTTCTTTTTATATATTTTTCTTATTTGTTAGTTGAGTTATCCTCTAGGTATTTGTGTATTATTGTCTAACAAACAAATAGGGGGAGATTGTAAGTCATATGTCATAGCCTATTTGTATATTCGAGGATTCAACTCAACTCAAATAAGAATGTAATAAGTAAATAGTGGATCTACCGTCAAAGAGATCTCGCAAAGTAATATCTGTCAAAGGATTCAGAGACAAGGTTCATCTACAGACTTGAGGAATTTATTCACTGGAAGAAGTTCAAGAAATTGATCATGCCTCAGTGATATAAATCAAGAGTGTGGATTTAATCAAGTGACAGAGATCTTGTCAGAGTATCATTAATTACAAGGATTTAATCTGAAGCAAATCAAAGTGTCAAAGTCAAGACATGAAGAAACGTCACGGAAGTTAGTCACTCATGAACCAGACAGTACATCGAGTGTCAACATTGAAGTGGTGGAATTGATTCATATATTTCAGTGATTTTTAGAAGATCTTCAGAAGAATGGTTGCTGCTCAAGATTAGTATTAATTCTCTATTAATTAATTAAGTCATATAATTTAATTAAGGAAATAAATTATATCTGCAAAGATTAATTTATTAATTAATTGAATTAATTGATTAATTAATTCTGAATTAATATTAAGGTTTTTCAGAATTTTAATTGGATTAAAATCTGTATTAAATCAGCAAGACAATTGAAAATGAACTAGCATGACAATCAGGATTGTCATACCGATTGTCATGCTAGGCCATTTTCAATAGTCTCACCGAATGTCCTAGCAGCTAAGAGGATTGTCTTGCTAGTTCATTCTGATAGTCTTGCTAGTTCATTTGATTGTCATACCGAAAGTCTTGCTGAGCTCAGGATTGTCATTCCAGTTCAATTCAATTCTGTTGAATGAATTAAAAAGAAAAAGAAGCAGCAGAAAACATACATCATCCAATACACAAGTCAAAAACAAGAACACAGCAGCCGCAGCAAATATTTCATTTTCATCTGCTTTATTCAAGATCAATTTCTAGATTATAAAGTTAAATCCAATCAACTAGAAATCTTTATCTTGTTCTTGTGTAACAATCTAGCGGATCAAAATCCCTAGAACTTAATCTCAAATTGCGTTTAGCATTTGAATCTTTTTATTACAAAAATAGAAAAAGTTCATGTCAAATTTATTCTAGATTTATGATAATTAATTTGAGATTAATTCCTTGTAATTGATACAGTTGTTGTAACACCTTTCAAGTTTAATAATATTTTTATTTAACTTGAATTTTGTTTCACATTTTTTATTCCACATTTAATTCGATTATTTGGTACTGTTTGTATTCAACCCCCCCTTCTACAAACACATTGGGACCTAACACACTTATACAGAATTATAAGACATTGCTTATGTACAATTAATCAACCTATTCTGCATATCTAGTTAAAGTCAACATGACTTATATGCTACTACAGATTCTATACAAAGGTGCATACATCACTGTGCTACAAACTTATTATTACATAAGCTACTCACTCGATGGATAATAAGTTAATCATCCGTCGGGACTATAATGACTTATCCGTCGGGACTATAATTCTAATCCGTTGAGAGCTACATAATTTCACTAAGTAAAATCTACTTAGACATTTTGTTTAAGTGATCATCAAGTACACAACATATTCACAACACCTTAGTACCTACATCACACATGAAATTCCACTCCTTCCTAAGACCCATTCTCCTAATATCACTCAGTTTAGAAGTAGGAAGTGCATACTGTATGGAATTAAGCATATTGATAATATCAGTGTCATTGTGTGGTGAAGTCACATTGTTATCAGGAATTTTGAAACATGCTTTTATCACATCACTATTGATACAAAATTTTTTACCTTTGATGATTAGAGTGATGGTCTTGTCAATAGAGTTGTAGATAGCAGTGGTCCACATCTCTTCAACAACTTCACAGAAGATTGTGGGTGATTCTAGCATGGCATAATTGAGCTTGCAATTCTTCACAAAGTCCATCATCTTGTGGTAGTCCTCTGATTACTGAATACCTTTATTGACTAATGCAGTGAAATTGTTCTTCTCATAAATGAACCCAGTTTAAGACATAATCTTTACTACAGGTGCCATTGTTAGAGAATGAAAGCTTGAAGAGAAGGAGAGTAAGTGCTTGAGAGAGAATGAAATAAGAGCAGTTGAATTTGAGAATGATAAAAGAAAAACAATTGCAATGAAATAAGCTTTTATACTATCTCAACAATAACTGATAAAAATAATAAAGTAAAATAAAGTAACCAATAGAAATTTCCTAAAATAGCCGTTTTAAAAATAAACTGTAAAAATTCCACCCATTATCCGTCGTGTAATGCTTACAAACTGTAAGTATACTCGATGGATAATGTACAGGGAATTAACGGCTGAGATTAAGACAATTCGACAGATGAGGATGACCTGTTATCCGTCGAGACATAAAATATTCCAGAAAAGAAATTGATTTTTATTAGCAAATAGTATATCGACGGATGACTAAACTTGATGGATAAGGGTCATCCGTCGAGATGTAAATTTAGACTTAGCCAAAATTTCATCCAAGACTGAAAAATTAAATAAATTTCTGGCTGTATATCAACTTGCAAAATAACTCTGATAGATTTAAGAGTAATTAAGCATACCTAACTCACTTACCAACCTTGAAAAAGTGGATTCATCCAGTGGCTTGGTAAAGATATCTGTAAGTTGCTTCTCACTTGGAACAAAATGTAGTTCCACAGTACCATTCATTACATGTTCCCTTATGAAATGGTACTTGATATCTATGTGCTTTGTCCTTGAATGCTGCACTGGATTTTCAGTGATGGCAATTGCACTTGTGTTATCACAGAAAATTGGAATCCTCTCAACTTGCAAACCATAGTCCAGCAATTGATTTTTCATCCATAAAATCTGTGCACAGCAACTTCCAGCAGCAATATATCCAGCTTCAGCTGTAAAAGTAGAAACTGAATTTTGCTTTTTGCTGAACCAGGACACAAGCTTGTTTCCTAGGAATTGACAGGTTCCTGTTGTACTCTTTCTATCAATTCTACAACCTGCATAATCTACATCTGAATAACCAGTTAGATCAAAACCAGAATCTCTAGGGTACCAAATGCCAAGGTTTGGTGTTCCCTTGAGATATCTGAAAATTCTCTTAATAGCTATTTAGTGAGATTCTCTAGAATCTGCCTGAAATCTAGCACATAAACATGTAGCAAATATTATATCTGGCCTACTAGCTGTTAAGTACAGAAGTGAGCCAACCATGCATCTATAACTTAAAACATCCACAGACTTTTCAGTAGTGTTTAATTCAAGCTTAGTTGCAGTGGCCATGGGAGTTTTTGCAGATGTTCAATCCATTAGATCAAACTTCTTTAAAAGATCAAAAATATATTCAGTTTGACTAATGAATATTCCTTCACTAACTTGCTTAACTTGTAAACCAAGAAAGTAAGTTATGAAAGAGATATGTGCTAAGTCCAATCATGTATGAGGATTTAGGAATAACTTTTATGTAATCTGTTTTGATTTCATTGATATTAATAAAAGGCTTGTTTTGTTTTTGTTGCGGGCTCTATCTATTTAAATGTTTAAATAAGATATACCACAGTTTAGGTAAAGCTTTTTATGGATTGTGATGAGATCATAATAATGAGACCTAAAAGATGATAACTCTAAACTTAAATAGTTCCTGGTCATAGGATTACTAACTGGTAATTAATAATCCGCAAAGATCGGTACATACTATGCTTGCTTCATTATGAAGGATGTCTGTTCTCATAGACATTTGTGTGGTGACACTATAGCTAGTATGTAGGTGCTTATTATAGAATAAGTTCACTGAACATGACTCACACAGCTGAACAACTGATGGAGTTCACTCACGTGTCAGCAGTTGTTCACATAGTGATAGTTGTACAAGTATCCTTAGACTTGAGGTCATCATAGTCATCTTGTGTACACTGAACTATGCTTTGGTTTAGTTCTTAGTCTCAAGGGACAATTATAAGGGCTCTACTGGGTATAGGAATTTGTACACGAAGATAGTATATGATCAATAAAGGATCTACCCCTTCCAGTGTAGGAAGAGAATGTTCAATGCTGATCCACTTATGTTAGTTCAGGAATCTCTGGCCAGAGTGAATGAAATTAGAAAAGAGTTTCTAATTTACATTAAATAGAACTAAGCATAGTGAATGGGAAAGCAAGTGATTAAATAAGATAGGCTTGACACAAGTTCTATGCCTTGTATTTAATCGTGACATTGCAGGGTAGAAGGAATTAATTGTACGGTAACTACTCACTGAATAGGTTCTTGGTATTCTAAGCAGTGAATTCGTATTATCCGTATAGTCGTGATATGCTGAGAAGTATCCCTCACGATGTAGAATAAATATGATTAATTAATTAATCATATTTAATGAATTAGAGAATTTATGTAAATAATGATAAAATAGTTTTATTATTATTTATTTCTACTACCGGCTTAATATTGAACCTACAGGGCCACACCATAAAAGAGAATGATTTAATGGTGGATGAATTAATTAATAATGACTGATAATTATTTATTTATGAAATAAATAATTAATTGGCAAATTTAATAATTGATTAAATGAGATTTAATTGATTATAAATTAATTAAGAAAAGGTTCTTAATATTATTAATTAAGAATTTAATTTTTGGAAATTAAATCAAGTGAGAGAATTATTTCTAAAGAGTTTAGAAAAAGGATTAATAATTAAAAGATGTTTTAATTATTAGTGAGAATAATAAAGGGTTAATAATAATAATATTTTATGGGAAAATTTTCAGCTGAAAATTTTGCCTATAAATATACTATTATAAACCCTATTTTTGCCTCAATCAAAAAGATTTACAAAACCCTAATTCTCTCCATCTCCTCCTCCTTCATTACATCGTTTTCTTGGTGGATACCGGTGGAGTGCTTCACACTTGAGGAGCAGCTGCTAAGGATATTCGTTCATCGTTCTTGGATCGCTATTAAAGACCTCCATCTTTCCATTAACGTAAAGCTTCTTAAGGTAAACATACTGAACTATGAATTAAATATTATTTTTCGCATGGATCCTGCAGTGGGTTTCATTTTTTTTTACGTTTTCGTTGCGTTTATGTGCTAAAAACCCTTCAATGGCATCAGAGCTACTTGCGAAAAGTTTTTAATTCATTTATATGTTTAACTGTTTTCGATATATGAGAATGTACGTGATTCGCCATAATTTGATGTTGATATAATATGCTTATATATGTATGGTTTTGAATATATGATATTCATGTGAGTTGTATAATCATAAGATGATTATGTAATCTGTATATATACTGATATATATATGATTTATGTTTGTTCTAATTATGAGAATCATATTAGATACGGATTCTGAATTGGCTGCTGCAGATTTGCTGAAATCTGGGTCTGGTGTCTGATTTACGCAAACGAATACCCTATTCCATAGGTAAACGAGCGTCTGAACAAAACAGATAGCTAAAGCTATCAACAACTCGTCTGTAAGGCATTTGACATTGTTTACTGCACGTAAACAGTGATTCTTATTTTTCTGATTTGATTCTGATTTTTCTGATTTTTGTCATATTTTCTTTTTATGATTAGATCATGGATAATATGATATGTTAAGATCAGATTATGTGTTTTAACATGCTTTTATGTGTTGTATGAGCATGGTGGATGGTTATGGCCTTTCGACCTTAGTGTAATGGTTTTGGTTTTGGTTTTAAATACGACTTGCATGTCGTCAATCTTTGTAATCATAAATCTCGAATATAACTCGAGTTATTCTTGTAAGTTCATTAGATTAGTTTTACTTTCAATCATGTAATGTAATTGAAGACTCAAGAAGGCTATCCAATGGAGGTGATACAAAGAAGAAGACGAGGCATACAAGAAGTCTAAACAAAGAAAAAGACTTATGTAATAAGTAGTTATATTTATCTTCATCACCATATTAGATTGACCTTGATCTTTATCATGAGCTTGATAAAGATCACATAGGATGGGGCCATAACCAAATACATTTACTTTATTTCACTTTACATTTACTTTTTTATTTAATTTTATATATGAGATATATGCCTATGTTTATGATGTGATGATAGATTTAGGTGAACTTAAATCAATATAAGGCGTGCTCTAGAAAATCTAGAATAGGAATCGTTTCTTGCCTTAACAATAAATATTATGAATATGATCATGAGATTCTTATGTTTATGAAACACGTAAATGAATATGAATTTTCAATATTGAGAGAAAGGATGATTCTGTCAACAACAGATTTCTATCTGTAAGAAAGGGTTATTAAGTGACGCCTCTTGACAATGCTCCACCCAATCTGGGAATCATCTGATTATCGATTATTGATTTGAAATATTTAATTTAAAAGGAAGAATCTCTTTGTAATATGATTATGATTGTAACGTAATATAATCCCTCTAAAATTAAATAATATCAAGTAGTAATTGGCCAATGACACAACGGGCTTGTGTCGGTCATAGCCTTCCAACATGGTAGAAAGTGGTTCTTATTTTTAAATTATTTTCATTTCGTGCTACAGCCAAAAGCTTTGATTTCGAAATAAGAAATACTTGTCTATTACATAGAGATGTGTACATTGAATTAGAATCTAAAGGTCGGTATGTGCTACAGCCGTGGGCCGTTGGAGACTGATTCAATTGTACGACATATTGGGTTAGACTTGACTTAGAATATTGAGTTTGTCATGCCACAGCCATGACTCAATTATTCAAGAGGCTAAACTTATATTAGGGAATAACATAAGATGTAATTGACAAGAGTTGTCTGCCTATTGAACATCACATCACGTTTCGTGCCACAGCCGAGGTTGTGTGATGGAATGTAGGATCCCTATTCTCACTAGCATTATGAATGCTTAATTTTCACTTAGGGGGTTGAAAAAAAATAGATAAACTAGTGGGAGACACTTATGAATAAAGACCCGATTCATATAGTGTTTTGAAATGAAATTGAATATTTGCTAAGTGTTGTTATGTGTTTATCATTTACAGATTTACTATATTCGTCATGTCTTCTGCACTATCACTCCGGAGCATACTAGATGCTTACAAGTTGACTGGTCCTAATTTAGCTATTTTTTTTTCACTATAACAAGTTGGGGCACTGGAAGAGGAACTGCAAGGTTTACCTTGCAGAATTGAAGAAGAAGAAGGGTAGTAAGACTACTGCTTCTGATTCAAGCATGTTCATGATCGAAGTTAATATGTCACTAGGTCAAATTTCTACTTGGGTATTAGATACCGCCTGTGGTTCTCATATTTGCAATTCGTTGCAAGGACTAAAGGGAAGTAGGACTCTTGAAAAAGATGAGGTGATTCTACGTATGGACAATGGAGCAGGGGTTGCGGCCATATCTGTAGGATCATTTAGTTTACATATGCCTACGGGCAAGACTATTATTTTGAATAATTGTTATTACGTTCCCTCTATTGTGAGGAATATTTTTTCTATTCCTATGTTGGATGTGGATGGTTTTTCATTTATTATTAAGAATAATGAATGTTCTATCCTTAGAGATAATGTTCTTTTTGGACGTGGCATTTTAAATAATGGTCTGTATGTATGAGACATAGAGCATGATTTACTTCAGATTAAACAAACTAATAAAAGAAAACGAGATGATGAAAATCTGACCTATTTATGGCACTGTAGGCTAGGTCATATTAGTGAAAATAGACTGCGGACATTGCATAAGGAAGGGTTACTTGACCCCTTTGATTTTGAATCATATCCTACATGCGAGTATTGTCTATTGGGTAAAATGACCAAATCTCCATTTAGTGGACATGGAGAGAGGGCTGCAGATTTGCTAGGATTGGTACACACAGATGTATGTGGACCAATGTCTACGCAAGCCATGGGTGGATTTTTGTACTTCATTACTTTCATAGATGATAGATCTAGATTCAGATATGTGTATTTGATGAAACACAAGTCTGAAGCCTTTGAAAAGTTCAAAGAATATAAATATGAAGTGGAGAAACAAACCAAACACAGTAGTATTATAACTCTTCGATCAGATCGAGGTGGTGAATACTTGAATGGAGAGTTTATAGATTATCTCAAAGAAAATGGTATAGTCTCCCAGTGTACTCCTCCATATACTCCACAGTTAAATGGGGTATCTGAAAGGAGAAATCGAACTTTGTTAGACATGGTTCAGTCCATGATGAGCTATGCGAATTTTTCAGTATTCCTATGGGGTTATGCATTGGAAACCTCAACATATTTACTGAATAAGGTGCCTTCCAAATCTGTTTCTCAAACACCATATGAGATATGGAAAGAAGGGAAACCGAGTCTTAAACACGTTAAGATTTGGGGATGTCCAGCTTATGTCAAGAAAGTTGACCCAGATAAGCTGGAATCTCGATCCGTAAAATGTAATTTTGTGGGATATCCTAAAGAGACTTTGGGGTATTACTTTTACACCGATCATCGGGTGTTTGTCTCTAGACATGCTACCTTCTTGGAAAAGGAGTTTATCCTTGAAGGAAACAGTGGGAGCAAAATTGAACTTGATGAAGTTCAAGAAGCACAAACTACTACGGATCAAATGGAAACACCTGTTCATACTAACAACCTTCTGTGGAACAGCCCATTCGTAGGACAGGGAGAGTGTCTCGCCAACCTGAGAGGTATTATAGCCTTGTCATTGAGAATGACAATGAGTTGTCAATCATTGATGATGACGACCCTGTGACCTATAATGAGGCTATGAGTAGTGTTGACTCAGAGAAATGGCATTGTGCCATAAAATCCGAAATGGAATCTATGTATACCAATCAAGTATGAACTCTGGTTGAGGCGCCTGAAGGTGTTAAGCCTATTGGGTGCAAGTGGGTATACAAAAGAAAGATTGGAGCAGATGGCCAGGTGGAGACCTATAAGGCCAGGCTCGTGGCAAAAGGGTTCAAACAAAGTCAAGGGATTGACTTTGATGAAACTTTTTTGCATGTAGCCCTGTTAAAATCAATTCAGATTTTGCTTGCGATTGCTGCTTACTACGACTATGAGATCTGGAAAATGGACGTGAAAACAACCTTTCTTAATGGGGAACTTGAGGAGGAAGTGTATATGACACAGCTAGAGGGTTTTCTTTCCAAGGGAAATGAACACCTAGTGTGTAAGCTGCTGCGAATCATATATGGTTTAAGGCAAGCTTCTCGTAGATGGAACATCCATTTTGATGAGACAATCAAAGAGTTTGGTTTTATCAAAAACATAGATGACCCATGTGTCTACAAGAAGGTTAGTGGGAGCGCGGTAATATTTTTTGTATTGTATGTGGATGACATACCTCTTATAGGAAATGATATACCGATGTTACAATCAGTCAAAGTATGGCTATCAAAGAACTTCACCATGAAGGACTTGGGAGAAGCATCCTACATTCTCGATATGAAGATCTATAGAGATAGATCTAGAAGAATGATAGGTCTTACCCAGGGTACATATATCCAGAAAGTGCTTAAAAGGTTTAGCATGGAAAACTCCAAAAGAGGTCTCATACCGATGAGCCATGGAGTGTCCCTTTCCAAAAAAAAATGTCTCCTAAGACACCTGAGGAAAGAGAGCGTATGAGTAAGATTCCTTATGCTTCAGAAATAGGATCTATCATATACGCGATGTTATGTACAAGGCCTGATGTTGCTTATTCAATTAGTATGACGAGCAGATATCAGTCCAATCCAGGTGAAGACCACTGGAAAGCAGTGAAAAACATCCTTAAGTACTTGCGAAGTACTCAGGACATATTTCTTATTTTTGGTGGTGAATCTGAGTTGAAAATAGAGGGTTATACTAACTCTAGTTTTCAATCAGAAAGTGATAGCAAATCCATGTCAGAGTACGTGTTTACTCTGAATGGTGGTGCAATTCAGATTGTTGAAAGAGGAGATGTCAACGTCGAGAGAGTTGACACACATAACAACGTAGCAGACCCACTCACAAAGCCATTTTCTCAGAGTCACTTTGATCGTCATAAAGACAAGATGGGTATTAGATACCAGAGTGATTGGCTTTAGTACAAGTGGGAGATTGAAAGAGATATGTCATAAGTCCAATCATGTATGAGGATTTAGGAATAACTTTTATATAATCTGTTTTGATTTCATTGATATTAATAAAAGGCTTGTTTTGTTTTTATTGCGGGCTCTATCTATTTAAATGTTTAAATAAGATATACCACAGTTTAGAGTAAAGCTTGTTATGGATTGAGATGAGATCATAATAATGAGACCTAAAAGATGATAACTCTAAACTTAAATAGTTCCTGGTCGTAGGATTACTAACTGGTAATTAATAATCCGAAAAGATTGGTACATACTATGCTTGCTTCATTATGAAGGATGTCTGTTCTCATAGACATTTGTGTGGTGACACTATAGCTAGTATGTAGGTGCTTATTATAGAATAAGTTCACTGAACATGACTCACACAGCTGAACAACTGATGGAGTTCACTCACGTGCCAGCAGTTGTTCACATAGTGATAGTTGTACAAGTTTCCTTAGACTTGAGGCCATCATAGTCATCTTGTGTATACTGAACTATGCTTTGGTTTAGTTCTTAGTCTCAAGGGACAATTATAAGGGCTCTACTGAGTATAGGAATTTATACACGAAGATAGTGCATGATCAATAAAGGATCTACCCCTTTGGTGTAGGAAGAGAATGTTCAATGCTGATCCACTTATGTTAGTTCAGGAATCTCTGGCCAGAGTGAATGAAATTAGAAAGGAGTTTCTAATTTACATTAAATAGAACTAATCATAGTGAATGGGAAAGCAAGTGATTAAATAAGATAGGCTTGACACAAGTTCCATGCCTTGTATTTAATCATGACATTGCAGCGTAGAAGGAATTAATTGTACGGTAACTACTAACTGAATAGGTTCTTGGTATTCTAAGCAGTGAATTCATATTATCCGGATAGTCGCGATATGCTGAGAAGTATCCCTCACGATATAGAATAAATATGATTAAATAATTAATCATATTTAATGAATTAGAGAATTTATATAAATAATGATAAAATAGTTTTATTATTATTTATTTCTACTACCGGCTTAATATTGAACCTACAGGGTCACACCATAAAAGAGAATGATTTAATGGTGGAAGAATTAATTAATAATGGCTGATAATTATTTATTTATGAAATAAATAATTAATTGGAAAATTTATTAATTGATTAAATGAGATTTAATTGATTATAAATTAATTAAGAAAAGGTTCTTAATATTAATAATTAAGAATTTAATTTTTGGAAATTAAATCAAGTGAGAGAATTATTTCTAAAGAGTTTAGAAAAAGGATTAATAATTAAAAGGTGTTTTAATTATTAGTGAGAATAATAAAGGGTTAATAATAATAATATTTTATGGGAAAATTTTCAGCTGAAAATTTTGCTTATAAATATACTATTATAAACCCTATTTTTGCCTCAACCAAAAAGATTTACAAAACCCTAATTCTCTCCATCTCCTCCTCCTTCATTACATCATTTTCTTCGTGGATACCGGTGGAGTGCTTCATACTTGAGGAGCATCTACTAAGGATCCCCGTTCATCGTTCTTGGATCGCTATTAAAGACCTCCATCTTTCCATTAACGTAAAGCTTCTTAAGGTAAACATATTGAACTACGAATTAAATATTATTTTTCGCATGAATCCTGCGCAGGGTTTCATTTTTTTTTTTACGTTTTCGCTGCGTTTATGTGCTAAAAACCCTTCAAGTTAGTTTTCCCATCATACTAATTTCATACTTACTTTGCATCAATTTGGCAAATGTTTTGCAAAGTTTCTCATCTGTAGAGCCAAAAATAATATCATCTACATAAATTTGAACAAGTATACTAGAGCCATTAACATTTCTGAAAAATAAAGTGTTATCTACAGTACCTCTTGTGAAGTGATTTTCCAAAAGGAACTTTGATAAAGTGTCAACCAGGCTCTAGGTGCTTGCTTCAGTCCATAAAGTGCTTTCAGAAGATAATAGACATATTATGGAAAATTTGGATCTTCAAAACCAGGAGGTTGACTGACATATACTTTTTCCTCTAAATCTCCATTCAGAAAGGCACTTTTGACATCAATTTGATAGACCTTGAAATTGGCATGGGCTGCATAGGCTAAGAAGATTCTGATGGCTTCAAGTCTTACAACAGGAGCAAATGTTTCATCAAAATCTATTCCTTCTTGCTGACAATAGCCCTTAGCAACCAATCTAGCTTTGTTCCTGACAACTTTGCCGTTTTCATCCATCTTGTTTCTAAATACCCACTTGGTGTCTATTGGATTCTTTCCTTTAGGCTTGGGTACCAGCTTCCATACATTATTCCTTTCAAATTGGTTTAGCTCCTCCTGCATAGCTAAAATCCAATCTGGATCCAACAAAGCTTCTTCTACCTTCTTTGGTTCTTCCTTAGAAAGATAGCTGCTGTATAGACATTCTTCCTGAGTTGCTCTTCTTGTTTGAACTCTAGAAGAAACATCACCAATGATAAGCTCAAAGAAGTGATCTTTTGTCCATTTCCTTTGTTGAGGTAGATTAGCTCTAGATGAAGAAACCTCATTGTTGTCTTGATGTGTGATTGAGTTTTGATTGTCAGAAACTCCCCCTGAGTTTGTGGATCTTTGATTTAAGAAAGGGGAACTTTTTATTGGTGATCTATCTTGAATTCCTGCTCCTTTTGATAACCCGACGGATGGTGAATTTTGAGTACCGACGGATGAGGCAGGTTGTCTCCCGACGGATAACGCAGATTGCCTCCCGACGGATGAAGCATTATGCAACTCGATAGATGTTGAGTTTTATGCTTCATTGGTAGTAGATTTATCTGCTTTATCCTTAGACACTGTATCTTGATCACTTTCATCATCAGTGTCATCACTAACCATCTCCAGATTGTCGAATTTGAGGCTCTCATGGTAATCTCCATCTTTCAGTCCTTCAATCTTTTTATCATCAAACACAACATGTATAGATTCCACAACAATATTGGTTCTTAGATTGTAGACTCTATATGCTTTACCAACAGCATATCCAACAAAAATTCCTTCATCTGCTTTAGCATCAAACTTCCCATTTTGATCAGTTTGATTTCTCAGAATATAGCATTTGCAGCCAAAGACATGAAGAAAGTTTAGAGTTGACTTCTTGTTCTTGAACAATTGATAGGGAGTCATGCATCTTGCTTGATTAACCATAAAAATGTTCTGAGTGTAGCATGCAGTATTTACAGCTTCAGCCCAGAAATATGTTGGTAGTTTAGATTCTTCAAGCATTGTCCTTGCAGCTTCAATAAGTGATATGTTCTTCCTTTCCACTACTCCATTCTGTTGTGGAGTCCTTGCTGCTGAAAACTCATGCAGAATCCCATTTTCCTCACAAAATTCTCTCATGACAGAATTCTTGAACTCAGTTCCATTGTCACTCCTGATTCTTCTAACTTTGAAATCAGGATGATTGTTGACTTGCCTTATGTGATTGATGATGATTTCACTAGCCTCATCTTTAGAATTTAGTAAATATGTCCAAGAGAACTTTGAGAAATCATACAATTACTAGGAAAAATCTTTTCCTTGAGATGGACAATACATTGACTGGTCCAAACAAATCCATGTGAAGCAGTTGCAAAGGCTCTTAATTGTTGAATCAAGTTTCTTCTTAAATGATGCTTTAATCTGCTTCCCTTTTTGGTAGGCATCACACAATCCATCCTTTGAAAACTCTACTAGAGGAATGCCTCTTACCAGTTCTTTCTTTACCAGCTCATTCATGGTCTTGAAGTTTAAATGGGATAGATTTTTGTGCCAAAGCCAACTTTTATCTTGACTTGCTTTACTGAGAAGACAAGTTACAGATTCTGCATTAGATGAGTTGAAATCAGCTAGATACACATTTCCTTTTCTCACACCAGTGAGAACCACTTTGTTGCTTCTTATATTAGTCACAACACTGGCTTCTGAGTTGAAGGTTACTGAATTGCCTTTGTCACAAAGCTGGCTGATACTCAATAGATTGTGTTTGAGACCATCCACTAATGCAACCTCCTCAATGATGACATTATCCTTTGAAATCAAGCCATATCCCACAGTATAACCCTTGCTGTCATCTCTAAAAGTAATACTTGGGCCAGCTCTCTCCTTGAACTCTGTGAGCAGGGTAGAATCACCAGTCATGTGTCTTGAATAACCACTATCCATGTACCAAAGATTCTTTTTGTTTCCCTGCACACATCAAAATCAAATCAAGTTAATTTTGGTACCCAAGTTTCCGTGGGTCCTGCCTTGTTAGCTTTCTTTTTCTATTTCTTAGGTCTTATCTCATTTGACTTAGGAATTTCAGATTTATCCTTAGTCATTTGGGTTGGACCTTTGAAACCATTCATTGCAACAGAATTATCTTGCATATTATGACTAACAGGAAATGGCATGCTTGGTGTAAATATGTTATTCCAGTAAGGCATGCTAAATGGCATTTATGGCATACTATATGCAGCATATTAAGGATTAGGTGCAAATGGCATATTAGCAAACTGTGCATTCATGTTCTTTGTAGGCATAGCATTAACAGGCATGGGAGGCATGTCATTCATGCTAGGAAATTGATACTGAACAGACATGGGAGTAGGCATGGCAGATTTGCGATTAACTGATAAATGATTTACACTACCACGCTTGACACAGATTTTTCTAGGAGCATATTTATCAGGTGTGTAGTTATTGTGTTTGTTAATCCCTACTTTCCCATTCCTATTGTTTTTCCTTTTAGTATCTATTTTTACCTCAATTTTGTCAAGTTTGTCACTTAACTGTTTAACAGTCATGTGACCAACATTAGCCTTTTTCCCTTCCTTAACTTGACTTGACTCTCCTGAAATAAAGTTCTTGGAAACAGACCCATACTTCTCATTCAGCTTAATTAGTTTGGCTTTGCTAATGGGCTTGCTCACAGCCGACGGATGAGGATTTTCATCATTCGACGGATAACACTTTTTGTTATCCGACGGATAGTCCTCATCATCCGTCGAGTCTACATATGTTAGCAGTCCATCTACCAAATTAGGTTCTAGTTTCTCTTTGTTCTTTTTCCAGGATTCATCACAAAAAGACTCAATTCCTTGAACTTTGATGATTTGAGCATGGACATACCTGGATGTTTTCCATGCTTTAATCACCTCTTGTTCACGCTCGAGCTGCTTCTTTAAAATCTCTTCCTTTTTCAAGGACTCAGTTAATTCCTCCTTGGCAATCTTACACTCAATTCTTAATTTCTCAAAATCAATAAACTGAGACTCAAGCACATTATTCCTCTCACTTAAAAACAAATTATTTTCTTTGATTTTAGCATTTTCTTTAGTAAGAGACTTAAGTGTAACATGCAAATGATATAATTCTGTAGACATGTTATTTATGGCATCATTACACTCAGCTTTAGATAAATGTGCAAGATTTGTAGTAATTACCTGATTGCTTGAGGAACTTGTCTCTGTCTCATCAGACTTGGCCATTAGGGCTAGATTGACATAGCTGACATCTTCATCTTCATCCAGACCATCTGTTGCCCAATCATTTTCTTGTGTAATAAAAGCCCTTTCCTTTTGTTTGAGTAGATCAAAGTATTTTTGCTTATAATCCATAGACTCAAACTTTTTCTTACTGGAATCTGACTTTCTACACTCATTGGCAAAATGCCCTGCCAAGCCACATTTGAAACATTTGAATTTTGACTTATCCACCATGTTTCTATTTGGCTTGGATGCTCCAAAGTTCTTCTTGAACTTGAGCTTGGCAAACCTCTTGGAAAGAAATGCTAGGTGCTCATCAATGTCCTCCATGTCATCTTGGCTCAATGAATCTTCACTTTCTACTGCAAGCCCCTTGCCCTTGTTCTCACGGACCTTTGAAGTTGATTCAACAACTTCCATCTTCACTTCCTTCTCCTTTTCCAACTCAGCAACTAGTGCAATGGATCCTCCTTTCTTCTTTCCCCTCTCCATCCTTTCATCCTGCTCTATTTCAAGCTCATAGGTTTTCAGGATGCCATACAGTCTCTCCAAAGTAAACTCCTTATAATCTTGTGAGTTTCTTAATGAGACTGTCATTGGTTTCCATTCCTTTGGAAGAGATCTAAGGAATTTCATATTAGAGTCTTTAGTCTGATAAACTCTTCCACGCAACTTAAGAGCATTTAGTAGTTTTTGAAACCTACTAAAAATGTCAGTGAGAGACTCACTTTCCTTATTGTGAAAATGCTCATATTGCTGTATCAAGAGCTGCATCTTATTTTTTCTAACTTGCTCAGTGCCATCACAAATTATCTGTATAGTATCCCAGACTTCCTTGGAATTTTTGCAGTTGATAATATTGTCAAACATTTTTGCATCAACTCCATTAAACAGAATATTCATGGCCTTTTTATCCTTCCTGACTTGTTCAATGTCAGGATCAGACCATTCATGCCTTGGTTTGGGGACTGATGGCTCGTTTCCTGTTGCAGCTCTCATTGGAACATGAGGGCCTCTTTCTATGCAGTCCACATAGGCCTCATCTTGAGAAAGCATATGAAGATGCATCTTTACCTCCCAATGATGGTAATTATCTTTATCTAGAAAAGGAATCTTGACTCCAACATCCTTCTTGTTTATTGACACTGTAACGCCCTCCAAACTCGGGTCAGAACTTTGGGGTCCATAACACACACACACACACACCATATTTAAACCTGTATATAAAATATTATATGCATTAACCCTTCTTTACACATCCACGGATCACAACAGGTTAAAGTATGAAAACAAGCCACATCTTAACTTTTATTACATCGTACCAAAACCCAACTAGTTCAACTTACAACTGATAATGATATCGTTCTTACAATCTTGCATAACTCATCTACAATATAAAGCTCCTGCTAGCTCGATCCGACTTAACCCGAAATCCTAGCTCGCACACTGGACTGGGAATCCTCATTACCAATACTTTTCTTTTCAACTCTTAAAAGGTTTGCAAGGGTGAGCTAACTAGCTCAGCAAGTCATAATAACAATAACTGATGTTAAACAATTACCAATTGAAATGATTCAGAAGAATCAAGTTTCTGAATAAGGAATGATTAAAATTGGATATTCACTTTTAATTTTAAAAAATCAAAGTTAGGCTGCTGATCAGTCACGCACTAACTCCGAGCAAGGCTCCCAGCTTTGATCTATATACTGGATCCAAGGCACGCATTGGCCTATTATGACCACGAATCTGGTCCATATTTATAAAACCATCCAATTCTAAAACAATTCAATATGATAACCAATGTAATTTAATAAGCTGAGTCATAAACAACATTTAACTTAAAGCATAGGGTGATTCACAATACCATGAAGGTATAACAAGAAATTCAAAAAGATTGGCTTTCAATCAAGAAAATAATCAGAAAGTAGAAGACCAAGGTTCAAGGGTTACAAGGATTGGTCTTCTGTTACACAAGGAATAAGGGTTGGTATTTCAAGCAATTCAATATTAAAAATTAGTATATGGTAGATATGTATTTGTGGTGTAGTATCGTATGTGTCTGGCTCGTATATGAGAATAAGGCTTACGGCTCAAGATCAATAAGGATCAGGGTTCAAGGTTGAATAGTTTAAAGCTCTTGCATTATAAAATATGATTTATTTTGAATACTAACAACATGTTATGAGAAAGTTTGAAAATATTTGCAATATATCTTGAAGAAAGGTTCAGAAGTACTTGCCTTGTCACTGATGATTTCCAACTTTACTTGTACTCATCTTATAGTTTTACTCTTTAATCACTTTCCTTCTTTTTCTATATCTTGCCTCTATTCATCAATGACTTGCTTTCTTTTTCTACACTTCAGTTCTATTTACTGATCACTGGCCTTCTTTGCTATGCCTTGCTTCCTCTTCTATGCATCACAAGTATCTATCAATACTTAATCTCACATCATTCTAATCGTCACATAGATGTCATAAGCTTTTATCTACCCTTCATTTTACCCAAATCCGATTTACAGATTGAAAGTTATGACTAAAACAGTTAAACAATAACCACATAGGCATATAACACATAAATCAAAGAGCACGTAGCACATACCACGCAATATATTCGATCAAAATAATTGTTCAAAGAAGATTCGGGTCAAAATGATTTTCCAGTTATTTATTACGAATTTTTGAACATTTTCGAAAATAAAATGGGAGTCTGAATTATATTATAATTAAATAATAGGGTTCAAACACCCGAATCTGACTTTAAAATAATTTATAATAATTATCGAGCCTTGAAAATAATTTAAAATAATATTTTAAAGCTCGAAACTATTTCTCAGAATTTTTAAATCAAAATAAATAATTAAATCTAATTTATTAAATCAATTAAAATCAATTAATAATTAATTAAGTTAATTATTTAATTACTATTAAATTAATTATTTAATAAAACTAATTAAAAACTAATTAAAATTGATTAATAAAATAAATCAGATTTATTTTTGAATTAAAAAATGAATTTTGGAATTAAAATAATGATTTTTAGAATTTTAAATAATAAAAAAATAATTTTCTAGAAAATTATATAAAAAGAAATCTAATTTTTAAAAATTTATAAAACATAAATCCATATTTTGTAAGTTCTTAAAATTATAGGGGCTGGATTGTAAAACACAGAAAACTAGGGGGACTAAACAACACTTTTGGCTGTCTTCCCCACCATCTCGCCGGTGACATTTTGTAATTCTTGGGTAGGTATAACATTTAATTACGTTTTCCCCAATTTCCTCTTCATGTCTGGTCGCTAGATATTTCTCTTTAGCCCTCGGTAATTGATCGTACTCCTGGGATGCATTACCTATCTCAATTTGCAAATGTTTCCTAATTTTTTTTTCACCTTACTTCTGTCTATTATATTACCCAAATCTTACCTATATCTTGGCATCTTATAAAGTTTCTTTATCACCCTTTTGATTCCACTTCCTTTCCTATTTCCATTCTTCATTCTCATAGCTCATTCAAAACTGAACTCTTGACATTAATACTCATTTTGATGTCATATCAAATTAGATATCAATACGAACTTTGAAGCTCACCACATCCCATTCTGAAGTAAACATCAATCATCTATATTAATACCACTTTCGATATTTAATAACAACCTAAATATCAACATCAATCGAAAACTGAATTGAAGCTGTCTCTCATATTTATTCTGAAACAGAAATACTTGATAAATCATTTGTTGTATGATTATCAAAACAATTTAGAAATAAGACGTCCTTTAATAAGACTTTATTGCTGATGATAAAATCTCTTTGATTGACTAATAAAATTCATATTGGTGTAGGTACTAATCTCTTCTTCACTTCACCTCCCTTTTTCCTTTCCTTTCTTTCTTCTCTTTACTCTGTATTAAATCTTTAGTTCTTAATACGTTCTCCTTACTGGTCCATACAAACAACTTTTTATTTCTCTTGTGCATTATAAAGGGCATATTAAACCAAGTAAAGCCTCACACACTTGCAGTAAATCCTAAATTCTACAGGTGTCCTTACTTCCTCCAAATTTCTCATTGCTTTGATTTCGGATTTGAAAGTCACATCAAAATTTGACTTAATCTAATTGGAATCGATTTCCATCTAACTGACCATTAATTGGTATAATTAACCAATGATCAATTACACCAGGTGATGACTAGCTAAATGAAATCAAAGACCAATTATATATAGTCGGATTGGCTGTAACAATCTCTTTTAAGAACCAAGATCACAATTGTTTGGAGTATCAACATGAATATCAATAACACACGGAAGTATAATTTCTATTTTTAAGAGTAGGGTATTTTTCGAAAAATTTGGGCAGCATCTCCTTTATATTATTGACTACTAGTTGGGCTCAAGCCGACACCGACAATCAATCAAATAACCAAAAATCAATCCTGACATATACCAGTTCACTTCCACTTTCTAAACTCACCATTTCACCACCTCATGTAATATTAATCAGTACAACCCATGTCTCTAGTTCAACTTAAGATTATACCGAATAATTCTTATTATACCATACCTTTTTCTCATATTTTCTGATTATACCCGAATATCACTACTAAGTACAATTATAAATTATTCTAGAATTCTTCTAGTTCGTGTTTCAATTCAAGCTCTCTAATTAACAATTTATCCATCCTTGAAAACATACACTTATTCTTATTAGTCAACTTGTTCAACTTCTGATAACCAGTATGTGGTCTTAACCAATACTATTATAATCTTGCGAAAGAATTCATTTGGTTTTAAAGCATCACATATTAAAAATTGTTGTTGTCAAACCACCATACCTTCATCTTCCCTTATGTCTTTCCATACTGAACCTTCTTTCACCGGTTCGGTTATGAGCATCAAATTTGCCATAAATCATTTACTTAACTGGGAAAACCCCACCATTCCTTGAAGAACATCCTTGAAGTTTATTCGTAACTAGAATTTCTTCAATCTTGAATCTTCATGATAAATATCTCCCACATGGTTGAGGTATGCTTCTTCTTCACAATGTATAAATTGATTATCTGGTTATTATTAAGAATCTCTTCATTTGCTTCTGTTGTTCAATCAATCATTTGCCTTATCTGATATATGCATCTTTAACTTCTTATTCCTCTAATTATTTTACCTCATACTTTTCGCTAACTACTCCAATTTACGCCAAAATCTCATACTTGTAACGTATCATGTGTACAGATTTCCGCCTCTGATTTGATGTCCTCGCAATAATCCCGTTATAATGGTTCTTCTCTGCACGTAAATGTCCACCATTTGTTGGCTTGCAATTATCCACACTTATTACGTAACTTCATCTGCTACACGGGTTCATATCACCTCCTTTTTAAAATACTCAAATAATAGACATTACACAAGAAAGGAATTTGCGTATATGATTCTGATTGGAAACTTTTTGTAAGGAATAAGAGTACAAGGAAACAATCGGAAAGATCCATTAATCAAGAAATCATAATTGAAGAGGAAAGAATGAATGATGATTTGGATATGAGTGAGACAACCATATTTGTACTCAAGATGACCAGTCTTTCATACTATATGGCATACAGTACATGATTAGGTGGCGTCCCACCAGACTCTTTGTCATTTCGACAAAGCGTCATACCATAACACTGTTTGTCTCAATCAGAAATAAATATTTTAAAGGAGGAATGAAATTGAAAGAGATTCAACAATTTTCTTGTCACCTTATAAAGCTGGTCATGAAAGAAGTTCATATCTTACTCGAGATTCATAAGAATATATAGGATTATAGGAAAGAATGATACCATTGGTTGCCATCCACCTTTCATCTGTTCACAGCTTCAACGCTTTTCCGATCAATAGATCCCATTCCGAGTCATATATTAACTTTAGCAAGTTCTCTGAAATGCCTTATTAAATCGATTATTAGAATAAATTCTTATTGATTAGATCTTGTATCTTAGCGTCGTGCTTCCATGTTCAATATTTTATAATTTGACCCTATTTACGAGATTTACAATCATAACTCCAAATTTCTCTTACGCTATTAACCATTCAACATATCGACTCCTTTGCTAGTGACATTCTTCCTCTGGAAATTTTCTCAATCTTCTTTGCTCATACTCGGCTTCTCGTGAATCGACGTATTCTTTGAACCCTAATCGTTTCAGAAATTGGATGAAATGTTTCTCCTTACATTGGTTCTATCGTTAAACTTATCAGACAATATTTGCATTCTTCTGCTGGGTACAATCAAATCTTCTCCATAATGGCGAGTCCACCTGGCCTTCTAAATAAACCACACTAGCTTCTAGAACAAGCATTCTTCTGGATAATATGAATCTTATAACAAACAATAAACTCAAGTAGTAGTTTGACAACCAAGTTTTTTTTTAAACTTGTTTTGTTTAAAGGATTTTTAGAAAAAAAATTATGTTAAGAAAATCTCTTTTGAAAACTGGTTTAAAATTTTAAAAAAAATCATACACCTGGTCGTCATTACTATATGAGGTAGTTATTGTCCTTCTCAACCACTACTAAGTATCAAGTTAGGGAAGTACTCAGATAAGAGCTCATTCATTTCCATATATCTCCTACCCATTATTGGGTCCATTTTACTTTCATTGGTCGACAAAAATTCCAGTTACCGTTGCGTATTATTTTATTCATAACTTCACTTCTAGTATTTCATACCGGTAACACTCCCATCATCATCTCTTACGATTACTAGGTATAACAAGTCTATCCAGTAATCATTACATTCATTTTATAAAACAAGGTCGACTAATATCAAATCATATTACTATCATACGTATCAGGATTGATCATAACATTATCATTAATTCCAAGAAAACTATCGATATCCAACCTTCTCAAATTCCTTTAAAAATCTATCTAGCTCACTTCACAAGATAACCATGGGTGGCATACTTACTAGTAGTTCCATATAACCTGGTAGCGGTTATCTTCTGGAACACACGAATCCTCACTCTAGGTTCTTTCTCACATTTCTTAATACCTCGTGTACTCACAATATGTTATAGCTCTCGAATCCATCCTCATAGGTGTTGTTACTTCTGAAGATGAGTTCTAAACGGATCTTATAGAACAAGGTGTAGAGTAGGAAGAAAAGATACACTCACAGTTAAATATCCAGTAGAACCAGAATTAGCATGTGGGGGATTCTCGAATAGGTAGTCTCGCATCAGGGAATGGGATAATAACGTGAAAAGGTGCAATCGCCGCAACAGGATGTGACATGGCTAACACCGGTGGATGAGCAGGGCGTGAATCAGATGATGGTCCTCCGACTGAATGCACCGAATGATCAGACGATACCGGAATAAAAGAATCTGCCATCGCTGTTATCTGAAAATTGCGTCGCCAGATAAGAATCTCGAATCTCATCACGAATCATATCAAAACCTATTGTACAATCGCACTCAACCTCTCGATGTTCTATCTTTCTATTTCCTAATCCTAATCCTAACCCTCTATCCATTCCTGACAATATAGGCTTGTTTCAGTGACTTAAAATATGTAGCTCTGATACCAAACTGTAACGGCCTCCGAACCCGGGTCAGAAGTTTGGGGTTCATAACACACACAGACATACCATATTTAAACCTGTATATAGAATATTATATGCATTGACCCTTCTTTACACATCCACGGATCGCAACAGGTTAAAGTATGAAAACAAGCCACCATCTTAACTTTTATTACATCGTACCAAAACCCAACTAGTTCAACTTACAACTGATAATGATATCATTCTCAGAATCTTGCATAACTCATCTACAATATAAAGCTCCAGATAGATCGATCCGACTTAACCTGGAATCCTAGCTCGCACACTGGACTGGGAATATTTGTTACCAATACTTTCCTTTTCAACTGTTGAAAACATAAAAAGGTTTGCAACAGTGAGCTAACTAGCTCAACAAGTCATAATAGAAATAACTGAGGTTAAACAATTACCAATTGAAATGATTCAGAAGAATCAAGTTTCTAAATAAACAATGATTAGAATTGGATATTCATTTTTATTTTAAAAAACCAAGGTTAGGCTGCTGATCAGTCATGCACTAACCCCGAGCAAGGCTCCCAGCTTTGCTCTATATATTAGATCCAAGGCACACATTGGCCTATTATGACCACGAATCTCGGTCCGACCACGAATCTGGTCCATATTTATAAAACCATCCAATTCTAAAACAATTCAATATGATAACCAATGTAATTCAATAAGCTGAATTATAAACAACATTTTTCTTAAAGCATAGGGTGATTCACAATACCATGAAGGTATAACAAGAAATTCAAAAAGATTGGCTTTCAATCAAGGAAAGCATCAGAAAGTTGAAGACCAAGGTTCAAGGGTTACAAGGATTGGTCTTCTGTTAAACAAGGAATAAGGGTTGGTATGTCAAGCAATTCAATATCAGAAATCAGTATGCGGTAGATATGTATTTGTGGAGTAGTATCGTATGTGTCTGGCTCGTATCTAAGAATTCAACAATCAATGGTTTATGAAGAATAAAGCTTATTGCTCAAGATCAATAAGGATCAAGGTTCAAGGTTGAATAATTTAAAGCGCTTGCAATATAATACATGATTTATTTTGAATACTAACAACATGTTATGAGAAAGTTTGAAAATATTTGTAATATATCTTGAAGAAAGCTTCAGAAGTACTTGCCTTATCACAGATGATTTCCAACTTTACTTGTACTCATCTAACAGTTTTACTCTTCAATAACTTTCCTTCTTTTTCTATGCATTGCCTCTATTCATCAATCACTTGCTTTTTTTTTCTACACTTCAGTTCTATTTACTGATCACTGGCCTTCTTTGCTATGCCTTGCTTCCTCTTCTATACATCACAAGTATCTATCAATACTTAATCTCACATCATTCTAATCGTCACATAGATGTTATAAGCTTTTATCTACCCTTCGTTTTAACCAAATCCGATTTACAGATTGAAAATTATGACTAAAATAGTCAAACAATAACCACATAGGCATATAACACATAAATCAGATAGCACGTAGCACATACCACGCAAGATATTCGATCAAAATATTTGTTCAAAGAAGATTCGGGTCAAAATGATTTTCCAGGTATTTATTACGAATTTTTGAACATTTTTTGGAATTAAAACGGGACTCCGAATCATTTTATAATTAAATAATAGGGTTCGAACACCCGAATCTGACTTTAAAATAATTTTATAATAATTATCGAGCCGTGAAAATAATTTAAAAAAATATTTTAAAGCTCGAAACTATTTCTCGGAATTTTAAAATCAAAATAAATAATTAAATCTAATTTATTAAATCAATTAAAATCAATTAATAATTAATTAAGTTAATTAATCAAATAATATTAAATTAATTGATTAATTAAAATAATTAAAAACTAATTAAAATTAATTAATAAAATAAATGAGATTTATTTTTGAATTAAAAAATAATTTTTGGAATTAAAATAATTATTTTTGGAATTTTAAATAATAAAAAAAATAATTTCCTGAAAATAATATAAAAAGAAATCTATTTTTTGAAAATTTATAAGACGTAAATCCACAGTTTGTAAGTTCTTAAAATTACAGGGGCTGGATTGTAAACCACAGAAAACTAGGGGGACTAAACAGCACTTTCAGCTGTCTTCCCCACCATATCGCCAGCGACGGGCGGGGAAGCCATTAACAGCGACCTCTCGCCGTCTGGAGCTTTTTACGGCGAACGAAGAACATGCCCAGAAACACTCTGAAATGTGCAGATATGTAGATAACTTTACCAGGAACACGATTATGTGTTTAGGTCAAACAAACAATAACCGAATCGCTGGAAAATCACGTCGAAAAATTCGACGCCGCCGCACCTTCAACTTTCTGGCCAACCCTTTACGTTTATCATTTGCTAATTACATATACACCAATAAATTCGTCTTCTCACGATCTATAATATGGCATGATCAATTTCCAAGGATAACCCTAACAAAGAAATCCCTAAATCTTAATTGAAATTATTCATGAACATAAACCCTAATTTATAAATCCGAGAATCAAACATCAATTTTTATATGTTATTGAACTCTATTTTTGACATATAATATACCAAATTGACCAAAAAAATATTATCTACATGATGGAATCATCAAATCATATCAACAACATCAAGAACAAATTTTCATAATTTAATCTATAATTAATCCGAAATAAATTAATTAAATAAGGAAAATACCTTAATTCCTGCATAAAAACGGATGATTGATTATGAAATTACATTTCGAGAGCTTCGATTTGATATATGGAACGCCCGAATCGGAGTTTGATAACGCCCTCGTTCGAAGGATTGATTTTCAAGAAGGCGACATGAATTTGACGTTTTCTCTGTATTATACGGAATTTTACTGACTGATTATGATTAAACGAATAAAATGAAATAATAAAAGGGCTATATATTTATGGAATATTGGTTCATTTTGGATTGTTTTGGATCGATAAATTAGTTACTTAGCCGCTAAGTTACTACAAAAACGATCCAATTTGATACCCGTATTGAATAATTATCCAAACCGGGATTGTTATAAAACACTTTATACGAAAATAATGTAATAACATCCCGTCTTTCGAGAATTCGGGTTTTGTTGATTCACCGAAATGATTATCGTATCGAAAATCTTGCGCCGAGCCCCTCACAGGTCAAACCGTAATCCGGATTGAAAAAGTCATAACACGGAAAATGTCCGGAATTACCAGATTAGGTTAGGAAGGAGTTTTCGAAAAAGTTTCGGGTTGTAAAAATGTAAAAACGGTTGAAGTCGAACGATTATCGGCTTTATAAAATAATTTTGTAATTATTCAGAAAATAATTAATAAATTCATAAATCACTATAAAATCATATAATACTCCAAAAATTACCAGAAAAATACCTTAATTATCTGTATTGTATTCTGGACATAATAAAATTAACATACTTATACTTTACCGCATATTAACATCCACATAACAACACCAATCGTCAAATAGTTCACCAAAAATCACATAATAATCATTTATTGATAAAAATAATTACACGCAATATCCCGGATATTACAGACACAAATCCCATAGCTACAGTTGAAGGCAAAGAAATTTGTGAGGTTGGAAGAGTAGAGACAATGGTGCTTACCTCACTTACCTGAGGACCCTCCATGATTGGAAAGTAGAAGAGGGGCACCTCTTTATGGTGACTTGCTCTGTTGAGATCTACAATGATTCTTCTTTCTTGAACCTAATAATTCAGTTTGTTGGTTGGGTTCTCAACATCAATGTTCTCAATGAGATGGTTAGCAAGCATCATAAATAATCTAGCATAGTAGACACTTTTACCTCTCTTATTAAGTTCCCCTAACTTATAACCTAACTCAAACATGATCAAGTCACTTAAGTTAAAGTACTTATCAGTAACTAGCATATCAAGCATATTAAGCATGGAAATGTTAACAGAATCAAAATTACTCACTTTACCAGAAAATACCTTAGTTACCACATCACACAGATATCACCATTCTGTTCTAAGACCTAGCCTCATAATCTCACTTAACTTAGAGGTAGAAAGTGCATAGCCCATAGAATTTAACATGGTAACTAAATTACCATCAGTGTGTGGAACAGTGGTAGAGTTATTTGGAATTTTAAAGCATGCTTTGATAATATCACTATTAATGCAGAACTGCTTACCTTTAAGAGTGAAAGTTATGGTCTTGTCAGAAGATTGGTACACAGCAGTTGTCCATATCTCCCCCACAACTTCACAGTAGATTGTGGGTGATTCCAGCATAGCATAACTGAGTTTACAGCTCTTCACAAAGTCCATCATTTTGTGAAAGTCTCCAGATTTTGGAATCTCCTTGTTCACAAGAGCTACGAAGTTGTTCTTTTCATAGATAAATCCAGACTGGGACATGATTTTGACTACTGGTACCATTGTTAAGATATGGAAATTTGCAGAGAGAGTATTTGCTTTTGAGAAGAAAGGAGTTAGAGCAATTAATTTGAGGATGATAAAAGAATAGAATAAATATGAATTCTGCTTTTATACTATCTCATAAATAAACTGTCAAAAATAATAAAGTGAAATAAAGTAATCAATAAAAATAGTCCAAGATAGCCATTTAAAAATAAATAAACTGTCAAAATTCTGTCAATTATCTGTCGTGTTATACTTACAAACTGTAAGTATACCCGATGGATAATGTTCAGAGTTTTAACAGCTAAGATTGAGACAATTCGACGAATGAGAATAAAACAATCATCCGCCAGGTTATAAAGTAATCCAGAACAGTAATTGATTTTTATTAATAAATAATATTCCGACGGATGATCAAACTCAATGGATAATGCTCATCCGTCGAGATGTAAATTTTGACTTAGCCAAAATTTCATCTAAGACAGAAAAATAAATTAAGTTTCTGGTTGCATTATAACTTGCAAAAATATCTTAAATAATACATGAATAATTAAGCATACCTAACTCACTTACCAACCTTGAAAAGGTGGATTCATCAAGTGGCTTGGTAAAGATATATGCAAGCTGCTTTTCACTCGGAACAAAATGAAGTTCCACAATACTATTCATCACATGTTCCCTAATGAAGTGGTACTTGATTTCTATGTGCTTTGTTCTTGAATGTTGTACTGGATTTTCAGTGATGACAATTTCACTTGTATTATCACAGAAAATGGGAATTCTGTCCACTTGTAGACCATAGTCCAACAATGGGTTTTTCATCCACAAAATCTGTGAACAGCAACTACCAGCAACAATATATTTAGCTTCAGCTGTAGAAGTAGATATTGAATTTTGCTTTTTATTGAACCAGGACACAAGCTTGTTCCCTAGAAATCGATAGGTTCCAGTTGTACTTTCCTGTCTATTTTACAACCAGCATAACCTGCATCTGAATAACCAGTTAGATCAAAACCAAAATCTCTTGGGTACCAAATGCCAAGTTTTGGAGTTCCCCTGAGATATCTAAAAATTCTCTTTATAGCTACTAAGTGAGATTCTCTAGGATCAACCTGAAATCTAGCACAAAGACATGTAGCAAACATTGTATCTGGCCTACTAGCTGTTAAGTACAGAAGTGAGCCAACCATGCCCCTATTGCTTGAAATATCCACAGACTTTTCAGTAGTGTTTATTTCAAGTTTAGTTGTAGTGGACATGGGAGTTTTTGCAGATGTGCAATCCATTCGATCAAACTTCTTTAAAAGATCATGAATATATTTAGTTTGACTAATGAATATTCCATCACTAACTTGCTTAACTTGTAAACTAAGAAAGTAAGTTAGTTCTCCCATCATGCTCATTTCATACTTACTTTGCATCAGTTTGACAAACTTTTTGCAAAGTTTTTCATCTGTAGAGCCAAATATAATATCATCTACATAAATATGAACAAGTATACTAGAGCCATTAACATTTCTAAAGAATAAAGTTTTATCAACAGTACCTCTTGTGAAGTGATTTTCCAAGAGAAACTTTGATAAGGTGTCATACCAGGCTCTAGGTGCTTGCTTCAGTCCATAAAGTGTTTTCAAGAGATAGTAGACATATTCTGGAAAATTTGGATCTTCAAAACGAGGAGGGTGACTGACATAGACTTCCTCCTCCAAATCTCCATTTAGAAAGGCACTTTTGACATCCATTCGATAGACCTTGAAATTGGCATGAGCTGCATAGGCTAAGAAACTTCTGATGGCTTCAAGTCTTGCAACAGGAGCAAAAGTTCCATCAAAATCTATTCCTTCTTGTTAACAGTAGCCCTTAGCAACCAATCTAGCTTTGTTCCTGACCACTATGCCATTTTTATCCATCTTGTTTCTGAATACCCACTTGGTGTCAATTGGATTCTTTCCTTTAGGTTTGGGTACCAGCTTCCATACCTTGTTCCTTTCAAATTGGTTTAGCTCCTCCAGCA
The DNA here is from genome assembly GCF_009905375.1 of Apium graveolens. Classification (NCBI taxonomy): domain Eukaryota; kingdom Viridiplantae; phylum Streptophyta; class Magnoliopsida; order Apiales; family Apiaceae; genus Apium; species Apium graveolens. The sequence continues at coordinate 205,740,785 of NC_133655.1, read as the reverse complement.
TAGCTAAAATCCAATTAGGATCTAACAAAGCTTCTTATACCTTTTTTGGTTCTTCCTTAGAAAGGAAGCTGCTATATAGACATTTTTCTTGAGGTGCTCTCCTTGTTTGAACTCTAGAAGATGCATCACCAACGATGAGCTCAAAATGGTGATCTTTAGTCCATTTTCTTTGTTGAGGTAGATTAGCTCTAGATGAAGAAGCCTCATTATTGTCTTGATGTGTGACTGAGTTTTGATTGTGAGAAACCCCCCCTGAGTTTGGGAATCTTTGATTTGAGAAAGGGGAACTTTCTATAGGTGATCTATTCTGACTTTCAGCTTCTCTCAGTATTCTGATGGATGATGCACTTTGTATCTCGACGAATGAAGCTGATTGGCTCCCGACGGATAAAGCAGATTGTCTCCTGACGGATGAAGAATTTTGTAACTCGATAGATGTTAAATTATGTGCTTCATTAGTTGTAATTTTTTTTGTATTATCCTTAGTCACTGTTTCTTGATCACTTTCATCATCACTGTCATCACTGACCATCTCCACATTATCAAACTTGAGGCTTTCATGGAAATCTCCATCTTGCAGTCCTTCAATCTTTTTGTCATCAAACACAACATGTACAGATTCCATAACAATGTTGGTTCTTAGATTGTAGACTCTATATAGCTTTCCTACAGCATATCCAACAAAAATTCCTTCATCTGCTTTTGCATCAAACTTTCCATGTTGATCAGTTTGATTCCTTAAGATATAACATTTGCAGCCAAAGACATAAAGAAAATTTAGAGTTGTCTTCCTATTCTTGAACAATTGGTAGGGTGACATGAACTTTGCTTGATTTACCAAAGAGATATTTTGAGTATAGCAGGCAGTATTCACAGCTTCAGCCCAAAAGTATGTTGGCAACTTTGATTCTTCAAGCATTGTCCTTACAGCTTCAATAAGAGATCTGTACTTTTTTTCCACTACTCTATTTTGTTGTGGAGTTCTTGCTGCATAAAACTCATGCATAATCCCATTCTCTTCACAAAATGATCTCATTACAGAATTCTTGAACTCAGTTCCATTGTCACTCCTGATTCTTCTTACTTTAAAGTCAGGATGATTGTAGACTTGCCTTATCTGATTGATGATGATTTCACTAGCTTCATCTTTGGACTTTAGGAAATATGTCCAAGAGAACTTTAAGAAATCATCCACAAATACTAGGCAAAATCTTTTTCTTGAGATTAACAACACATTGAATGGTTCAAACAAATCCATGTGCAACAATTGCAAAGGTTCTTCAATTGTTGAATCAAGCTTCTTTATGAATGATGATTTGATCTGCTTTCCTTTCTGGCAGGCATCACACAATCCATCCTTAGTAAACTCCACTTGAGGAATACCTCTAACCAGTTCTTTCTTGACAAGCTCATTCATGGTCTTGAAGTATAGACGGGACAGCTTCTTGTATCGTAGCCAACTTTCATCTTGACTTGCTTTACTGAGAAGACAAATGACTGATTCTGTATTAGATGAGTTGAAATCAGCTAAGTACACATTTCATTTTCTCACTCCAGTGAGAACCACTTTATTGCTCTTTATGTTTGTCACAACACAGGCTCCTGAATTGAAAGTAACTGAGTTGCCCTTATCACAAAACTGGCTGATACTCAACAAATTATGCTTGAGATCATCCACTAGGCCAACTTCTTCAATGATGATATTGTCTTTTAAAATCAAGCCATATCCCACAGTATAACCTTTGCTGTCATCTCCAAAAAGTAATACTTGGGCCAGCTCTTTCCTTGAACTCAGTGAGCAAGGTAGAATATCCAGTCATGTGCCTTGAGCAACCACTATCCAAATACCAAAGATTCTTTATATTTCACTGCACACATCAAAATCAAATCAAGTTGATTTTGGTACCCAATTTCCTTGGGTCCTGCCTTGTTAGCTTTCTTCTTTGAGTTCTTAGGTTTGATCTCATTTGACTTGGGAATTTCTGATTCATCCTTAGTAATCTGAGTTGGACCTTTGAAACCAGTCATTAAAACAGAATTATCATGCACATTTTGATTAACAGGAAAAGGCATGCTATTTGCAAACATGTTATTCCAGTAAGGCATGCTAAATGGCATTTGAGGCATACTATATGCATCATAATAAGGATTAGGTGCAAATAGCATATTAGCAAATTATGCATTCATATTCTGAGCAGACATAGCATTCATAGGCATGGTAGGCATGACAGTCATGTTGGGAAAAGAAGAGGGTGCAGACATGGCAAGTTTGCAATTAACAGACAAATGATTAACACTACCACACTTAAAACATATTTTTCTTGGTGCATATTTATCAGGTGTGTAGTTGTTATGTTTGTTAATTCCTACTTTCCCATTTCTATTATTTTTCTTTTTAGCTTCTATTTTAACCTCAATCTTTTCTAATATATCATTCAATTGCTTGATAGACAGATGACCAACATTAACTTTCTTTTCCTTCCTGACTTGACTTGATCCTCCTGGAATAAAGTTCTTAGAAACTGATCCATATTTCTCAATCAACTTAGCTAGCTTAGCTTTGCTGACTGGTTTAATCACACCCGACGGATGTGGCTCCTTGTCAGTCGACAGATAATCCTTTTGATTATCCGACGGATGATTTTCATCATCCGTCGAGTCCACATCTGTAAGAAATACTTCAACCAAATTGGACTCAAGCTTCTCTTTACTCTTCTTCCAGGCTGCATCACAAAAGGACTCAATACCTTGAACTTTAGTGATTTGAGCATGGACATCTCTAGATGATTTCCAAGCCTTAATCACTTCATGTTCTCGTTCAAGCTGCTTCTTTAAAATCTCTTCTTTCTTCAAGGACTCAGTTAATTCATCCTTAGCAATTTTACACTCAATTCTCAATTTCTCAAATTCAATAAACTAAGACTTTAGCACATTATTCTCACCTAAAAACAAATTGTTTTCTTTAATTTTAGCATTTTCCTTAATGAGGGACTTAAGTGTAACACGCAGGTGATATAATTCCGTGGACATGTCATTTATTGCATCATTATACACAGCTTTAGATAAATATCCTAGGTTAGTGGTAATTACCTGATTGCTTGAAGAACTTGTTTCTGTTTCATCAGATTTGACCATAAGGGCTAGATTGACATAGCTTGTTTCTTCATCTTCATCCAATCCATCTACAGCCCAATCATTCTCCTGTGTGATGAAAGCCCTTTCCTTTTGTTTGAGTAACTCAAAGTATTTTTTTTTATAATCAACATGCTTAAACTTCTTTTTTGCTGGAATCAGACTTTCTATATTCACTGGCAAAATGACCCGCCAAGCCACATTTGAAACACTTGAATTTTGACTTATCAACCATGTTTCTGTTTGGCTTAGTTGCTCCAAAATTCTTCTTGAATTTGTGCTTGAAAAATCTTCTGGATAAGAATGCTAGATGTTCATCAATATCATCCATGTAATCTTCTCTCAAGTGATCTCCATTTTCAGCTACCAGCCCTTTACCTTTGCTTTCACAGACCTTTGATGTAGACTCAACAGCTTCTACCTTCATCTCTTTCTCAACCAGTGCTATGGACCTTTCTTTATTCCTTTCTTTCTCCATCCTCTCATCTTTCTCTATTTCAAGCTCATAGGTTTTCAAGATACCATATAGTCTCTCCAAAGTGAACTCCTTGTAATCTTGTGAATTTCTTAATGAGACAGTCATTGGTTTCCCCTCTTTTGGAAGAGATCTAAGGAACTTGAGGTTAGAGTCTATTGTTTGATAGACTCTTCCATGCAATTTTTGAGTATTTAGTAGCTTTTGAAATCTACTAAAAATATCAGTGAGAGACTCACTTTCTTCATAATAGAAATGCTCATATTGCTGTATCAGTAGCTGCATCTTATTCTCCCTTACTTGCTCAGTACCATCACAAATAATCTGGATTGTGTCCCAAACCTCTTTGGCTGCAGTTAATGATGCTATCAAACATATCACCATCAACTCCATTGAACAATATATTTATGGCCTTCTTATCTTTCCTGACTTGCTCAATATAAGGGTTTAACCATTCATGCCCAGGTTTTGGAACAGATGGTTCATTGCTAGTTGCAGCTCTCATTAGTACATGAGGACCTCTCTCTATGCAGTCCATATAGGCCTCATCTTGGGAAAGAAGATGTAAGTGCATCTTCACCTTCCAGTGGTGATAGTTTCTTTGTCCAGAAATGGAATCTTTACTCCAACATCCTTTTTGTTCATCTTATTGTTTGTTGTGATCTTTATACTCTTTGTTCTTCAAGAGCTTGCTCTGATACCAATTGTTATTCCCTAACAATACAACAAGAGTTACAGAAGGGGGGTTGAATGTAATTCTGGCTACTTTCTAAATTTAAATTTAAATATAACAGTGTTTGATTAGCAATGGTGCGGAATAAAAAGTGATAGAAATCAAAGCACTAAGTACTAAAAACACAAGCTTTTAAAACTTTCTGGTGGATTTGAAAGTATCCACTATATATATATATATCAAATGAAAAACCTATGAAGGTTTGAATAGCTCAGAGCTGCTTGCAAGTTTGAACAACTAAACTTCAGAGAAATGATTACAGAATGTAACTTGATATGTTTCTCTGAAATAGGCTTGCTTAGTTAGTTGTTCTACTTGCTATGTTTGGTTTATATATCACCAAGTTTACATGACAATAAGACAAGATAATAAAACAAAAATATATCTAGTCTAACTCCATGCTACTTCACTACTCTATTCCATCATCTTTGAATATCTTCACAATTGCATGGAAATGGTAATGCTTCTTTGATCTCAAATTCCTGCTTAACAGGCTGCCACATTCCTTTTGCAAACACCCAACGCATGTGACTGTGTTGTCACTGTCAACAGCTATTTGAATTTGATCATTCTTCGGGACTATGCTTGTCATCCGTCGGGAGCTTTGTTGATCATCCGTCGGGAGTCTTGTAGATCATCCGTCGGGAGTCTATTTGCCACTTGACTATATTTCACTTATACAGAATTACAAGACATCTTATATTTACAATTAATCAACCTATTCTGCATATCAATCTAGTAGTCAAAATGACTTACAGAACCCTAAGCAATCTACTTGACTAATACAAGTTGTTTGCAAAAATATGCTACAGTTCTTATTTGTTACATAAGCTACTCACTCGATGGATGTCAGTTTATCATCTGTCAGGACTACAAAGTTTATCCATCGGGACTATATTTGATCATCTGTCGAGTGCTACAAAATTCACTAAGTTAAATCTACTAAGGTGTTTTGTTTAACTTACCATTAAGTTCACAACTTATTCCTAACACAAAGCTAATGCAATCCAGGTATCAAATGAGTATGATGGGAGGATTGAGTTACTTTCTGGGGTTACAAGTTAAACAGACTGATGGAGGGGTCTTCATAAATTAATCCAAATATACCACGAATTTACTCAAAAGATTTGGAATGCAAGATTGCTTAACTGTAACACCCCCAAATCTGGGGTCGGGGATCTGGGTTGGCACGAGTTCCATTTCCCTTAAAAACACTTAATCTAAATAAACAACCAATTACTGCGTACTGTGACCCCACAATATACACACACATCACAAGTTATAGTCTCAGAGATGAAAACCAAAAGAACACAAGTCATTTTATTCCACAATTATAAGTCATTACACCTCAAAAGGGTTTCTGAATAAATTTACATGTTCTTTGCCATTATTACAATTCATAAATATACATAAGTCTGGTGCATCAAAAGTTGAAAGCCTAGCCTATTGGTAATTCCAACCTCAGCTACAGCGGCATCAATGCCTCCAGAAAACTGCGAAACGTTTCTTAACCACTTGCGAATTGGGAGCTTGGTCCTGTTCAACTTTTCTACCTGTTATTGTATGATGAAAGAAGAAAGCAAGGGTGAGCAACAAGCCCACCTAAATAATATGAATAATAATTAACAATATGTGAGCATTCTCATAGTACTCATGAAAGTCTTGGTCAAGAAGAAATGAACCATGTTTGATATCTTAATGTGATGAAGTCACAAAATATTCAGTATATATACATATATACTTCTCAAAATCTTTGAAATCCTCTGACATGTATAATCTACACAGAATTCCAGTTTATAACTGTATAAAATATCGTTGCAAGGTGATCTCATATATCTTACCTTGTCTCAACGTTTTTCTAAAAATCTTTGTCATGCATAAGATAATCCTTTACTAGATATAAGATGAAAAGATAAAGTTACAAGATACTCCAATATACTTATATCTTTTACGAATACTGCTTGAACTACCACCGTTCAAGGTATAATCAGTTTCAAAAGTTCATCACATAGATGAGACTAAAAGATAAGACTTGAATAGGATCAATCTTTGAAATATCATTTGAAAGAAGTGAAGTTACGAGATACTTATATATATCTCATACATTCTTCTACTATGAAAAGTATAAGCAGAGTTGTAATATCCAATGAATTTGGAATGAAGAGAATTTTGGCATAAACCCGATATCTTGCTGATCAGGAAAAGATACCAATAAGTAACATTTTCTACTAGTAGATGGATGAATCCCCCACCGGTCATCACCCTGGCCGCATTAGGACCTTGTGCTAGACCGCCACCCGGCCTCTTACTCGTTGATGGACTGCCAGCCAGCAACTAACACTTTGATAGACCGTACTCTGGCCTGTCGCTTATGCCGACTCAATTAGATGGACTTACATCCCAAACGTTGGGCAAGTAATCAATTCCTTTTATCAAAACCACAACCTCGTTGCAAATATAAAATACACCACAAAGCCGGATCCCTTAGATTTTTAAGGGAGTATTTAAATCCCCTTCGAAAGGAAGATCTTAAATTTGAAAACGAATTTTGGGATCCGCTCTAACTTTTAAAATCATTTTGAAGACTCGAAAATATTTTAAAGAATGTTTAGAGTAATGATGATTTAATAAAATAAATCAGTCCCAATATATTAGAAAATATATGAATATTATTATTTAAATAATATTCCCATAAAGGATAATATTTATAAAAATAATTGAATTAGAAGTTTTAAACCTCAACCCGAAATGAATAATAAATAACAAAAGATATACTTATACGAAAGTACAATCCTTATTTGAATAATCGAAAATAAGTTTGATTATTATTCAAAACCATCGAATATACCTTATTCGATTAATAGTTATAGAAAACTATATATATATATATATAAATATACATATATTATACTCGGGAACATCGACTCCTGGTTTAGAAAAATGTTCATCTTTGGGTCCCCTTTACTAAGGGTATACGCAACTACTGCTTATCTCTAGCATAGGTATTATGCAGTTTATAAGCATTTGAATTGATAATAGAATATCAAGATTTCACAACATGCATATATATACCATATCAACATGCTCCAATATATCACAAGATTTGCTAATAACAGTCATGCACTTATCTCAAGATAATGCATCAATATATTTACATCACAACAACAGTATAATGGGTAGAAAACTTGCCTGAGTGCTCCGGGGTAGACTTAAGCTTAGAGTGGGTCCGGTAACCTATGAACAATAACATAAGCCGGAATTAAACCAAGGTCGCTTAAGAAACTAGACTTTATCCACTTAGACCCTAACGTTCACTTACGGTCGCTTATACGCTTAACAATTTGCGTTAATCGCTTGCGTACCCTCGGCTCCACCAATTCTAACAAATTAATCGTTATGAATTTTAAGGCGACTCTTTCGCGAGTACTTTACCAACTTCCTAATACACATTACATAATTGTTTCGTAATCCAATTAGTCTTTTAGGGGCCTTAAACAAGGTTTCAAAGTTAAGCGATCGTTCGCGAAACACCGTAACTTAAAACGGTCGTTTCTCCTAAACCGTACATCAGATCTAAGCGAACTACATATCAAAACGAAGCTTAAATCATAAACTATCTAAGAATGGTAATGGTCAGTTTATCGAAGTAAGTATTCGGGTGTAAAAGTTATGCACAAAGCAGTCTAAGGAAAATTGGGCATTATGACGACTATAACTTAGCGATTCCCAAATTTTACCGAATCAATTCAATACCAAACCACTACCAATCAAAACCATTACACCACCATTCAACCCCAATACAAGATCATTCAACCATCAACATTTTACCATAACCTAATACACCAATTTCTAGGTCAAACATTCAAGATCCATAACTTTAATCATTAAGCATAAACTTGACTAACTAATGGCAATAACCAAGCATAAACTCATCCAAATCATATCACTAATCATACCAATTCTTAGCATACTCCCAAAACTATCAGAATATTCTTAAAAACATATTAAACCCACTGATTTATAAGGGTTCAAGGGCTTTATACCTTCCTTGGAGAGTGGGGATTCACTTAGAAGCTTCAAGGGGTGCTTATATGGCCTTAGGAAGCTTGGATCTTCAATGGAACCTAAGAAAACCAAAACACAACTAACTTGGTTACTATTCACCTTCCACTAAAATGATTTTTTTGAGATAGAAAACCTTTGATTCAAGCACTCAAACTACTTGCTCTTCTTAGTTATGAAATATAAGATCTAAAGAAACAAACCTTATAATTTTCCATGGACTATAGCTTGAGTTTTGAATTTCCAATTCACCATTTCCATGAAAACTCGAAGTGAAGAAGATAAAATGGGTGGGGGAGAAGCTTGATTTATTTTATTGATCTTTGTGCATAAAAATTCTTGGTTGATATCAATCCTTGGCTAAATATCTTGCAAATTGCTTGCATCATCTTGCCTACCTCATCATCTTGCCACTTGTCCAATCCTCATGGTGTGATGATGTCACCTTCTCTTTTAACCACATGTTTTAGCTTCTCTTGGAAGCTTCCTTCCCATTCTACTTGTATGTGTGTGTCCCTTGGTCATTTATTTGTTTTACGGTTCGCTTAACTCTCATTCTCGTTGATCATTTGAGGGATCATATCCGGGATCTTATTATTTGGGTTTCCCTAAACCTCTATTAATATCTTATATTCCTTTAATGATCCTCTACTATGATCCTTAAATAAAAATCCTTTTAATTATGTTACTTTATATTTAATCCTTTCGGTATCTGGTGGATTTTCGGGAAAAACTATAGTTTTCGAATCTGAATTCTGACGACCTTTACAAATACTCATTTACTTTATAAAATACTAATATGATCTCAGAATTTCCATAACAGTACTCCTATACAGTGTGATTTGATAATTTTCCTTAATCAGCATCATCTGCAAAAAGTTACTATTCATCAAGGTTTCAAATATTCCAAAAATTGGGGTTATTACAGTCTCCTCTCCTTAAAAGGATTTCGTCCTGGAATCAGATAGAAAATAGTTGGAGATGCTTTTCTAGCATTGCGCTTTCTAACTCCCAAGTCAATTTTTTTTGCACGTTATAGTTTTACCACAAAACTCTAACTAGTCTGGTAACCCTACTCCTAAGCACTTGCTCCTTTCAATACATAACCCTCACTGGTTACTCCATATAGGTCAAGTCTGGTTGCATGTCTATGCACTCGTATTCTCCTATATGTCCGACATTCAGATTATGTTTTCTTAATATTGATACGTGGAACATGTTATGAACGTTTTGCAGGTTCGAGGGTAGGGCTATTTCATTTGATAACTTCCCAATACGTCTTAATATATCCAAGGGTCCAAAAGTCGTGGACTTAGCTTTTCTTTCGTTTCGAACCTCATTAATCCTTTCCAAGGAAATACCTTTAACAATACTAGGTTCCCTACTTCATACTCTGTCCTTTTGGGCCAAACCGACATACCTCTTCTGTCCATCCCGGGGTTACTACCAGCCATCCTCTGATTAGATCCACTATATCTTTGTTCCTTTGAACCACTTCGGACCTGAGCATCTTGCGCTCTCCAACTTCATCCCAATATAAGGGAGATCGACATCTTTTTTTGTACAGGGCCTCGTAAGGCGATATTCCGACACTGTCATATCATCTATCATCGTAAGAAAACTCAATCTGTGCTAAGTGATCATTCCAAATTTCTTTCAAGTCTATCGCACAGACTCTCATTATATCATCTATCTCTACAGCTTTCGCTTCTCAATACTCATTCTTTTCTAGTTCTTAAGCATTACTATCTTCCGTACCTGATATTATACTGGTTACACTTTTGCTCGATAGCGTTCTATAACCTTTTAATAATCGCGTCATCCTTAGTATCACGAATGCGTTGGAATCGGAATACCACCGTACTGATACTACTCCTTTTCTAGCTGCTTCTATCTTCCAAAGTTTGATCAATCATATAAAAGTAAAAGAATTTGTTGAGAGATCACTATGATCATGAACACTTGTTCTATTACATAGTTAGTATAGAAGGTGGCCAGCCTTTAGTACTTGACAAGCAGTTAAACAACATATGGTATCCTACTTGCCTTTTATCATAGATAGATAGTCATTCGGCTATACCTCCCCTTTTGAAAGGGTTGTTCTTCTTAGTTTACACGAAAATGAAAAGAAGAGAAAATAAAGAATTTAAGAGAATTATATAAAAAATATTGCCACAAAACATCTGGCTTGTAGTCTACCTCTGAACTATAGAGGTTTATCATAAAAGAACAATATATACATATGTATATATCTCAACATCAAGTATTATAGCATCGCAATTCACATGCCTGAATATTTACTATTCAGTCCATCGTCCTATGGACCCATGCTCTTTTTCGAGCTTATAAACAATCACCGTTGAAACTCCCTTGACAGCAAAAATCGAATCTGGGATTTCATTCTAGACCTCATCGTTACTAGAATCCATTTCTATACCGTAACCTTCTTCATATAGTAATACTACTCTTTATCGATAAGAAGTAAAAAATATATCTTAGGTAAATGTTCGGCTTAGTTGGTCTATCATTAATAACTTATACATCACCACGACCCGATTAGTGGCACTCAATCTCAACATCCATTCCAATACAAATCTCACGGTTGTAATCGGCTCATTACTCGCAAAATATTTGCTGCATTACTATGGTCCACCACTGACCTACTATAGTCATTCATTTTCCATGAAATCTTAACAGCTAACCATACGGAGTCCATACATGTCGTATCGAATTCTTCCAAGGAGGCAACATAATCACCATTTTATGATTTATGAAGAACACTCCTAAACTTGGCGTACATATGACATGAAGCAGATAAAATTGTAGAAGAGTTTTAATCAAAGAAATGATAGCAGGTTAACATCATTATTAACCATATGTCTTTATTAGGAGACACGGAGCTTAAAGGTTTAATTAGTCCTTTCGAAACATGGCCCTGGCTTATCTCAAGATTGGATCTTCTAAGATAGGTAGCCCGCTCACGGCGATAACATGAATTAAATCTTTACCAAACTACTATTACGGTTGAGTATCGCACAATCATCAGAAGTAATGTCAATCTTTCATACCATAATATAACCTTCACGGCTTTAACCATCATCACTGTATTCCTCTGGCACGAGCGCCCATAATTATCCTCTTACACTTAAAGTGTCGTCCACCTTTTTGGCCTTTCCTGATAGTAATATTTTCTTACAATCAATGTCATTTTAACCACCTTTAACTAAATTTTCTACCTCATTTCAAATCACTACTTATGTGAAAATGCTCTTCTTAAGTCCTGGTGAGAAAAAAAATCACCATTTATCCATAAGTCATTGCCTCGGTCTTTAGATGTGAACATTGTCACGACTAACTCTCGATAATACTTAGGACGTCTCTTATCTTGGGTCCTTATTTTCACCACTCTCGACCCTCATTGGGTTGATCTATACTTTCTTATGGTTCAACACGTGCCCCACCTGGAATTATTATAATTACGTCATATTTCCTTTATCAAAATTTCTATTCTTGAGAACGTTGAATAATACCTTTCTCCTTGTAAAACCTCTAAGGTTATCCTTAAATCCTTCATCAGGTACACCCTAGGTACAGGGCATATCAAGATACCATTTACTAATACTAGAATCATTGTCTATATAGTCTTGAAAACTTTCCCCACTGATCTTTAAAGGTGGTTGTTACCTTAGTCCTTCCAATTTGTATTGTCAAAACTCATATTGTCCCTATTAAGGGTGAAATGCCAACCTTTATGCATTCCCCTATGGTTCATCTCAAGTTATCGAGGTTCCATCTTTAATTCCACCTTTTAAAAAGGTACTTGCATCCTTCCATAGATAAATTAAGTTATATATCCCTGATAAGGGCATCTTATTAAATCATTCTCACCTCGATAGTTTATGCCTAATTTCACAATAACATCCTAATTTAAAAAGAGGTCAATGCATATGGCCTCCAAAAGATAACAACGATTATCCACTTTTCTTGCTCGATTTGGTAATGATAGCAGGGACTTTTTGGAAGATATTGGTTGTGTTCAATGTGAACTTTTTAGTTCTAATTACTCATTTACCTCTGTTATTTATCTTAACAGTCATCTCAATATTGGGATATCTTTTGTACCTGGTGTCTCCTTTTGGGTATCCAGTCACTGGTGTTATATACACCTCATATTCTTGAAGGTCACTTCCTTCATCCAATTTCCTAATTTCTTGCTTTCCTGTTTCCTCAATCCATCCATGTTTTCTTATTAGCCCATCGATCTATCTCAAAGTGTCTTCGAATACTCCCAACTTAAAGGGGATAAAGTATATATATATATATCATTTATGCCTTCAACCATCAACTTTAATTCATGGTGAATCACTCTCATCCTGATGATCACATACTTTTCTATTTCTATTACTACGAGTCTTTAGGGTTTCCTCATACCCAACTCCCTTATCATTCCTCAAACTCTATTACCTGTATATTCCTTTCCACTTCAGTTTCTTTTATTTTTGTTTCATTTACAACCATTTCATGAACCAACACAACATAAGCATTGATTTCAAACATCCCGTCATTCTGGATTCGTTTCCTTCAGACGAACCTTGACGACTTTTACAACCTAGATTCATGATTCATCATACTTGTCTGCCTCTGGCCTGGTTTTAAAACTTCTACACTTTCTCTCTATCTTCCTTAGCCTTCCACCAGTGGGTGGCCTCTCTCTTAGGAAGGTAAGTGGCAAAAACAGTATTTTGCGCTTTGTCAATCATTTAGAATCTCAAATGATTCCTCTATTTCCTTTAGCCAGGCTCTTGCCTCGGCTGGGTCAACTTGTTCCTTGGAACTCTGAGAGCTTAGCGACTTAAAGGTCCTGAAAAAATTTCCCACCGCATTTTTTTTCCTCAGGGTGGTGGTTCGGGGTAAAAGTATAAGTTTTGTTTAGGCAGGTCCATGAATTGGTCCATAGGAGTACCATCATGGTTCTCCCTATCTTACTCGACTTCTGTTTTCTCAGTATGAAATATTTCATCCTTCTCTCATAATCGGGGTTATCTTATACGTTAAAATCCTTGTTTTCCACTTCATTATGTTATGGGTTCCTTCTATCTTGATGACGACCTCCCTGACTATCAAACTCAGGGTTTGCCCTAAATCTTATTCCTCAAACTATGGCTTTCATCTAAGATCTCATGTTTAAGCTCTTGAACGTTTGGAACCCAAATTCTGTAGGAATACCTTATTATTCCCTTATCATCTTTCTCGGTATTAATCTCTTCTCTAGTCATTGGCTCTCTGCCTTCATTCATCACTTTTTCTTGGCACCATATGATATTTTCCAGTAATTTGGGCTGCATTGCAAATTTCTACAGCTTTTCGGTACCGGCTCCGGTTACCTTCACTTCTATTTCCATTTTCTCAAAATCTTTTATCAACTCTCCCGAAGAAATTATCATATTGAGTCTCTCCTTTCTATTAAGGGTGTTAGCCACCATATTGGCTTTCCCTGAATGATAAAGAATCTCATACTCGTAATCCTTGATTAGCTCTAACGACCTCCTCTGGCGCATGTTGAGCTTTTTCTGTGTGGAAATATACTTGAGCTCTTATGGTTTTTGTAAATCTCGCACTTCTCTACATACAAGTAGTGCCTCCAAACTTTAGGGAAAAACTATTATCGTGAGCCCAAGATCATGGGTGGGATATCGAATTTTATATTCCCTTAATTGTCTTGACGCGTACGCGATTACCTTGCCGTGTTGTATAAGAACGCACCCTAATTCCTTGTGCGAAGCGTCAATACAAATCACAAAATCTCCTTTTCCATCCGAAAATGCCAACATAGGGGCCGTCACCAATCTTTGCTTCATTTCTTGAAAGCTGTTATCGTATTTCTCTGTCCATTCGAACTTCTCAGTCTTACGAGTAAGCTGCGTTAAAGGGGCTACTATCTTTGCAAACTTGAATGAACCTCCGATAGTAACCAGCCAACCCTACCTCTGGTAGTCGCCCAGGCCATGGTCATCAATTCTTCAGTGGTCCTTTCTTCATTCTTGTCAGGATCCTCCACGGGATCCTCCTCAGCAACAATACCTTCTGGGACAACATTCTCAACCGCTACATCCTCAATATGAACATCATCCGGTCCCTCATTAGGGTACTCCATCGGATCCACAATCTAATCTCCAATATGTAATAAAACAACATCGCGTTGTTGCTCCTCAACCCCAGGGTTCGGTTCCCATCACATCGATCTATATTACTATCATGATGTTTATATGGGTTCTCATAAGGGTTTTAACGGTCATACTATGTTAGGTAGTCCGACTATGAACTTGGCAAGAGTTTTTATTATCTTAGTGATCTTATCATTTTAACGACGCATCATCTCTGAGGTTTATAACATATAGTTCTAATACAATTTCCGTAACACCCCCAAATCCGGGGTCGGGGATCTGGGTTGGCACCAGTTCCAATTCCCTTAATAACACTTAATCTAAATAAACAACCAATTACTACGTACTGTGACCCCACAATATACACACACCACAAGTTATAGTCTCAGAGATGAATACCAAAATAACACAAGTCATTTTATTCCACAATTATAAGTCATTACACTTCAAGAATAAATTTACATATTCTTTGCCATTATTATAATTCATAAATATACATAAGTCTGGTGCATCAAAAGTTGAAAGCCTAGCCTATTGGTAATTCCTACCTCAACTACAGCGACATTAACGCCTCTAGAAAATTGCGGAACGTTTCCTCACCACTTGCGAATTAGGAGCTTGGTCATGTTCATCTTTTCTATCTGTTGTTGTGTGATGAAAGAAGAAAGCAAGGGTGAGCAACAAGCCCACCAAAATAATAAGTATGTTATTCCAAAGGAACTAATAATGAGATTTACAGAAGGGGGTTGAATGTAAATCTCAAAACTTTTTCAAGTTTTGAGCAGTTTCAAAAGCTAAGTGTATGATGAACATATGTGTGTGAATTGCTTTGAGCAGGTGCAGGAAGATATATATTCAAGACACAAATGTAAAAACACAAAGGCTTTTAAAACTTTTCTGGTGGATTTGTTGTTCCACCAGAGATGTGTATTTCAGAAAATCTGTGATACAAAGAATTGATCACAGCTGCTTCCTAGTACAAACTAAATGATTTTCTCTCTATGTTTTTCTAAACAGCTCTGGAAAATTCACATCTAATTACTAGCTGCTACTTGGTTTATATATCACTAAGTTTTCAAGTGAAGACAAAGATAAAATACAATTATAAAATAGTTCTTCACATGTTTCTTCTTCATTTCTCTATCCAATACAATCTAAGATAATCTGTGAATCTTTGAATACTTCCTTGTTTGCACTAGAATGGAAATGCTGCTTTTTCTTGATTCCTCCAAGAGGCTACCACATTCCATTTGTCTCTGTCAACCCATGTGCCTCTGTCAGCTTATGAATTGTCACTATCAACTGCTATGGAACTAAGCATCCATTGAAGCTTTCATCCGTTGATGGCTTTATCCGTTGATGCACTCATCAGTTGATGGATGTTATCCGTTGAAGCTTTAGAGACATCCGTTGAAGCTTTGTTTCTCATCCGTTGAAGGCCTTTAATTTATCAGTTGATACTACTTCATTTACACAAAATTACAAGGCATGAAATATTTACAATTAGCCCTCCTATTTACCTATCCACTAGTAGTCAACATGACTTATAATTTCCCACAACTTCTAAGAATTATAATTTAAATACAGAGACTGAAATGTGCTACAATACTAAACTTATTTCTAAGTAAAGCTACTCCATCAACGGATAGCCAAGATGGTCTTATCTGTTGAGGCTACAAACACTAGATTTCTACTTAAGTGTTTTGTTTAACTTATCATCAAACTAATACATATATTCCTAACAATCTTCCCCTATTTATGTCTACTAGAATTGTAGGCATAAATTCAGGGTTAACTTGATGATAACAAAACACTTAACAAATATATGAGCTGAAATCAAGTAGAAATTCAAAAGTACGGAAACAGTGTATGTACTGAGATAAAATTGAAGATTTACAGTGTTTTCAAGGGTGCTCCTTTAGTCTGAGCAAATCATTTTCTTTTCCTTTGTTCCCTTGTTTTCTTCCCTAGCCTCTTGTCATTTTCCTCTACTTGGAGTTGGAGTTGTCTGTAGAATTCAGCTTCATCTTCTTCACTGATGTCCAACTTAGATTGCATGTCCTTGAGAGTTTCATTACTGGCAATTTTAAGCTGGTCTTCAAGTCTGAAAAATCTTCTGACTCCTTTGTTGTCTCTGAAATCCATCAACCAATGAGGTGATTTCTGAATTGTGATTCCATTCTCAGGGATGAGTAATATTCTAGGCAAGGAATTTGACTCCCACCAATTCTTCCTTATGCTGGCAATCTTGTTGAGAATCTCAGTTTTGGCAGTCCTGGTAAAGCCAGTATCCCTTTTGATAGCTGAGTAGACTCTAACCAAGGTAGAATAGCCCTCACTTAGAATTCTTTGAAGAGGCCAAGTCCTTTCCACATTTCCTTTATATTTGAACACTAGCCTTTCTAGTAGCTGTCTATAGGCATTTATTCCCCTTACTTCCTCCTGCTCATCCAGGAAGAGTTCAATATCTGTATGTTCTTTTATGTCACAAATGTGAACATAATCATCCTTTGAGGCTTGTGGCTTAGGCTTAGGTTTATGTTTCTGAGTGAATTTACTTGAGGTTAGGGGAGGTGTTGATTTGGATTTTCTTTTCAGTTTCTTTGGTGGTGGAGAAGTAGTTAGGAAGGTAGGAAATTTGATGGTATCCCAATCAATAGGTTCCTCTTTAGGGATGATTGTTTCACCATGAATATTTATATTGGGATCAGCCACAACAGGTTCAGAGATAGAAGGTAGTGGTTTAGATTTTGATTGGGTTGCCTCAGTGTCATCTTTACTCTTTCTTTTTGCCTTGACCTTCTTTCTGTTCCCTTTCCGCCATTCCTTTCTTTCCTCACTCCTTTCCTCCACACTCTCACCAACCATATTCCCCATATCCATATTTATGCTTTCAGTCTTGTCTCCTTCACTCTTGTCTTCAATTTTCTTCTTTTCTTCAATTTTACTTGACTTTAGCTATTTTTCAAGCTTTGCTTGTGCTCTTTTGTCAGCCTTCAGCTTTTTAGCTTCTTCCTTTAGCCTCTTGGTCTCTTCCTTCTTGGCTATTGAGAATTTGGGATGTCCTTGCATCACACAGATGCTCTTTCCCTCTCTATAGATGATAGCCATATTCATTCTTTCCACTACATCCTTGGTCTCTTTGTGCTTTATGATGTTACCACCCAAAACTTTGTCTTCATCAGGCTTTGAAAGAGGAAAATCCACCTCTTTTAGTTGAGCAAAGCTTAGAGGGTTCTTTGTAGAGTCCTTGTTGAATCTAGTGGTTGGCTTGAGTACCATGGGCTTCAGGTTCCTGAAAGAAGTTTCTTCAACCTTATTCCTCCTTACTGGCTTGTGAACCATTGCGATTGGCTCAACTTTTGTGCTACGTTTCACAGATAAGGATTTTGTAGTTGAAGAGCCAAACACTTGTTGCATCCTTTCATCAATTTTTCTCATTTGCTCTTTCACCTTCATCTCAGCTGCTGCTAGCTGGATTAGATCAATTCCATCAAGCTTTCATTTGATTTGAAGTGTTGGAGAAGTAGTGATGGCTGGAACTAGCACTTTTGATATTTGTATATGTGTAGATGGCTCCCCTTCCCCTTCCCCTTTATTCTCCCCCTTTTTGTTATCATCAAGGAGAGGGGTCAAGCCCTGTACTTTAGCCAGTTGCATTAGAAGACTAGTTTGAGACTGCTGATTTTAAAGAATGGTGACCATAGAGTTTTCAATAACCTGAATTCTTTCCTCCAATTTGGCCATCTTCTTTTCAGCATCTGATTCTCTTCTCAGTCTCAGTAACAGTTCATGCATGGTACCAAAGGGCATGATTGAATCCAGCTTCTCAGAATTATAGGACTTCAAGTCAGCTATATCCTTCTTGAGTTCATCCACACTTAGATTATGTCTTAATTGTTGTAGCTTCATGAGATGTAGAGAATTTAGGTGGGCTTGAAGAATAGCCTTGGTACCGGTATTTGAAGTTTCCTGAATGGCCTTTTGGATAAACATGACTTGTTTGACTAAAGATACATTGAAATGCCCTGGTGTAGACTCCTTTGTCAATGCTCATTCGGGTAATTCTGGAATAAAACTTGGGCCTTCATCTCCCCCTAAGTTCATGCTTCCATCAAAAGAATCAGAGTCATCATCATTAGAATTTACTTCAAATTCTTCAGATGGCTCACCAGCTGTAGAAGGCATCATATTGACAGCAGCTTTATCCCTTTGTAGAGATTCTGAAGTATGTACTAGATTTAAAGTCTTTTCTACCTCCTCATTGCCCTGAATAGCCAACATTTGATAGGCTGACACAGGATGAGTAAAAGTGTCAGCATCCAAGGAAATGTTATCAATTACAGCTTTGTAATGTTGCTGAAATTATCTTTCCTTTTCAGTATCATCCACAATCATTGACTCACTAACAATGGTTGGATCCACCCTTATACCTTCTGTACCTGCTTTTCTCTCAATTTCTCTCTTTTCTTGCATCAGGGGCTCCCCTGGCTCACACTCCTCACACCCTCACCTTCACCTACTAAGGTGGTACTCCTCTCACTTTCTTTTGCCATGCTGGAAGAAATAACATGCATATTTAGACTCTCAAGCTCTCCTTTTTCCTGGGAGCAACCCAGCCTCTCACTCAAGTTTTCACTCCCTTCTCTCAATCCTAGAAGTGATTGTACAGTAACCATGTCTTCTACACTTGGAATTAATTCAGTTGTTTGTATAGAGACGATCAACAGGTATGGAATATCCGTTGAAGTTGAAACTGAAGGTATCAACGAATAATTGCTGTTAAGCTTATCCGTTGAAGAACAACCAGTTGTCAATGGATGAGGAATATTCGTTGAAGAAGGAAAAGAAGTAGAAATTGAAAGTGACATAATTGTTGAATCTGTGTGGATTGATTTTAATATAGGTGACACAGATTCTTCAACTAAGACTGAAAGAATTGGCTGATGATCCAACAAATCATCTAAAAGATGATGATCTCCAGTATTTGAGTGGGGCTCCTCCCTGAGTTGTAAAGAGGGAGAATCAGGAATTGATGTGAATATCATGTCCACATCCAGAGATGGTGATGGAGAATTTGGTGATTGATGTGTGTCAATTTTGAGAGAATGGGGCTGTGACTCCATATTTGGTGGAGTCACATCAAGCTGAATTTGAGAAGGCATAGATACAGGTGGTTGTATTTGTGTATTATGTGCACCCTGTGTGGAAAATAGGGTTTTGACCTTCTTTCTTCTTGTGAAGGCTTTTACAGGTGAGTGTGTGGCTTCAGTGTCCCTCCCTCTTTTGTTCTGTGTCCCTGGTTGGGGACTATGTTCAATAGCTGCACCC
Source organism: Apium graveolens (assembly GCF_009905375.1). Lineage (NCBI taxonomy): Eukaryota > Viridiplantae > Streptophyta > Magnoliopsida > Apiales > Apiaceae > Apium > Apium graveolens. The sequence goes on along the minus strand of NC_133655.1, from coordinate 205,720,888 downwards.
TTTTGGGAGGATGCAACTAGGGATGAGTTTGAATCCTTTTCAACCACCACCGTCTTTTCAGAAACTGTGGCTTGGCTAGCTTGGGTACCACTCACCTCTCCTACCTTATTCTGGGGGTTTTCTTGATGTTCACCCCTCCCCTCACCACTAACACCCTGTACACCCCCCTCAAGGTTCATAGTAGGTGTTACAACTGTTGTCTTTTGAGAGACAACAGAGGTGGCTTTCTTTGACTTGTGTTTTGAAACTTTAGGTTTGGTGGCCTTGGTAGGAACCTGTTGGGACATTAACACAGATTCCATGGCCACACTTGAAAGAAAAGAAATGATGGGGTTGGAAGTAGTAGGAGTTGAAGAAGTATTTACCTCACTTACCTGAGGTGCATCCATGATTGGTAAGTATACCAATGGCACCTTACTGTTGAGGTTAATCCTTAAAAGGTCTGCAAGGACCCTCTTCTCTTATTTCCAGCATTTGAGTTTATTACTCTCATTAGTTATGACCAAACCTTCAGCAATATGGTTAGCCAATAACATAAAAAATCTAGCATAGTAGATGTTATGAGGTCTATTAGCCTTGTTACCTAACCTAGTACCCAATTCTATCATAACATAATTGCTAAAATTAAAGTACCTATCAGAAACCAGCATATAGAGCATATTAACAAGAGATGAAGTTATTGCATCAAAATTACTAATTATCCCAGAGAACACCTTGATAAAGGTATCACTAAGAAAACTCCATTCTTTCCTAAGGCCTTTTCTCTTAATACTGCCTAAACTAGTAGAATCAAGGGAATAGCCTATGGAATCTAACATGCTAGATATATCATTATCAGTGTGTGGTGTCATGTCATTGTTTTAAGGTAATTTAAAACAGGACTGTATATCATCAGAGTTAATACAGTAATCCTTACCTTCGAGAGAGAAAGAGATGGTCATATCAGTGGGATTGAACTCTGCAGTTGTCCACATTTTCTCAACTACCTCACAGTAAATCATTGGGGCTTCCAACATTGCATAGCTCAGTTTGCAGTTTTTGATGAAGTCCATCATCTTGTGATAATCTGAGTGGGCTTCATTCTTTTCCACCAAAGCTACGAAATTGTTTTTCTCATAGACAAACCCAGATTGGGAAATTATCTTTACTACTGGTGCCATTGTTGTGAGTAGAAGTTGCAGAGAAAGGTTGAGAGTTTTGGGAGAGAAAAAGGGTAAAAGCTTTTGAAAATTGCAAGAAAGCGTAAAGTAAAAATAATAATTCAAAGGGGCTTTTATACTTTCTCAAATTAAAATATAAAGAGAATGATTAAACAATATTTTTAAGTGAATTACAGCCGTGTGAGAATAAAAGAAAAAATGTAAGTATTCTAAAAACTGCCTTTAATACAAATATATACAACTTTGTGTATATATATATATATCAACGGTTAAGTAAATAGAATCAACGGCTGTGATTCACTCAAAACGACTGATGTGACACTTTAACGGATGAGGTAAATAGTTATCCGTTGAAGATTAACACAGTTTTATCCGTTGAAGGATAAAATTACCAGAAATGTATTTGTCTTTCAACGGATAATGGACATCCGTTGATAGAACAACTTTGGCTTTCAACGGATAGGGAATATCCATTGATAGAATAAACTTTACTTAAAGCCAACTTTGTTCTTGCAACAAATTCATTTCAGGCTACAAAAAAAATTACAATTAGGACATGAATTTAGGAATAATTAAGCATACTTAGCTCACTTACTAATCCTGTGAATGTTGACTCATCAAGTGTCTTGGTAAATATGTCTGCAATTTGTTTTTCACTTGGAACAAAATGAAGTTCCACTATACCATTCATCACATATTCCCTTATGAAGTGGTACTTGATGTCAATGTGCTTGGTTCTTGAATGATGCACTGGATTTTCAGTAATGGCAATGGCATTTTTGTTGTCACAGAATATTGGAATTTTATCAACATTTAGCCCATAGTCAAATAGTTAATTCCTCATCCATAATATCTGTGCACAGCAACTACCAGCAGCAATGTACTCAGCCTCAGCTGTTGATGTAGAAACATGATTTTGCTTCTTACTGAACCATGATACAAGCTTATTCCCTAGAAATTGACAGGTGCCAGTTGTACTTTTCCTGTCTATTTTGCAACCTGCATAATCTGTATCTGAGTAGCCAATTAGATCAAAACCAGACTCTCTAGGGTACCAAATTCCTAGATTTGGAGTCCCTTTGAGATATCTGAAAATTCTTTTAATAGCAACTAAGTGAGATTCTCTAGGATCAGCTTGAAATCTAGCACAAAGGCATGTAGAAAACATTATATCAGGTCTACTGGCAGTTAAATATAGAAGTGAACCAACCATGCCTCTATAGCTTGTAATGTTCACAGACTTTTCAGCCTTGTTTAATTCAAGCTTAGTGGCAGTGGCCATGGGAGTTTTTGCAGATGAACATTCAATTAAGTCAAACTTCTTTAAAAGATCATAAATATATTTAGTTTGACTAATGAAAATTCCACCACTAACTTGTTTAACTTGTAAACCAAGAAAATAAGTTAGCTCTCCCATCATGCTCATTTCATATTTACTTTGCATTAACTTAGCAAACTTTTTACAAAGTTTATCATCTATAGAGCCAAATATAATATCATCTACATAAATTTGAACAAGTATTGTTGAGCCATTAACATTTCTAAAGAAAAGAGTTTTGTCAACAGTACCTCTTGTGAAGTAATTATCTAGGAGAAATTTTGACAAAGTCTCATACCAGGCTCTAGGTGCTTGCTTTAGCCCATAGAGTGCTTTCAATAGATAATACACATGGTCTGGAAAATTTGGATCTTTAAACCCTGGAGGTTGGCTCACATAAACTTCTTCCTCCAATTCTCCATTCAGAAATGCACTCTTGACATCCATTTGATAGACTTTGAAATTGGCATGGGCTGCATAGGCTAGAAAAATTCTGATGGCTTCAAGTCTTGCAACAGGAGCAAATGTCTCATCAAAATCTATTCCCTCTTGTTGAGAGTAGCCCTTGGCAACCAATCTAGATTTATTCCTTATGACAATGCAATTTTCATCCATCTTGTTTCTGAATACCCATTTTGTGTCAATAGAACTCTTGTTCTTTGGCTTGGGTACCACCTTCCATACTTTGTTCCTCTCAAATTGGTTTAGCTCCTCTTGCATTGCTAAAATCCAATCTGAATCCAATAGAGCTTCTTCCACTCTCTTAGGTTCCTCCTGTGATAGAAACTACTGTATAGACATTCATCTTGAGTAGCCCTTCTTGTTTGCACCTTAGATGTTGCATCACCAATGATTAGTTCAAAAGGATGATTCTTGGTCCATTTCCTTTGAGGTGGTAGAACAGCTCTAGATGAGGTTGCCTCAGTATTGTCATGATGTGAGATAGAGTGTTGATTGGTTGAAACTCCCCCTGTGTTATTGGTCCTTTGTAAGGAACTGGGAGTTCTATCAACTGATGATGTAAATTGATTATCTGTTGATGAACTATGATCAACAGATGCTCCATTATGTACTTCAACGGATGATGCACTTTGTCTTTCAACGGATGCTGCATTACTTCTGTCAACGGATGTTGAATTATGACTTTCAACTGATGTAGCATTTTGTGCATTATCCAAAGGCAGATTTTGAATCCTTTTTGAAGTGTCTTCTCCATCATTCTCATCTTCACTATCATCACAATATATCTCAATGTTGTCAAATTTGAGTCCTTTATTATGTCCCTCATCTTTTAGTCTATCAATCTTTTTATCATCAAACACAACATGCACAGATTCCATAACAATGTTGCTTCTTAGATTGTAGACCCTATATGATTTTCCAGCAGAATAACCAACAAATATTCCTTCATCAGCCTTTGCATCAAACTTGCCTTTGTGGTCAGGTTGGTTCCTTAGAATGTACCATTTGCAACCAAAGACATGAAGGAAGTTTAAGGTTGATTTTCTTCTCTTGAACAATTGATAGGGAGTCATGCCTTTTTCCTGATTGATTAGAGAAATATTCTGAGTGTAACATGCACAGTTAACAGCCTCAGCCCAAAAATATGTTGGGAGTTTTGACTCTTCAAGCATTGATCTTGCAGCTTCAATTAATGATCTGTTCTTTCTTTCCACCACACCATTCTGTTGTGGAGTCCTTGAAGCTGAGAACTCATGCATGATCCCATTTTCTTCATATAACGACCTCATGGTAGAATTCCTGAACTCAGTTCCATTGTCACTCCTGATATTCCTTACTTTGAAATCTGGATGGTTGTTGACTTGGTTGATATGATTGATAATGATTTCACTAGCTTCATCCTTTGATCCAAGAAAATAGGTCCATGAAAACTTTGAGAAATCATCTACAATCACTAGGCAATATCTTTTTCTTGAAATTTACAATACATTGACTGGTCCAAAAAGATCCATATGTAGCAGTTGTAATGGTTCATCAATTGTTGATTCAAGCTTCTAACTGAATGATGCTCTCTTTTGCTTTCCTTTCTGAAAAGCATCACACAGTCCATCCCTTGAGAATTCCACTAGAGGCATTCCTCTAACTAAGTCCTTTTTTACTAGATCATTCATTGTCTTGAAATTCAAATGGGACAGCTTCTTGTGCCATAGCCAACTTTCATCTTGACTTGCTTTGCTGAAACGACAAGTGATTGATTCTGCATCTGCAGAGTTGAAGTCAGCCAAGTACACATTCCCTTTTCTAACTCCAGTTAGAACCACTTTGTTGTCCTTCTTACTGGTGATAACACAGGCTTCAAAATTGAAGGAAACAGTATTCCCTCTGTCACATAGTTGACTGATGCTCAATAGATTGTGTTTGAGACCATCAACTAATGCAACTTGATCAAAGATGACATTTTCCTTTGAAATCAAGCCATATCCCATAGTGAACCCTTTTATGTCATCTCCAAAGGTTATGCTAGGGCCAGCTCTCTCCTTGAACTCTGTGAGCAGGGTGAAATCTCCTGTTATGTGCCTTGAACAACCACTGTCCAAGTACCATAGATTCCTTCTTTTTCCCTGCACACAACAAAATCAAATCAAGTTAATTTTGGTACCCAAGTTTCCTTGGGTCCAGCCTTGTTAGTCTTTTTCCTAGACTTCACACTTCCTGCACCTTTTGACTTAGGTAACTTTGAGTCATCCTTGATCTTAGATGTAGTTGGTTGAAGTGTAGGGTTAGTCACAGGATCATTTAGCACATTTGATTGAATTTAATAAGGCATAGATTGTGAAAACATATTATTCCACATAGGCATGTTGTATGGCATTTGAGGCATACTAAATGCAACAAAATAAGGATTATTAACATATGGCAAGTTTGCAAAATGTGCATGTGGATTCTGTTGAGACATAATAGGCATAACATGCAGTGATGACATAGACATGTTATGCATGGAAGGAGTTAAAGGCATGGGAGCATTCTTAATAGATTTGCAGTTAGCAGATAGGTGATTAACACTACTACAATGCACACAACTTTTTCTAGGAGCATACTTATCAGGTGTATAATTGTTGTGTTTGTTAATCCCTACCTTCCCATTTCTATTAGATTTTCTTTTAGTTTCCTTTTTATCCTCAACCAACTTAAGCCTATTTTTCAACTGATCTAAAGTCATGTGTCCTATATTCACCTTATTGGCATCTTTGGATGTGCTAGCTTCTTCTTTGACAAAGTTCTTGGAAGTTGAATCAAACTTCTTACTGAGATTTTTCAAATTATTCCTTGTAGAATCATTTACATGTTTCAATTGATGAGCCTTCAACGGATGCTCCTTTTCTTCCTACAACGGATGACTTTCATCGTCCAATGATTCCACATTCGTTGACAGTCCATCAATCAATTCTATTTCCTTTTTGTTTTTCTTCCAGGCATTCTCACAGAGTGATTCAATTCCTTGAACCTTGACAATTTGAGCACTAACATCCCTAGATGTTTTCCAGGTCTTGATTACCTCTTGCTCACGTTCTAGTTTTCTAGAAAGAACTTCTACTTTCTTAACAGACTCTTCTAGTTCACTCTCAACAGATAAGCATTTGATTTTAATCTTTTCAAGCCCAATTACCTTACCCTCTAACACAGCATTCCTATCACTTAAAAACAAATTATTCTCCCTGAAACAGTCATAGGCTTCCATTCCTTTGGTAGAGACCTCAGAAATTTTAAGTTGGAATCCTTGACTTGGTACACTCTGCCATACAGCTTCAATCCATTCAATAGTTTCTGAAATCTATTGAAGGTATCATTCAATGATTCTCCTTCTTCAGAATGAAAATATTCATATTGTTGAATGAGAAGCTACATTTTGTTTTCTCTAACTTGTTCAGTACCTTCACAGATAAGTTGTACAATATCCCAAATTTCCTTAGCAGTTTGGCTGTTAATGACATTATCAAACATATCTTTGTCTTGGCCATTAAACAGAATGTTCATGGCCTTCTTGTCCTTGTGAACCTCTTCAATATCTTCATCAGTCCATTCTGCTTTTGGCTTGGGAATTGACTGTCCAACAGCAACTGTGGCAGTGGCAGCTGTGGCCACCTTGTGAGGGATGTGAGGACCATTCTCAATGCAGTTGATGTAGCTTTAATCTTGAGAGAGAAGATGTAGATGCATCTTCACTTTCCAGTCATGGTAATTATCTCTTTCCAGGATAGGAATCTTCACTCCAATATCCTTCTTACTCATGATGTTAGTAAAATAGATCTTTAAACTCTTTGTATGTCAAGAGCTTGCTCTGATACCAATTTTTATTCCAAAGGAACTAACAATGAGATTTACAGAAGGGGGTTGAATGTAAATCTCAAAACTTTTTCAAGTTTCGAGCAGTTTCAAAAGCTAAGTGTATGATGAACAGATGTGTGTGAATTGCTTTGAGCAGGTGTAGACAGATGTATATGCAAGACACAAATGTAAAGAACACAAAGGCTTTAAAAACTTTTCTGGTGGATTTGTTGTTCCACCAGAGATGTGTATTTCAGAAAATCTGTGATACAAAGAATTGATCACAGCTGCTTCTTAGTACAAACTAGATGATTTTCTCTCTATGTTTTTCTACACAGCTCTGGAAAATTCACATCTAATTACTAGCTGCTACTTGGTTTATATATCACCAAGTTTTCAAGTGAAGACAAAGATAAAATACAATTATAAAATAGTTCTTCACATGTTTCTTCTTCATTTCTCTATCCAATGCAATATAAGATAATCTTTGAATACTTCCTTGTTTGCACTAGAATGGAAATGCTGCTTTTTCTTGATTCCTCCAAGAGGCTACCACATTCCATTTGTCTCTGTCAACCCATGTGCCTCTGTCAGCTTAAGAATTATCACTATCAACTGCTATGGAACTAAGCATCCGTTGAAGCTTTCATCTGTTTATGGCTTTATCCGTTGATGCACTCATCAGTTGATGGATGTTATCCGTTGAAGCTTTAGAGACATCCGTTGAACTTTGTTTCTCATCCGTTGAAGACCTTTAATCTATCAGCTGATACTATGTCATTTACACAAAATTACAAGGCATGAAATATTTACAATTAGCCCTCCTATTTGCATATCCACTAGTAGTCAACATGACTTATAATTTCCCACAACTTCTAAGAATTATAACTTAAATACGGAGACTGAAATGTGCTACAATACTAAATTTATTTCTAAGTAAAGCTACTCCATCAACGGATAGCCAAGATGGTCTTATCCGTTGAGGCTACAAACACTAGATTTCTACTTAAGTGTTTTGTTTAACTTATCATCAAACTAATACATATATTCCTAACAATATATAATAATTAACAATATGTGAGCATTCTCATAGTACTCATGAAAGTCTTGGTCAAGAAGAAATGAACCAAGTTTGATATCTTAATACAACGAAGTCACAAAATATTCAGTATATATATACATATATACTTCTCAAAATCTTTGAAATCCTCTGACATGTATAATATACACAGAATTCCAGTTTATAACTGTATAAAATATCGTTACAAGGTGATCTCATATATCTAACTTTGTCTCAACGTTTTTCTGAAAATCTTTTTCATGCATAAGATAATCCTTTACTAGATATAAGATGAAAAGATGAAGTTACAGTATACTCCAATATACTTATATCTTTTACGAATACTGCTTGAACTACCACCGTTCAAGGTATAATCAGTTTCAAAAGTTCATCACATAGATGAGACTACAAGATAAGACTTGAATAGAATCAATCTTTGAAATATCATTTGAAAGAAATGAAGTTACGAGATACTTCATTAAATCCCGATATATATATATATATACACCTATATATATACATCTCATACATTCTTTTGCTATGAAAAGTATAATCAGAGTTGTAATATCTAATGAATTTGGAACAAAGAGAACTTTGGCATAAACCCGATATCTTGCTGATCAGGCAAAGATACCAATAAGTAACCTTTTCTACTAGTAGATGGTTGAATCCCCAACCGGTCATCACCCTGGCCGCATTAGGACCTTGTGCTGGACCGCCACCTGGCCTCTTACGTGTTGATGGACTGCCACCCAGCCACTTACACTTTGATAGACCGTATCCAGGCCTGTCGCTTATGCCGACTCAATTAGATGGACTTACATTCCGAATGTTGGGCAAGTAATCAATTCCTTTTATCAAAACAGCAACCTCGTTGCGAATATAAAATACACCATGGAGCCGGATCCCTCATGTTTTTTAGCGAGTATAAAAATTCCCTTCTAAAGGAAGATCTTAAATTTGAAAATGAATTTTGGGATCCGTTCTAACTTTTAAAATCATTTTGAAGACTCGAAAACATTTTAAAGAATGTTTAGAGTAATGATGATTTAATAAAATAAATCAATCCCGATTTATTAGAAAATATCTGAATATTATTATTTAAATAATATTCCCATAAAGGATAATATTTATAAAATAATTGAAGTAGAAGTTCTAAAACTCATACCTGAAACAAATAATAATTAACAAAAGATATACTTATACGAAAGTAGGATCCTTATTTGAATAATCAAAAATAAGTTTGAATATTATTCAAAACCATTGGATATACCTTATTCAATTAATAGTTATAGAAAACTATATATATACATATATTATACTCGGGAACATCGACTCCCGGTTTAGAAAAATATTCACCTTTATGTCCCATATACTAAGGGTATACGCAACTACTACTTATCTCTAGCATAGGTATTATGCAGTTTATAAGCATTTGAATTGATAATAGAATATCAAGATTTCACAACATGCATATATATACCATATGAACATGCTCCAATATATCGCAAGATTTTCTAATAACAGTAATGCACTTATCTCAAGATAATGCATCAATATATTTACATCACAACAACAGTATAATGGGTAGAAAACTTGCATGAGTGCTCCGAGGTAGACTTAAGCTTAGAGTGGGTCCGGTAACCTATGAACAATAACATAAGCCGGAATTAAACCACAGTTTCTTAAGAAACTAGACTTTATCCACTTAGACCCTAACGTTCGTTTACGGTCGCTTATACGCTTAACGATTTGCGTTGCTCGCTTGCGTACCCTCGGCTCCACCAATTTTAATAAAATAACCGTTACGAATTTTAAGGAGACTCTTTTGCGAGTACTTTATCAACTTCCTAATCCACCTTACATAATTGTTTCGTAATCCAATTAGTCTTTTAGGGGCCTTAAACAAGGTTTCAAAGTTAAGCGAGGGGTAAAGGTTCGTTCGCGAAACACCGTAACTTAAAACAGTCGTTTCTCCTAAACCGTAAATCGGATCTAAGCGACCACATATCAAAACGAAGCTCGAATCATAAAATATCTAAGCATGGTAATGGTCAGTTTATGGCAGTGAGTGTTCGAGTGCAAAAGTTATGCACAAAATAGTCTAAGGAAAATTGGGCATTACGACGACTATAACTTAGCGATTCCCAAATTTTACCGAATTAATTCAATACCAAACCACCACCAATCAACACCATTACACCACCATTCAACCCCAATACAAGATCATTCAACCATCAACATTTTACCATAACCTAATACACCAATTTCTAGGTCAAACATTCAAGATCCATAACTTTAATCATTAAGCATAAGCTGGACTAACTAATGGCAATAACCAAGCATAAACTCATCCAAATCATATCACTAATCATACCAATTATTAGCATACTCCCACAACTATCATAATATTCTTAAAAACATATTAAACCCACTGATTTATAAGGGTTCAAGGGCTTTATACCTTCCTTGGAGAGTGGGGATTCACTTAGAAGCTTCAAGGGGTGCTTATATGGCCTTATGAAGCTTGGATCTTCAATGGAACCTAAGAAAATCAAAACACAACTAACTTGGTTACTATTCACCCTCCACTAAAATGATTTGTTTGAGATAGAAAACCTTTGATTCAAGAACTCAAACTACTTTCTCTTCTTAGTTATGAAATATAGGATCCAAAGAAACAAACCTTATAATTTTCCATGGAGTATAGCTTTAATTTTGAATTTCCAATTCACCATTTCCATGAAAACTCAAAGTGAAGAAGATAAAATGGGTGGGGGAGAAGCTTGCTTTATTTTATTGATCTTTGTGCATAAAAATTCTTGGTTGATATCAATCCTTGGCTAAATATCTTGCAAATTGCTTGCAACATCTTGCCTACCTCATCATCTTGCCACTTGTCCAATCCTCATGGTGTGATGATGTCACCTTATCTTTTAACCACATATTTTAGCTTCTCTTGGAAACTTCCTTCCCATTCTACTTGTATGTGCTTGTCCCTTGGTCATTTATTTATTTTACGATTCGCTTAACTCTCATTCTCGTTGATCATTTGAGGGATCATATCCGGGATCTTATTATTTGGGTTTCCCTGAACCTTTATTAATATCTTATATTCCTTTAATGATCCTTTACTATAATCATTAAATAAAAATCCTTTTAATTATATTTCTTTATACTTAATCCTTTCGGTATCTGGTGGATTTTCGGGAATAACTATAGTTTTCGAATCCGAATTCTGACGACATTTACATACACTCATTTACTTTATGGAATACTAATACGATCTCAGAATTTCCATAACAGTACTCCTATATAGTGTGGTTTGATAATTTTCTTTACTCAACATCATCAGCAAAAAGTTACTATTTATCAGGGTTTCAAATATTCCAAAAATTGGGTTATTACATTAACTGCATCAAATCCCATGGCCACTGCAATTAAGTTAGATTTAAATACTAGTTCTTCAGTAGATATAACTAACTATAGAGGTATGATTTGCTCACTCCTAAATCTGACTGCTAGTAGACCTGATATCATGTATGCTACCTATCTCTGTGCAAGGTTCCAAGCTGATCCTAGAGAACCTCATCTATTAGATGTGAAAAGAATTTTTAAGTATCTCAAAGGCACCATGAATCTGGGATTATGGTATCCTAGAGATTCAGACTTTATGCTAATTGGATATTCAGATGTTGATTTTGCAGGATGCAAAATAGACAGGAAAAGCACTTCTGGAAGCTGCCAATTTCTTGGTGGCAGATTGGTTTCTTGGTATAGCAAGAAGCAAAAGTCAATTTCCACATCAACTGCAGAAGCAAAATATATTGCTGCAGGAATCTGTTGTGCTCAGATTCTATGAATGAAGAATCAGTTACTGGATTATGGGTTAGATTATTCTGCTATTCCAATATATTATGATAATCAAAGTGCTATTGCAATGACAGGAAATCCAGTGCAGCATTCAATGACAAAACACATCAGCATTAGATACCATTTCATAAGGGAACATGTGGAGGTAGGTATAGTGGAATTGGTATTTGTTCCAACAGATCAACAAGTAGCAGATATATTTACCAAACCTCTCTGTGAAGCTAATTTCATAAGATTGATGAATGAATTGGGAATGATATCAGGACAGTTCTCAAACTCTGATAATTAAGACTGCTGATATTTTGAAGCATGGAATCTTATTATGTGTCAGTATTTGTTAGATACTGATTATTGTGCTAAATGTTGATGCCATGATAACATGCAATTATCTTCTATGCATCCTATGTGAATACTGCATGTTAGAATTACTGATTATGCGTATATGTTTTGTTATTAGTTAAACTTGCTTTGACTAATAGATTCTGTCAGTAGTTGATAAATTCTGATATTGGTCAAACACTTTTAGAAAAACGTCCATAGACAAAAACTGATGTCTATGAACAAAAAAATCTGATGTCTTCGTGGGTGTTGTTAAAGACCCCCCATTTTACATCGGTTTTAAACTGATGTTAAATAAGACATATAACATCAGTCCTGTGATTAAAACCAATATTTGTAACTTAATATTAAATTTTTCATGCATATCTAATATTCATATATTATCATAATATGATATTTTTATCAATTTTAATATATGTGAGGTAACTAAAATCTTTCCATTTACCCATTAAACTGATGTTACTAATACCAGTAACAACGGGTTTCCTTTAAAACCGATGTAAATATAACATTTGACATCCATTTTTTTTATTGGAAACCGATTTCTATTGGTGACAAACTGATGTCTATAAAACTTAGTAACATCGGTTTTCTACTTAAGATTTTTTTTGCTGTAGTATTTAACATCAGTTTTAATCGGTTTTACTGATATCAATGTTCAACTAAAACTGATGTATTAAGATTCGACACACATCATTTTTTAATTTTGTAACAGATGTTTATAGTGTTAAATTAATATCAGTTTTATCTAAAAACCGATGATAAATGGCTTTGTTTTAAAATCAGTTGCTTTGTATAAAATGATGTCCTATAACCTGTTCTATTCATGCAAAATTTTGAAACATAGATGCCAAAAAATTTCCAGAAAAACCAAAAATGGCCAATCAACAACCGAATTCAGCTTCCAATATTTACCAAACTGTCATATCCTTCCAAATATCCAAATTTAACATTCCATTCTCCAAAACATCCAAATTAACATCCCAATCTCCAAACATCCAAATTATCATCCCAACATAGTACTGACAGAGGAAAAACATAGCTATACTTCCTATACTACTAAGAAGATTTAGTCCTAAAAGATGTAAAATGTAAACAAGGGTTGCTAATGCATCATGACATAAAATCAGTCGTACCGGCATTAACTACTTTGTATCTCCATTAAGATCAGACAATGAAGATGGCTCGCGGCAAAACATTGAAGGGTGAAACTTTAAATCTGACAGTTGAGCCAACTTTTGGTGCTGGATTTCTATCAGCTAGCACGGTAGAGAAGAGCTTTATGGCGAGAACAGCCACATGCAAGTCAGAATCTCTATTATGAAAAATTAAAATATGTGATTAGAAGATACCTAAAATCACCCAGACTTGATAAACAAAAATAGGAAGTAACATGCACAAGCCATAGAATAAGTAAAATATTCAGATAGTGAAAATATGCAAAAGGTTCTGTATAGTAATTTAGAAAAAGAGCCGATAAAGAAAAACCTTATCACAGTTGAAAGTTCCTCGATTATAACTTCATATGCGGTTGAGCCGACTTTCTCACCATTGGCAGAAATCAACGCATTAAGCGTTTCAAGTGTTGCCTGTCTTGGTGCTCAACTAGCCTGTATTTTAGAAAAAATAAGCTAAATAAATAAGCCAAGGAGTAATAAAAGAAGAAGAATAAATATAAGTTCTTTTTTTTATAGAAGTTCTGATAGGATTTTTTATTCAAAATATTTTAAACTATTGAATTAATCATTCAAAATACCTTCCTTAAGAATGCAGTTAGCTCTTAAATAAGATGCTCGAGGACACATGATAGGTCTACGTGCACCGGAGAAGTAGCAATTATAGAAAATGCATGTAAAATAATCAAACTTATAAAAATTAAATTTAAGAAAAATATTAATTAGAAATAAATGATTTATGTCTAGATTAACAGCCTGTACAACACTTATTTTCTTTAAAGAAGTTCATAAAAAATAAATAAATTTATTTAGAGTATATAATTGTTAAGTAAAATAATGTACACATTTAAATAAATACAGTTAATCATTTAAGGAATTTTAAATATGTACTATAGAAAAGGTAACCATGTTTCAGCTGGGAAGGTTTACTGAAGTGTTCTCTAATCTTTATAAATACAGAAAGATATTACGGAAAATTTTGTAAAAACACAAAAGACAATATATAAAACAAAGAATACTAAATCTAAAAAGAAAAAGGAATGAAATATAAAAAACCTCGAAGTTATTAATTCTGAACAAGTCAGAATTGCTTAGAGATTGAAAATGTCACACATAGATATAATTCAATTTTGAAAAGAATAGAATAGACCAGGGTTTCTGTGGCAAACACTCACCCGAAAATGGAAGTACGCATCAGAGAGACGCATACCACAACAAAAGAAACCAAAATAGATAATCCAAGAATGACCATAACATTTCTCAGTTCAGATACATATGTATCTATATCGCATTCTCGCGGAGCCATGAATCAATCAGCGCATATGATCGAAAAAATAATAGACTAGACTCTGAATTTAATGCACAGAGTTATAGAGGTAACCGCGTAACTGAAGAGATATGGATAGTCGTATACATATCCGGGAAAAAGAGATAAAATATTGTACACATTTAAATTTCTATTGGGTTTTAAAAATGGCCTTAAATGATTAAGACTGGGCAATATGGTAACTAACATTTAACCTTTCGAGTATGACCAAACACTAAAGTTGTGCGCTTAATGTCCCTCATGGACTGGCCTTTTATTTAAATTCAGATATATCATAGGAGAAGACCTAAAGGCATGACTTGAAAGAAGGTTAAGTCTTAAAAATAGGGCAACCTGGAGGAAACATGAAGGGTAAGACGAAAAGCCGTGTAATAATCCTGACCAAGATATTTAACTAAATACCATTATCAACAGCTACAAGCCTAAATCATGTTGGTTCAGATTTCATCACCATGATCTAGCTACATATATTATATACTACCACAGTATTATACAATTACATTAGCTAGTTTACAAAAACCCAATAACTAACCTTTAATTGTTCCAAGTTTGAATACAATCCTGCATCGAGTTTCCTCCTTAGAGTGCCAAAATCCATAGGATTCTCAATAATCTCATGGTAATCAGGAAGCTATAAAGGATAAACAAGATTAATTAACAAATATGATTCATTTATAGATCAAACAATCATGCATCAAGTACAAAAGAATACCTCATTCGGATCACCATGCTCGGAGAATACACCATAAGTGTCCTTCCTGAAGTTAAATATCACCAACCAAGTTAACAATAAAACCCAGACACAAATATTAGAAGAGAAAGAAGAACAAATTAACTATAAATGATTAGAATCAATAGAAACATATATACAGATATTAGATGGATCCATAAATATTCAAAGTGCTCGGAGGTTAGTATATACACACACAATAACACGTGATTACATTAGCTGCCGCAAGGTAGACTACATAAGTTGAATATCGTGAAAACAAAAAATAATGGCATACCTCATAGCCTATCCAAGCAATAGACAGAAGCACAAAAAGTTCTAGGTAATTGGTAAACTTTTGAATCTTCATCTTCTAGGTAATTGGACTATCTATTGACCGTAGATCATCAAAAATAATAGTAAGAAAAACATTTAATAGATATGGCCAGCTTCGAGGACACTTATAATTAGGTCAGGTGCATCATCTTCCTTGCACATCACCCAAGGAACTCCAGTATCAAGTCCAAGAGCCATCTTTGCGGCCCAGTTTATATATGATGCACTAGCAGCACCTAGTGCCATTCTTTCTGCACCGTACTCATTCTCAATCTTCACAAACAATATCATATTCTTTGATTATATAATGACGCAAACCTGAGATAAGATTATTGGCCCTCCCTGTGATTCAAAAAGTTTTTTACTCTTCATCCTCTGAACAATTTTTTGGGTGAATTCTTGCACTGCAGCCTTCGAAGCATGTGAGAATCAAACTTAGCAGCAACCATGTACAATAATTAGGAAATAATTAATTTACTGTACATATAAGATTTGAAACCTTGAATGGTCCAGTATCAGTTTGGAAGCTAACACTAGGAACATACTTCAACCATACAGGAAAACCCCTGCATCCCCAAAGAAAGAAAGACCAATTTTATCACCTTGCTAAAAATCTGATAGCAATAGAAGCAACACAAAGAATACGAAACCATAGATCTCCGAAAGATGAATACCCAAAATTCCATTCAGCACAAACATAAGGTCCAATTCGGAGATGAACATAAAGCCCAACTTTTTGCACTGTCTTTATAAACCTCACAAGATCATATCTTCCCCTAAAATCATACTGGACAACAAGAAAACATAAGAATAAAAATAGACTACTTTTATAAGTTGATGTTGTAGTTAAACTCATGAAATGAACGAAACCAATATCTTGTAGGATTTAGAAACTATGACATTTTGCGACATTTAAAGGAAAAAAATATCAGAACCATTTTGCATTCGGGAACACACAGAAAACATATATTGAAACAAAAAAGCATAAGAACAAACATACAAAACAAGGATAAACTAAAATTAGCAGAAGTTTACAAATACATACACAATTATTAAGCCACGGTGCTACTACAACATGATAGTAATAAACAAGTTCATAACAAAGAAAAAACACAGCTAAGGACGCCAAAAAACTACAACATCAACTTATAAAAGTAGTCTATTGCATCCCCCCTTCACATCTTCCCCTATCGCGTCTCTTTGCGCTCCACGATTGTAACATCCACATCCTCGTCCCATCATACCAGCATAGTGTGGATAACTTAATGCATAATTAAACTCCGTGGAAGTGTTAAAAAATAGGTAGAATATTAACTATTTGAATCTAATTAAAATTAACTAATTAAAAAATTAGGGTTTGAAATTGAAATCCCCAATTTAAAAATTAGGGTTTGGGCTTACCTAATTCAAAATTTTACCTCTGACTTGAGTTTTAAACTCCGCTTTGAGCTTTAAGTTCTCAACTGCTAAACCGTTAAACTCTAACTTGAGCTTACTTCCTATCCTGAACAACCTCCAAGCTTTCCAAAGTTTGACGAGAGGGCATACAGAGAGAGCAAAGAGAGTTGTTGAGCGAAAAGAGAGAGAGAGAGAGAGAGAGAGAGAGAGAGAGAGAGAGAGAGATAGAGAGAGAGACAGAGGGATAGACGGGGATAGCGAGATAGAGAGGGAGAGCAGTAGAGGGAGAGAGATGGAGATGTTCTTTCAGTCGAGCAGAGAGAGAGGAAAGATTTTTTGATTTATTTGATTTATGTTTTTATGTTTAAAAGATAAGAATATGTGAATGTTTTTTTATTTTTTAATTTATTTAAATCTTATGTATAAAGTTGAAAGGGGGAAGATGACGATTTTGAAATTTTGCTAAAGGTAAAAAATGAGATGGGAGGAATTTTAAGAGGGAATGAATTATTTGGCTAAGGGGGAAACATGGGAGACGTGCTGGATCATTTTTTAAAAACACAGTTTTAATATCAGCTGGGATAAAACAACTGATGTATATATTACACAAAGACATCGGTTGGGAAAAACTGATGTAAAAACAACTTTTTACATCGGTGCCAAGAGCAACCGATGTCTAAGAGGCGATGTCTATTCTACTTTTTCTAGTAGTGAAACCAGTGTTGAATGATAAATCCTAATAGTTGTGATTGCATACTGATAATGGTCAAACTTGGATTGATTATTTTTATAAAGATATTCAAATATTCCTTTAGTCAGTGATGTAATTACAGAGTTGAAGTTAGTCACAGATGGGTAATTTTTCATGGTTACATATGTTTATACATTGATGTAAGGATATGAAACAGGTTCATTTAATGCATAACTTTATTCTCAGGATTTGTGCATACAGTAACACATGTTTACATGATTACTTTTATAGTCAATCGTATATTGCCACATGTCCCATTAAACTGAATTGTGACTAAATTAGTGGAGAAATGTGTTATATAAAATCAATTTTTAATTTTAGATAATAATTTACTTATCTTCATTATTTTTTCTCTACTACCTTACCTTTCTCAAAGCCGTAAACTCTAAAACCCTAAATTATGTTCATAAATATTTCTTCAAAATTAACCATGACTTCACATGTTGCTTCTAAATCATTTGATTATGGTAGTGCAAAGTTTCAGACTAATAACTATTCAGCTATTCTGACTAACAACAGTGTGAAAGTTGATTTTCACATTTTTCAGGACTTTCTTAGATCCAGTGAGATTGGATTTGCTCTCACAGCTCCCCCCACAATCTTAGGTGACCAGGTGCTTGCTATCTGGAGGACTGGAGTATTTGATGATGAAGGAGCTATAACGACTCGTGTATTTTTGAATTATTTAAATATGTAACTATATAAATTATTAAATAAATAAAATATGTGTATTGGTTTTGACCGCTATGTGTTATTTGACTAATAGCTATGTGTGAGTTATGGTGTACCGGGTTGTCCGCATGATTAATTATGGAGTTGTATTGATTTATTTCTAATTTCAAAAGTGCATTTAGTGCAAAGTTATTTGCATAAATATTTGGAATGTCTCTAAAATTGTTTTTCTGATTGTATAATTACATTAATTATTTTTAGGGTTTTATAAAATTGAGAAATCAATATTTTATCAATTATTTATCATTAAACGATTTTCTGATTATATTTAATTGTAAAATCTGTATTTAATTCTAGAATTTTTCAAAAATTATGAAACTCATAGTTATTCACGTTTGAAATATTCCGAGAATTTTAAAATTATTTTGGAAATTTTTGAGATTAATTTTACCCGCGCGTTGTTTCGTTTATTTGTTAAAAGCGGGTATAAGTCCATTTTAGAAATTATTTTAAAATTATAAAAGTTATATTTTTATTTACTTCGGGATATTTGTAATATTTTAAAGCTATTTTCGTAATTTTCGGAGGCTGTTTTATTCGCACCTTATTCCGTTAATTTTGAATTTCGGGACAAAAACCGGGTCGCGGGAAGTTCGTGTCAATCCTTATTGCTACGTGTTATAATTCTGTTAATTTGCAGACACGTGGTAGCTGTTGGTTTACAAAAAAAAAATAATAAAAAAAAATAAGATAAACACAGACTCAATTGAGCCTGTGTTCACCCCTCCCCTGTTTTGTTTACTTCCTCGGCTCCTTTTTCTTCCATTGCTTCTCTGTTCCATAGCTTCCTTGTTCCCATTTCCCCTGTTACTTTTGTTTCTCGGTGGAATTATTTCTGCCGCCTATTATCTCCGATCATTTTGTCGGTATTGCTCCGGTTTGCTCCTGTATTGGTGCGTGTATATGCATATGGTTGTGTATATATATCCGCTATGTTGTGTAGTTATTATGTGTGCGGAATTTCTGTTTGCCGCCCCTGTTCCTTCGGATTTTCGGTTGCCGCCGGAGTTTTCCGGTGAGGCGGCCTTGTGTTGTGATGTATGCGTATAGGCTGACCCTGTTTGTTTAATCGATCCCGATGTTAATTTCTTTTAATTAATTCAACAATATTTTATAGATTATTCGATGAGATAAATTGTGGTATGTACGGGAAATAATTATTTATCGGTAGAATACGCGTTGGAAACCCGAATGGGTCGGGTACCCGCGAATTTTACCGCCATCGGCGATGAGCCTCGGCGAGCCGACGGTGGACGGTGATGAATTTAATCTGAGTCCTAAAATTTTTAAAATAAAATTTAGTGCGTGAAATTAATTTTGAAGCGAAAACCTTATGTTATATCGAAGTTGGGTAGATAATTGGATTGTGATTGGATTATTGGATGGTGGTTATTGTGAATTTGATTATTGTTGGTTTGACGTCGAATTATTTCAACGGGTAGTCCGATAAACAAAGGAAACACTGCCCGATTTCCGGAAAACTTACCTACGAAAATGCGGGAGCGTATCCGATGATTATCAGAACGTCGAGTGGTTATATAAATACATATGTGTTTTATATGGAACTTGATTGAACGATGTAATGAAATAATTTGCTAAAATCCATAACCCTGATTTTGTGGAATTACAAATATACGTATTTTCGGAAAGCGAACACCAAACCGATTTCTCGAGAATGTGAACCCTCACTGTTGGGTGTGTTGTTATATTATAATAATCCATATAATTACGAGTCGGGTTTGAATATCGTTGAGTAAAAATTAGTATTGAGGATATGTCAAGCATACCTAGACGTCTAACGTAGGGTATTTTCAACCCTGTAGGTTATAGTCGGGAACCTGAAAGTGGACGATGGACTAAAGATAACCTAGTGGTCAGTTGACGAGCTCAGTAGAGTTTCAACAGAAAGACCTAAGTGTCAGAGTCGAATCCAATGGGATCTAGTGGTTGGACGTAAAAGCCTAAGCGGCAGAGTTGGCCCAGAATTGATCAGTAGTAGTTGTAAAGCCTTGTAAGGCAAGTACTTCCAAACTTTTCCTCAAGTTATATCGTAATTATTTTCGAACTGTTTCATAAAATGTCGCTCTTATTCATAATAACTCTTGTTTACATTGCAAGTGCATTAAACTATTTACCCTTGAATCCCTGATTTTCTTGATTTTGAGCTGTAAGCCTTGTTCTTTATAAACCATCATTTGTTGATCCTCAGACACTAAACCACACAAATATTATACTATTTCCCAAATGTTTAACTACTAAACACCAAACACCAGAAGAAAATGGTTTGAAAACATAGAAACTTTTATACTCCAATCATTCTTAGTAACATCAAAGAACCATATCCTGAAAAAAATCATTACTGGTTTGATATCTGACCCTTGTGCAAACTGAAAACCGTTTCTTATACATACCCTGATATACCCTTGAGATATCCATGAGTTTTCTTACGTTTTTATGCAAATGTTTAACATCATCGATTATGATCTTGTGTTATTGAATCATATTGTTATCATATTGAACTGCTTTAGGATTGGATAGTTTATATATATGTGGACCAGATTCGTGGTCAGACCATACCAATGGTCAATTTAGGCCAATGTGTGCCTTGGATCCAGTAATTAGAGCAGTGCTGTGTGCTTTGCTCGGGGTTAGTGCGTGACTGATCAGCAGCCTAACCTTGGTTTTATAACTTAAAATGAATATCCAATTCTAATGATTAGTTAAAAAGAAACTTGATTCCTTTGAATCATCTTATTTGGTCATTGTTTAACCTCAGTTATCACTATTATGACTTGCTGAGCTAGTTAGCTCACCCTTGCGATTCTTTTATATATTTTACAGTTGAAAAAAATATGGATGATAGTAAAGTTCCTCGGTCCAAAGTGCGGGCTAAGGTTCCAGTTGAGTTGAATTGAGCTAGCAGAAGCGTCATGCGGTATAGAGATAGTCAGATTGTAAGAATGATTTTATTATCAATTGTAAGTTAAATTCGTTGGAATTTGGTATGTTTTAATAAAGGTTAGGATTGTGGCTTGTTTTCATACTTTAACCTGTTGCGATCCATAGTTATGTAAAGCAGGGTCATTGTAAATAATATTTCTTATCCAGGTTTATATATTGTATATGTGTTGTGGACCCCAAACTTCTGACCCGGGTTTGGAGGGCGCCACAGGTTGGTATCAGAGCTACAGGTTAAAAGTCACTGAAACAAGCCTAGATTGTCGGGATTGGGTAGAGGGTTAGGATTAAGAATAGGAAACAGAAAGATAAGACGTTATGAGGATGAGTGCGACTATATAGCAAGTCTTCGGCACGGTTCGTGTTGTGATTCGGGATTCTCAGCTTGCGACGTGATTTTCAGACAAAGGCAATGGTAGATCATGATTTCCCGGTGTCATTTGATCATTTGGAGCTTTCCGTTCGAGGATCGTCATCTTCTCCCAGATTGGAATTGCACTTTGTTCCTCCACCAGTATTAGTGGCATTACCTTATGTTATAACGGTTGCACTTCTTCAAGCTATTTTATGCTACTTTTGCACCTTTTGATATGAGATCACCTATTCAAGAAGCTCCATCTGTTTATTCTTGTTTCACTGGACATTTGGTTGTGAGCGTATCTCTTCAGTTTACCCTATATCCTGTTCTATACCCCCAGTTTAGAACTTGTCCTATGAAGCGATTGTATCTACAAGGATGGATTCGAGAGTTATAGTAAATGGGGAGCGCTTAAGGGATAAATAAAGGTGAGAAGAAGTTTAGAGAGAAGATTTAAGTGTTTCAGAGGATAGTTGTTATCGGGTTAAAAGAAGCCATTAGTGACTAAGCCACCCGTGAATAAGTATGGGATGAACTAGATGAATTTTGAAAGAGTAAGAGAGAAAAGTATAAACCTGGGATTTTTGTAAAATTAAATGATGATGATATGATAAATGCGATATGTAAAGTAGTAATGTGATGTGATACGAGTATTGCAACAGTAATGTCGGGAGTATTACCAGTATGGAAGCTTTGACATGAAGCTACGAATAAGATATCATGCAACGACAATTAAAGTTTCGTCAATTAAGGAAGGCAAATGGACCCGATGAAGGAGAAAAAGTAGATTGGAGTGAATGAATTTTTATGTAATTATTTCTTTAATATGGTATCCTGCTATAGGTTGGAAGGACAACAACCAACTCATATAGTAAGGACAACCAGGTTTGTGATTTTCCAAACTTTTAAATAAGTTTTCGAAAAAGATTTCCCTTTATAAATTTCTAAAAGCCTTTTTGAATAAAATGATTTTTAAACATTGGTTGTCAAGTTACTCCTTGAGTTTCTTGTTTGTTAGAAAGCCCGGATTACCTGGAAGGATGTTGTTTCAGACTTAGTATTGCTAATTTCGAGAACGAAGTAACCTATGATTATGAAGAAGTTGATTATTCCTAACAGTAAAGTGCAAGTATTGTTTGATAAAATTTACAACAGAATCAGCGTACGGAGTAACTATACATTCAATTACTAGGACTATCAGAGTTCGAAGAATTCATTGATTTAACAAAAGTCGGAGCGTGATCGAAGAAGATTGGAAAGATTTCCAGACCTCTCTCAAGACAGAATATTATTAACAAAAGGATCGTTATGTCGAATGGTACGTAGTTATTCTAAATTAAAAAGAGAAATCTTGAAGTTACCTGGTAGGAACACCATTAAGATCGAATTGTTAAAGTATTATCCGTGTGGGTGCGATATTAAAGACGCAAGACGTGACAAGTAGGAATCTACCATAATGCTTAATTTGTAAAAGCATTTCAGTGTACCCTCTAAAGTTGCTATATGATGCAATTGGAATATGATCGAACAAGCTCAAAAGATGAATACAAGTGAAATATGGATGGTGACCAATGGTGTCGTTCTTGTCTTCAATGTTACAGCGTATATTCCTCTTTAATTTCTAAAAATATATGAACTTCTTCTCTTAATAAACTCCTTATGATGATATCAAAAAGGAGGATATGGCATTCCTTTCAAATTTAAATTGTTCCCCTCAAGTTTTACTCTCTGATTGGGACAAACAGTGTTATGGTGAGACGCTTTGTCAGGATGACGAAGAGTCGGGTGGGACGCCACCTAATCATGTGCTGTATGCCATATGGTACGAAAGACTGGCCATCTTAAGTACCAATGTGGTTGTCTCATTCATATTCAAATCCTTGTTTCTTCTTTCTTTTTTAACTCTAATTTTTGTTGACTTGTGAATTCTAGTTGTTTCGTCATATTCTCGTTCTTTGCAAGAGTTTTTCTAACAGAAATCAACATATTATGGACCAAGCGGGCAAAGTTCCATCTACCTCTTACGCATGGAAAACAAACAAGGACATATGGCGAGAATTGTAAATCACTAACCCATTCAGGGATACACTAAGGATCAAGGTAATCTACTCCAATAAGGAATACGTCTCCAAGAACGAGAGTTTACAATTTGTCTGTGAAATGTGTTGTTCAGAATACGGGTGTGATGACGGGAATGATTATTGCGGATACCTTACGCGTTAAGGTATGGAAAGATGTGGGAGCAACTTGATCAATTATCTCTCAAGGTTGTGTTGATAAGATGAGTTACCCTGTTGAATTGATAAGATTATAACTAAAGGATTAGCAAATCAAGAATGTGTAATTATTAAATAAGTAAGTACCAATGGTGGAATTGAGATTTCTGGCAATAAGTTGTGAAAATTTGATATCATTTGATGTAAGAGGACTTGATGTTATTCTAAGGAATGAATTAATTATTTAAGTGTAATGCCCAGACAAACCAACGTGATGAAGAGATAATCCCGAAAACGTCAAATGGAAAAAAAAATGATGAGGTATAAAGGAAGAAGGAGGGTAAAGAATTTGTTAACGATAATTACGGTGATCAAGATGTGAGCATTATGGTGATTAGGAGATAAATAAAAGTCAGAAGCAAACAAAATTTGAATATTTTATAGCAATTAAAGAGTTTCAAGATATGTTTCTAGATGAGTTTTCAATATTTCCTCCTGATAGAGAAATGAAGCTCGCGATTGACTTAGCACCTGAGATGAAGCCAGTGACCAAGGTCTTACATAAAATGGCACCAGTTAAAATGAGGAAGCTAGCAAAGCAGATGCAAGAGACGTTCGAAAAAGAAGCGATTAGACCTAGTGTATCCCATGAGGTGCACCGGTACTAATTACTAATAAGAAAAGGGAAGTATGAGATTATGCGTCGACTAAAGAAAGCTCAACAAGTTTACTATCAAGAATAAGTACATGTTACCTCGAACTACTGATTTGTTTGATCTAACAGGAGAAGCAAAGTATTTTCTAAAATTGATTTAAAATTTGGGCGTTACCAATTGGAGATTGAACCTATGCACATAATCTTTAAGGAATATCTGGATGAGTTGTAATTATGTTACTTAAAGTCAACGGAGGACCACGTGAAGCATTTAATGAAAACTGAGGAGTCGGAGATGAAATAAGTTGTATATAAAGTTTGCAAGGTGAAAGTTTTGATGATAGAAAGCATAAGTAATCAGTGAGGAGGAGACCAAAGGAGATCCAGTAGAAATTAAAGTTACTATGCGATACCTTTGATGAAGCTAATCAAGAAAAGCAAGAAGTTTTGTGAAGTGGAGAAGGGTGAAGGAAAGTTTTGCGAAGTTAAATGAAAGGATGGTTACAACACCTGTTTTATCAATTTAAAAGTATCAAGGAGGTTTGGTAGTTATAGTGATGCTTCTCATTAGGAAATAGGATGTGCGTTGATGCAGCACAATAAAGCTATTGTATATACATTCGGACAACCGAAACCTTATGAGCAGAAGTATCATACTCATAATGTGGGATTAACAGTAATAATATTCGCTTTGAAAGATTGGGAAACATGAGATGTATGGAGAAAGGTGTAAGATCTATACGGGCCATAAGAGGTTGAAGTATATATTCATGAGGAAAAACAAAGATAGAGGAAAGTGATAAGCAAAAAGGAGAAAACGAACATAGAAACTGTACCAGAAGAATTATCTATGGAATTTTAGAAGTTGGAATTGGAAGTCAGAGTTTATAATCCAAAAAGGAACAAGGATGGATAGTATGACCTTTTAGTCAAATTTGTTAAGGGAAAGATAAGGAGATGTCAAGAGAAGATAATGGATCACGATGTTAGCAGTTAATAAAAGGAAATTTATGCGCCCAGGAGAACAAGCACGATATCCCCAGGTTTTCGTCCAGCACTTGAATGCTACAAGTAAAAGGATTAAGAAATGAGATCCCACAGGGAATTTATAATATAAAGTATTTAATCTATTGAAGAGATGCCAAGATGTGCGGAAATTTAAAGAAAAATAGTGATAAAAAGGTATAAGAAGG
This sequence comes from Apium graveolens, assembly GCF_009905375.1. NCBI lineage: Eukaryota > Viridiplantae > Streptophyta > Magnoliopsida > Apiales > Apiaceae > Apium > Apium graveolens. Next base: position 205,695,043 of record NC_133655.1, on the reverse strand, counting down.
AAATTTCAAGATGAATTAGGGAGTGTTGGATATGTCGAAGTATTAAGACGAAGTATTGGAAGGCCTAGTGGATAAGGCAGACCCAGGAAGTGACTTTACAAGAGGCGAATCGTAAAGCGTACAAGTGATGTTAAGAGAGAAAAGGAATTAAATTATAAGGGTATGTATTGATTATCGGGAGTTTAACAAAACAACGAATAAGAATAAGTGACCCCTACAAAGAATTAATTTCCTACGAGACCTAATTCAGGAAGTGTGTTATGTTTCGGGGATTAACTTAAGTTCCGACCTGAGAACATATCAGAGATTATGGTTAAAGTGAGTTATGAACATTGCAAGCTCCGGTGATGTTATGCGAGATAACAAGTGTATCAGTTGTCTATAAGGAATTAATGAACATTTTATATAAGGAGTACTCTATTAAAAAAAATGTATTTATTGATAACATCCTCAGCCATTCGAGGAATAAGAAAGTCTGTGTGGAATGCCCAAAGATTTCTCTTCATAGATCTGAAGGAAAGCAACTATAGGTTGAGTCTTCAAGAATAAAATTATGACTAAGGTTAACAAAAGATTCTGAATTAATCCATTAACAACTACCTAAGCAAAGCCGTATGGTAACAGATGCCTTAGGCCGACATAAAGGATTGGATGTAATTAAGACCCCTGAGGAGTTAATAAACGTATTGGAAAGAGTGGAATCTAAAGTTCAAATACTTAAAGATGATAATACGTGAATATATGAGATTACTTTTCAGCCTTAACTAATGGAAAAGAGTAAGAGATGTTTTAATGTTTGGAAACCAAGTTGAAAATGAGCACTGCCTATCATCCTTAAACGGAAAGTCAAAGTACAGAAGTGATTCAGGAAATGTAAAATATGTTGAGAGGTTGAGTTTTAAAGAAACACTGGAATGATCATTTATCATCAATGTCAGCTTTGGAATGCCACTTTATCAAGCTTCATGTGAATGCAAGTGTAGTTCCCCATTTCTATTAAAATAAAGCGGGAGAAAGAAAGTTATCAAATTCTAAGTTAAATCGGAACACCAAGAGCATAGTAATATTGATTAAAGCAGCTCGGAGTAGACAAAGAAAGAAGACGAAATTGTATTGAGAGAAAGTTTGAGTATAGAAATAGGACCAATAGTGTTAGTAAAAGTGTCGTCTTGAAAGAGACTGGGTAAGTCTAAGTAGAAGGGACAGGTTAAGTCTAAAATTAGTAAACCAGTCTCAAAGTATTGATAAATATAGATAAAGTTGTTCATGAGTTGATGTTACCGTCACAACTTTGTGTACATATACTGTGTTTGTCCTGTCAAAGTTAAAGCGATAAGTATTTGATTTGAATCAAGTGATTGATCAGGAGCCAATGGGGCTCTTGTCCAAGTTATTTTGGATATAGTGAGTAATCCAAACTCTTGATCGTTAAAAGCGAGTCATTGGAAATGAGTATATATCTACAGTAAGTACATTCGAAATCCTCGAGTAGAAGAGTCTACATGGAATCTAGAGTCAGATATGCTTGACAAATATCCTCACTTGTTTAGTTAAACCAGATTCTGAGGACAGAATCTTTTTAAGTGGGGAAGGATATAACGACTCGTGTATTTTTGAATTATTTAAATATGTAACTATATAAATTATTAAATAAATAAAATATGTGTATTGGTTTTGACCGCTATGTGTTATTTGACTAATAGCTATGTGTGAGTTATGGTGTACCGGGTTGTCCGCATGATTAATTATGGAGTTGTATTGATTTATTTCTAATTTCAAAAGTGGATTTAGTGCAAAGTTATTTGCATAAATATTTGGAATGTCTCTAAAATTGTTTTTGTGATTTTATAATTACATTAATTATTTTTAGGGTTTTATAAAATTGAGAAATCAATATTTTATCAATTATTTATCTTTAAACGATTTTCTGATTATATTTAATTGTAAAATCTGTATTTAATTCTAGAATTTTTCAAAAATTATGAAACTCATAGTTATTCACGTTTGAAATATTCCGAGAATTTTAAAATTATTTTGGAAATTTTTGGGATTAATTTTACCCGCACGTTGTTTCGTTTATTTGTTAAAAGCGGGTATAAGTGCATTTTAGAAATTATTTTAAAATTATAAAAGTTACGTTTTTATTTACTTCGGGATATTTGTAATATTTTAAAGCTATTTTCGTAATTTTCGGAGGCTGTTTTATTCGCACTTTATTCCGTTAATTTTGAATTTCGGGACAAAAACCGGGTCGCGGGAAATTCGTGTCAATCCTTATTGCTACGTGTTATAATTCTGTTAATTTGCAGACACGTGGTAGCTGTTGGTTTACAAAAAAAAAATAATAAAAAAAAAATAAGATAAACACAGACTCAATTGAGCCTGTGTTCACCCCTCCCCTGTTTTGTTTACTTCCTCGGCTCCTTTTTCTTCCATTGCTTCTCTGTTCCATAGCTTCCTTGTTCCCATTTCCCCTGTTACTTTTGTTTCTCGGTGGAATTATTTCCGCCGCCTGTTATCTCCGATCATTTTGTCGGTATTGCTCCGATTTGCTCCTGTATTGGTGCGTGTATATGCATATGGTTGTGTATATATATCCGCTATGTTGTGTAGTTACTATGTGTGCGGTATTTCTGTTTGCCGCCCCTGTTCCTTCGGATTTTCGGTTGCCGCCAGAGTTTTCCGGTGAGGCGGCCTTGTGTTGTGATGTATGCGTATAGGCTGACCCTGTTTGTTTAATCGATCCCGATGTTAATTTCTTTTAATTAATTCAACAATATTTTATAGATTATTCGATGAGATAAATTGTGGTATGTACGGGAAATAATTATTTATCGGTAGAATACGCGTTGGAAACCCGAATGGGTCGGGTACCCGCGAATTTTACCGCCATCGGCGATGAGCCTCGGCGAGCCGACGGTGGACGGTGATGAATTTAATCTGAGTCCTAAAATTTTTAAAATAAAATTTAGTGCGTGAAATTAATTTTGAAGCGAAAACCTTATGTTATATCGAAGTTGGGTAGATAATTGGATTGTGATTGGATTATTGGATGGTAATTATTGTGAATTTGATTATTGTTGGTTTGACGTCGAATTATTTCGACGGGTAGTCCGATAAACAAAGGAAACGCTGCCCGATTTCCGGAAAACTTACCTACGAAAATACGGGAGCGTATCCGATGATTATCAGAATGTCGAGTGGTTATATAAATACATATGTGTTTTATATGGAACTTGATTGAATGATGTAATGAAATAATTTGCTAAAATCCATAACCCTGATTTTGTGAAATTACAAATATACGTATTTTCGGAAAGCGAACACCAAACCGATTTCTCGAGAATGTGAACCCTCACTGTTGGGTGTGTTGTTATATTATAATAATCCATATAATTACGAGTCGGGTTTGAATATCGTTGAGTAAAAATTAGTATTGAGGATATGTCAAGCATACCTAGACGTCTAACGTAGGGTATTTTCAACCCTGTAGGTTATAGTCGGGAACCTGAAAGTGGACGATAGACTAAAGATAACCTAGTGGTCAGTTGACGAGCTCAGTAGAGTTTCAACAGAAAGACCTAAGTGTCGGAGTCGAATCCAATGGGATCTAGTGGTTGGACGTAAAAGCCTAAGCGGCAGAGTTGGCCCAGAATTGATCAGTAGTAGTTGTAAATCCTTGTAAAGCAAGTACTTCCAAACTTTTCCTCAAGTTATATCGCAATTATTTTCGAACTGTTTCATAAAATGTCGCTCTTATTCATAATAACTCTTGTTTACATTGCAAGTGCATTAAACTATTTACCCTTGAATCCCTGATTTTCTTGATTTTGAGCCGTAAGCCTTGTTCTTTATAAACCATCCTTTGTTGATCCTCAGACACTAAACCACACAAATATTATACTATTTCCCAAATGTTTAACTACCAAACACCAAACACCAGAAGAAAATGGTTTGAAAACACAGAAACTTTTATACTCCAATCATTCTTAGTAACATCAAAGAACCATATCCTGAAAAAAATCATTACTGGTTTGATATCTGACCCTTGTGCAAACTGAAAACCGTTTCTTATACATACCCTGATATACCCTTGAGATATCCATGAGTTTTCTTACCTTTTTATGCAAATGTTTAACATCATCGATTATGATCTTGTGTTATTGAATCATATTGTTATCATATTGAATTGCTTTAGGATTGGATAGTTTTTATATATGTGCACCAGATTCGTGGTCAGACCATACCAATGGTCAATTTAGGCCAATGTGTGCCTTGGATCCAGTAATTAGAGCAGTGTTGTGTGCTTTGCTCGGGGTTAGTGTGTGACTGATCAACAGCCTAACCTTGGTTTTATAACTTAAAATGAATATCCAATTCTAATGATTAGTTAAAAAGAAACTTGATTCCTTTGAATCATCTTATTTGGTCATTGTTTAACCTCAGTTATCACTATTATGACTTGCTGAGCTAGTTAGCTCACCCTTGCGATTCTTTTATATATTTTACAGTTGAAAAGAATATGGATGATAGTAAAGTTCCTCGGTCCAAAGTGCGGGCTAAGGTTCCAGTTGAGTTGAATTGAGCTAGCAGAAGCGTCATGCGGTATAGAGATAGTCAGATTGTAAGAATGATTTTATTATCAATTGTAAGTTAAATTCGTTAGAATTTGGTATGTTGTAATAAAGGTTAGGATTGTGGCTTGTTTTCATACTTTAACCTGTTGTGATCCGTAGTTATGTAAAGCAGGGTCATTGCAAATAATATTTCTTATCCAGGTTTATATATTGTATATGTGTTGTGGACCCCAAACTTCTGACCCGGGTTTGGAGGGCGCCACAGGAGCTAATGGATCTCCAAGCCTTGTATTTGAATTTGACAATAAAACACGGATTATAACTCCTCAAATTGTAAGGGATGCATTATAGTTGCCTACTCATACCTCTTATACAAGTCTGATAGGTGATATTGAAATGAGGAGATTCTTTACTAAGATTGGCTATGACAAGGATTTGAAGAACCTTGGTCAATTAAAAAGGAATGGGCTACAGAAGGAATGTAGTTTCTTCATTGATTGCATCACAAAGGCCTTCAACAATAAATCTTCGAATTTTGAAGCCTTACCATTATGAGACAACAGATAGGGTACTCTTTAATTCATGGTTCACATTATGATTATGGTAGAGTAGTTCTGTCTTTTATTGGTGATAGGATAAATGATGATAGAAATATAGTATACTATGCTAGATTCTGTCAGTTGATTTTCAATTTATTTCTCTGATATCCCTATCCCCTCTAATCAAATAGTGTCAGTGTTTAAATTGACAAAAAGGCTTTTTTTCTACTCACTTTCAAAGATGAAAAGAGGTTGAATTTAGCTCATTTAAGGTTACCACTAGTTGCAAGGAATTTGCTTTTAGCAAGGCTTTCTGAGACTTATGGTTTACTCAATAGTCAAAGTGCTAAGCTGCAGGAAATTATCATTAGAAACCCCCTGTAGCTCACCCCAGCATAATAATCCAAACACAAATCCGAACACAAACTCAATCACCAGAAAAATCTCAAACAGAAGCCGCTTCAGATGTCTCCCAAAAGACATCTGTTGTAAAAAAAAAGAATTGGCTAAGAGAGCTACAAATCCTGTTGTAGCTAAGTCAAAAGATGAAGCATCTCAAGTTCCTCATTCTTCTATACCTTCAGAAATTGTTAAGAGGAAACTTGTACTTGCTGGATTAGAATCAGATTTAGATAAGGAAAATGCTACCTTATCTTCCAAATTTCCAAACGTTTCATCTGATCATAAGAAAGCGAGGGAAGTCTCATGAGCAAGTAGAAGCTAGTGTCAAGAGGCTTCAAGGGAAAGGACTTTTCCCTGGATCAAGCACACAAGAACCTATATCTCAAAGGGGTACAACAACTACATCACTTGATCCAATCTCACAAGAACCTGCACTTCAAAGTAGTGCAACAGATATTGAAGAATAAGAGCCTCTGATTGGAACTACTCAGGAGTCTACTACTGCAATTATGGAGAAGAGTACACAAGAACCTGGTTTTCAAAGTCATCCAACAACTCCTAATTCTCCAGCTACACAAGAACCATTACATCAAAGTTGAAATGAAGGCCCTACTCCTGCTGCAGTGACTCTTATTATCGATGCTGAAGGCATAATTCATCTGTCTCAATTGTTTACTGATGTTTTGTCAGTACTACCACTGAATATCTGCACGAAAGCTGTATCTTCAGATTCACAAGGTATAAATAATGTTATTACTTTATCAGCATTTATTCTAAATACTGATTTAGTCTTTGCAGTATTTATTTTTCATGATATAAATCCTATTGGTATGATTATTTCTAGACCTTATTTAAGAACTACCTCTAGTTACATGACCACATATCACCCTTCTTTAGCCACCTCTTATTTCTATAGGACAATATTTCTGAGCTTTTTCTGTGTGATGTGTGAAAAGATTGAGAGAAAAACAGAATTAAAGAGAGGCAGGATCCTTCATGGCAAAATGAGAGGTAGATGAGAGATATGATTTAGTAATTCTTGTGAGGAAGCTCTGACTATTAAAATTCATGAGATGTATGGTGTGAGGAGTAGTGAGACTTCTTTAAAAGAATAGAGAGATTAAGTTTTACTTGCTATATGTTTGCAGGTGCACAAAGTACTAAAGAAACAAATGTTGAACAACAGTCTATTGAACCTCAAATAAACTCTGATGTACCAAGTGCTATTAATATCCCTACAAGTCTAAGTACTGATACTTTCTTGCAGTCCATACATTCTACTATTCTACCACATGAGACAATCCCTGTTTTTGTTGAAAATAGTCCATTTACTCTACTTTTCCATCACCTGAGAAAATCCCGGTTGTTGCTGAAGATGAAGAAGCACAATAGTCCACTCATAAAGTTTCATCCATCTCAGAAATACCACAGCATTCTATAGGAACTGAGGTCCTGGAAGTAAATTTTGAAGCTCCAGTTCATTTATCTACAATACTTGAAGATGTGGAGTTAACTTCTGATGGTGTGGAAGCTTCTGAAGCTGTTGGATCACATACTGCACCAATTTCTAATTCTATTCTACATGCTGAAGCTGGTGATGAAGTTCAGAAATTAGTGCAAAATCCAGTTGCTATTGAAGAATTTAATGACGGTGAAGAAGATTATATTTCTAATGCTATTATAGATCCTAAGGATGACTTTTCTTCCCTGAAGATATGCCTATGCATGTAAGACAATAGAAAATAAAAGAGTTAGATGCTAAGAAAAAAATGATTATTTTGATAATCTTTGGAATGCTTATTGGAAAGATGATACATATCCTATTTCCGGAACAAAAGCTGTTGTACATCTGGAAATGACAAAACAAAAGATTAAAGATCCTGATATGTTGAATCATCTAAAAGCATCAACTTTAGTTTTCAGATCCTCACATACAGCTCAAGAAGTAACTAGTTCTCAAATTAATCAAATCAAAGAATCATTGATTGCTTCAAGGCTGACTACTCATCAGGAAATTCAGAAAAAAAATTGCACCAATAGTTTCCAGACAAACTGCAATTGAAGCCACTCAAGGTAGATTGGAAGTTAAACAAGTTCAAATATCTGATCAACTTAGAGAAGTACAGAATCTAATGGAGCTGATTCTTTCTCTACTGCTCGGTGATGACGCCAAAAAGGGGGAGAAAATTGTTAAATCTAAATGCAAACAGCTGATATTGACAAATACTGATGATGAAAATCCTGATGGAGGTAATAAGGGGGATATAGGGATAGTGAAAGGAGAAGTGGTGAAGAGCTAGTTGGAGTTATAAGTTCATCAAAAGCAATCACTAGATCTCAATCTAGACAAGTGGAGAGAGTAAGAGAAATGAAAGAAGAGTTGTAGAATTGACTGTGACTAAAAATATGCAATAATCTTTACAAGTCACAACTGCTGCTAATGAAGACCAAGGTATTCTAGAGATAGAAGCTGGTGCTGAAGCAAGTAAATATCTTCAAACTCTGAAAGTAAAAGGAAGGAAGACAACTCTAATCTATAAGGATCCAAAGATTTAAGCATTTGACTCTGTAGTGAGTAGAAGAATCTTTGAAAGAGAAAATCCCGGAGTTGATCTTGAACAACTAAGGGAAATGGAGGAAGACTTTAAGAATTCCATGATGACATCAAATGTTGATATTACTGTTATCTCTCAAGTACTTTATGAAGATGATCCTTCTAACAGACTAACCAGATGTGTAGTTATAAGGGAAGTCAGTCAGGCAGAAGATGAAAGATCTCTCAGATCTGAAGTTATTTTAACTGTTGACAAGAAGCCTAAAGGAAAAGATGCGATAGGAGAGAAGTCAAAGATTTCAAAGCCTAAAGCCAAAGCTGTTGCAAAGAAGAAATCAATATCTAAAAAAACTAAATCTCAAATCCTGATAGGTCCAATCTATACAGTATTTCAAGCTTATGATACTGAAGAAAGATGTGCAGAAGAAGAAATCATCCAAGCTCACCAAAGAAGGAAGATTTGTGGAGCTGACTGGGCTGATAAACTGAAATTAACCTCTGACATTGCTCAAGTTAAAGAAGAAGCTGTTATTCAACCAATCACAACCTCTGATTTTACTCATGTTGTTGATTTATTAAACCCAATTCAAGCAAATATATCAAATCCTAATTTTGAAGACATAGTCTTTGATAAGCCAGAACTTACTTTTGAATAAAAGAAGAAGCTACCATGGGGAAGCAAGAAACCGACACCTAGAAGAGATTCTTCTAGAACATTAAAGAAGATTTATAGTGGAAGTTCTTGATCTAGACAATCTTAAATCACAAGTGGTCTTGGAAGATTAAATGTTGATGATCCATTTGTTGGAGATGCTTTGACTCTAAGAAAGCATTCTTATTTGACAGATATTGGAGACAATGTAATGCTTGAAGACTTATAGAAGATCATATCAGTGCAAATTGTTATTGATCATGCTGGAGAGAAAATAATCTATTTTCTGGAGTCTGGGAGAAGCTTAAGGTTGAATCAAGAACAGTTAAGAGTCAAACCATGACAGGAGTTGGAACTTATTGCTACAATTCTCAAGGTAGCTAATTCTGTAACTGCCAGATGGTCTACATTTATAAAGAACCTGATACAGTTAAAGTAGAAAGGAATGTCTTACAAATCAAACTATATTCCAAATACATTGATCAATCTGAATATGCTGTTGATATGCTTATTGGAGGAGCCAAGATAGAAATGAGTCTAGGGACTAAAGTTTTAATTTTTAATCCTGATGGAAAGAAAATTGGGTTTCTGGAGCTGGACGATCTATCTCTTGGAAATTCAATGTTATATAGTTTCAGGGCTGCCTTCTATCAGAATGATGAATCAACAGAGGATGCAATGGTATTTTGATGTAATGGAAGAGAATCTGCTGAGGAAGTTTCTTGAAGATTTTCCAGACTGTGTTAGAGTTCAGAATGAAGAGTAAAGTCTGATATTCATTGAAGCAAGAATGAATATACTTACTTGATTCATGCATTTAGATAATTTTGACATCATCAATTGGAACTTGTACATATTGCCATCATGCACAAGTTGGGGAAGATTGTTAAATATAATTGATGATATCAGCAAAAACTATCAGAATTTCATATCAGAACTTATAATAACGGATGATGATGATATCAACAGATAATGATATCAACGGATGATTATGTCAACGGATGATGTAATCAGTATTTGTCACATTAGTTGATCTTCGATAAGGAAAAGGAAACAGGAACTCAAGGCGGTGAAGCATTGTATTAGGTTTCCTTGTATTAGGTTTCCTTGTTGTTAATAGAATATTATTCCTTGTACATTGTGTAGCTGTGCTCTATATAAATCACATATTAGGTTCATGTTGTAAGTATTGCGAACATTGTTATATCTTTCGCATAATTCTTAGGAATATGTTGTGTACTTGATGATAACTTAAACAAAACACCTTAGTAGATTTAATTCAGTGATTTTGTAGTTTTCAACGGATGATCATTTTAACATCCATTGAGAGAGTAGCTTATGTATCAATAGGTCTTGTAACACATTTCTGCATTCTACAATATCTTAAAGATCCAGAAGTTGTAGGATATTCAAATTCATGTTGACTACTAGTTTGATATGCAAAATAGGTTGACTAATTATAAATATTAGATGTCTTGTAATTTTGCATAAGTGAAATAGAGTTAACTGCTATGAAAGACTTTCAACGGATGATTCTACAGGGCTTCGACGGATGACCCAAGTCACATTCAACGGATGATCTAGTAAGCTTTGAAGGATGATTCAACACAGTTTCAATGGATGATCCAATAAAGTTTCAACAGATATTTAATTTCAAATAGCAGTTGATAGTGACTTCACAGTCACATGAGTTGATTAGATACAAATGGAATGTGGCAGCCTATTTACAGGTTTTGGAGAACAAAAAAGCATTTCCATTTTCATGCTAACCTGATGATATTCAAAGATGCTGGATAGAGAAATGAAGGAGCATGTAATTAGACTAAAAATTTTTTTGTCTTATTTGTTTGTCTTTTTATCATGTAACTTGGTGAAATATAAACTAAGGGTAGCAAGTAGAACAGTATCAAGTCAGTAAGCAATATACCAGAGACATAGATAGAGCTGTATATGTAAAGAATTTCTCTGTTCTTTGTTAGTTCTACTTGTAAGCAGCTGTGTGCAAACCTTGTATCATAGAGTTCTTGATTTTATATATATCTCTGGTGGAAAAATTCAATCCACCAGAAAGATTTTAAATACTTTGTGCTTGATTTCCTCAATATTTTCATTCTGAACTTTTTCTAAATCAAACACAGTTATATATTTAAGATAGAACAGTTCTTAAAATAAAAAAGAAACCAGAATTACATTCAACACCCCTTTTGTAATTCATTATTAGATTGTTTGGGAATAACAATAACCTAGCAGCTCTAAAGGATATTTGTTCATCCTTTTGAGAGAGTATGTTTGTAATCAGTTTTTATTTGTTAATATAAAAACCATTGATTCCGTTCAAGCTTTGTCGAATTGATTGTATTAACTGTATTCATCCCCATCTATAGTTGATTAAGGGCCTAATAAGAGAAATGGAGCAACAAGTGATTAGACCTAGATAATTGACATTTGTTTTGTCTTATCATATATATAACTTGGTGATATATAAACCAAGAGCCGCAAGAGTTAAAATAAGAAAAAAATTGATACAATCAAATACAAGCAAGAACAAGAGAGCATTTGTAAGCTGTATCTTAAGTACTTTCAAGTTTAGTTTGTAAGAATACTTGTAAGCAGCTGTGTGCATTTGCATCACAGAGATCTTCTACATTTATATATATCTATGGTGGAAAAATCAATCCACCAAAAAGTTTTTAAATATTCATGTTTATTTACTTTATGTTTGAATACTTGAATATTTCTTATACGCAACTAGCTCATTCAAACATTGTTACATATATATACATATTCGTAAGAAGTTTTCAAAAATTCAAAAGAAACTAGAATTCCATTCATCCCCCATCTGTAATTCTTTTGTTAGATTGTTCGGGAATAACAATTGTTATCAGAGCAAGCTCTTGACACACTAAGAGTTTAAAGATCAAAGCAACTAACAACATGAGCATGAAGGATGTTGGAGTGAAGATCCCTTTTCTGAATAAAGACAACTATCACCACTGGAAGGTGAAAATGCACCTGCATCTTCTCTCTCAAGATGAAAGGTATGTTGATTGCATCGAAAAAGATCCTCATGTTCCTCGAAGAGCTACTACAGACACTGATGGAGATGTAGGCAATAAGCAAGGTATTCCAAAGCCACAATCTGATTGGACAGATGAAGACATTGAGTAAGTGCACAAAGATAAAAACACTATGAACATTTTTTTCAATGGTCTTGATAAAGATATGTTTAAAAATGTTATCAACTGTAAATATGTTAAGGATATTTGGGATATAATTCAAATCATATGCGATGGAACTGACAAGTGAGGGAAAACAAGATGCAACTTCAAATCCATTAGTATGAGCACTTTCATTGTGAAGAAAGTTAATCTTTGAGTGATATTTTTAGTAGATTTCAAAAATTACTAAATGCACTGAAGCTGCATGGAAGAGTCTATCGGATAAAAATTCTAACCTAAAATTCCTTAAATCTCTACCAAAAGACTAAAAACCTATGAATGTTTCTCTTAGAAACTCTCAATATCATAAGGAGTTCACTTTGGAAAGACTTTATGGCATTCTGAAAACTTATGAGCTTGAGTTGGAACAAGATGAGAAGTTAGAGAAAGGAAGGAAGAAAGGAGGATCTATTGCATTGGTAGCTCAACAAGAGAGAGTGAAAGAGATAAAGGTCGAAGCTGTGGAATCTGCATCAAACTCAAGGGTTTATAAAGGCAAAGGAAAATGGCTAATGGCTAAGGATGAAGACCATCCTAGTCAGGATGAAATGGAGGATATAGATGAACATCTGGATTTTCTATCAAGGAGATTTTCCAAGCTCAAATTTAAAAAGAATTTTGGAGCAACCAGGCCAAATAGAAACATGCAGGTGGATAAAATAAAATTTAAGTGTTTCAAATGTGGCTTCAGTGGTCATTTTGCCAATGAATGCAAAAAGCCCAATCCTGAGAAAAAGAAGTTTGAGCCAGTTGACTACTAGAAGAAATATTTTGAATTGCTCAAACAGAAGGAAAGGGCTCTCCTTACTCAAGAAAATGACTGGGCAACAGATGGAGAAGATAAAGATGAAGAACCAAGCTATGTCAACCTAAAATTTAAGTGTTTAAAATGTGGCTTGAGTGGTCATTTTGCCAATAAATGCAAAAAGCCCAATCCTGATAAAAAGAAGTTTGAGCCAGTTGACTATAAGAAGAAATACTTTGAATTGCTCAAACAGAAGAAAATGGCTTTCCTTACTCAAGAAAATAACTGGGTAGCAGATGGAGAAGATAAAGATGAAGAACTAAGCTATGTCAACCTAGCCCTAATGGCCAAATCAGATGAATCAGAAGTCAGTTCTTCAAGAAATCAGAGAAACAGAAAGAATCTTTGGTATCTGGATAGTGGTTGCTCAAGGCACATGACTGGAGATTCTGTAATATCCAGGATATATCGTGTAATTATTTTGCTAATAAATAATCATTATATGTGTTCAGTATCTATTCTGTGAATTATTTGTTAAGTGTTAAATGTGTTTGGATGTTTAAAAATAATATTAATTGAGTATTTTAATTTTTATATGTCCAAAATAAAATATAGTTAATTGTCATATCTTCCTAAATATTTTTATGTTGATTTATGATTTTATAGGAAATATATGGATTTTATAAAATCTTTTTCCGAGTATTTAAAAATATTTTATACAAACGGGAACCAACCGACGTCATCCGTTTTTACGTTTTTATAACCCGAAACTCTTTCGAAAACTCCTTCCTAACCTAATTGCAAAATTCCGAGCATTTTCCATGTTTCGACTTTTTCGATCCGGCGTACGGTTTGTCCTGCACGGGTCCCGGCGCAACATTTTCGATACATTATTCATTTCGGTAAATCAATAAAACTCGTATTTTCGATAAACCGGATCTTTTTATTAAACTATCACAATTATCACCTCGTAATACGTGTAACCAGGCGCTGAGACCAAGACCGCAGTACAAATTGTACTGATTTGGATATTTATCCCGAAAACCGGTACCGTTTGGATCGGTTTTTATAAATAAACGTACCATTTTATATCCGGAATGATCCAACGGGATACTAATTTTCCGTAATTATAAATAGCCTTTACCGTATTTTATTCTGTATCAAAAATCATTTGCAGTCAGTAATTATATAATTTTCCATAGAAAATACTTATATTCATAAACCTTTATGAAAATCAAACCAACAATCAGAGGTGTTACCGGAGTCCGTTTGGAAAGCTCGAGTACTCAAAATGAAGGTCTTGAGGTGTACTATCAGATTCTGTGAACCATATACCTGCAGAAATCAAGGTTTATTTTCTGGAAATTTGTTTATTTTTGAATTATTTTATTAAAAATATGAATTTTTGTTCGGATGATTGTTTGAATGATTTGATGATTGCATGTTGTAGAGCTTGTTTTCCTGATGATTTTCATATGTCATATGTCTGATTTGGAGTGCAATAACATGTTCAAAATTGAGTTTAATTTTCGAATTTTGAAATTAGGGTTTATAACCCGTATGAATGTTTTCAATTGAAATTTGGGGCTTTTTTGATTTAGGGGTTATTAGCTGTTGATTTATAGTGGGTTGTGTTCCTATTGAAATTTGCAATCGATTGGTATATAGCTCGTTAACAGAGGATGTCTGAATCAAGGGAGTTGTAGTTTGAAGTTTTCGTAGGTTCGCCGGAAACCGGCGATGTTCTTGGCCATTTTCCGGCCAGGACAGGGATGATTGATGTGTTTTGATTGCATGTACAAGTTGCTGGTAGCCTGTAGTTAGTTCTGGATAGTTTGGTGGCCTGAGGTGGCCGGAATCGTGATCTCCGGCCACACTCCGGCGAGTCGACGGCGGGGGTTTGCAAAATTACAAACAGGCCCCTGGACTTTTGGGAAAGAAATAGTTTAGTCCCCCAGGTTTCCAGAGTTTGCATATTTTGGATTCCTGTTTATAAATTATTTAAAAATCATATTTCCTATTTATTTTAATTATAAAAATTCATTTTTAATTTCTGAAAATTCCAAAAATTATTATTTTAATTCCAAAAATTATTTTTAATTCAAAAATAAATCTGAATAAATTAGTTAATTAATTTTAGTCAATAATTAATTGATTAATTGATCAATTAATTCGAAAATTAATTGATTAATTGATTTAATTAATTATTAATTAATTTTAATTAATTATTTAATTAGATTTAATTATTTAAAAAAATGATTTAAAAATTCTGAAAAATAGTTTCGAGCTTTAAAATATTATTTTGAATTGTTTTCAAGGCTCGATAAATATTATAAAATTGTTTTGAAGCCAGATTTGGCCAACCGAACCCTGTTTATTACTCTGAAATTGATCCAACGACCCGTTTTAATTCCGAAAAATGTTTTAAAAATCATTTTAAATACCCGAAAGCCTGTTTATGACCCAAGACTTCTTTATAAATGATATATCATTGATTATTTGACGTGTTATGTGTTATATGTGACTTTTTGGTTAATTGTCGGTCTATATATTCGATGTTTACTTGTTTTTGTATAACTTTCAATCCGTTAATCAGATTTGGGTGAAATGAAGGGTAAATAGAAGTATTTGTCGAATAGAATCGTATGAGTTGAATACTGATAGATGCTTATAATATGTGAGCAGAAGAGGCAAGGCGTAGGAAATGGAAACAGATGATTGAGGAGTAAGACGGTTGTGATTGGAAGATAGTACAGTATAGCAAGCTAGTACCAGACAAGTGTTCTGAACTTTCTCGAGATATATTGTAGTTGATTGATAATCCTTTTTTATATAGCAAGTGCTTTGAAGCAATGAACCCAAAACCCTGATTCTAGTTATTGATCTTGAGCCGTAAACTTTATTCTTTCTAAACCATTGACTGTTGTACACCCAAATATGAACCACAGATATACGATACTACTCTACAAATATATAATACCAAACATTGAACCGAATTATGTATATACTCAAACCATTGTACCTTATGATTTGAAAGGTCAAATCCTTGTAACCCTGAAATATTGATTCCTTTGTTATCCAATTCTTTCATTACCTAACATCCAAGCTTTGAAAATGCCATATTGATCCTTATGAAGATTGAAACCATTTTATTATTGAATGTCCAATGTTGTTAAAGATTCTGCTTATTGTTTATTATTGTTTATCCTGTTATTATGTTAGAATTGGATTGTTTTTATAAAATTGTGGACCAGATTCGTGGTCAGACCATATAATGGTCAAGTTAGGCCAATGTGTGCCTTGAATCCAGTAGTTAGAGCAGTGCTGTGTGCTTTGCTCGGGGTTAGTGCATGACTGATCTGCAGCCTAACCTTTGTTTTTAAAATGAAAATTTAATATCCAATTCTAAATCATAATCCATTGTTCACTTGATATCATATCCCTTTTCACTTGATGATCATTATTCTCAGTTTTGTCATTGTGACTTGCTGAGCTAGTTAGCTCATTTGGGTGATGTTGTTTATGTTCTTTTCCTGTTAAGAAGGAACCAGTTGGTAGCGAGGATCCCCAGTCCAGCGCGAGAGCTAGGGGTTCAGGTTGATCGAGTTAAGCTAGTAGGCTTCTTTTGGAATAATTTGAGTTTGTAGAAGTTTGTAATAATGTTTAATACTCAGTGCTGAGTTTGAATAGTTGGGATTTGAGCGGTTTGTAATATAAGTAAGTGTGTTTGGCTTGTGTGCATACTTTAACCTGTTGCGGTCCGTGGTAATTGGTAAGTAGGGTCACTGCATATTATTATTATCTTCATTATTGTTATAAGCAGGTTATAAATAAGGTGTGTGTATGTGTGGACCCCAAACATCTGACCCGGGTTTGGAGGGCGCCACAGATTCTACCCTGATCATTGAGTTCAAGGAGAGAGCTGACCAAAGTATTACTTTTGGAAACGATAGCAAAGGGTATACTATGGGATATGGCTTGATTTCTAAAGACAATGTCATCATTGAAGAAGTTTCCTTAGTTGATGGACTCAAGCACAATCTATTGAATGTCAGTCAGCTATGTGACAAAGGAAACTCAGTAACATTTAATTCAGAAGCCTGTGTTGTTACAAGCAAGAAGAACAACGATGTGGTTCTCACTGGTATGAGAAAAGGAAATGTCTGCAAGGACAATGCTAGAAAAATCAAATTTACCAACTTATTTTTGGGTAAAAGCTGTAAATACTGCATGCTACACTCAGAGTATTTCTTTGGTCAATCAAGAAAAATGCATGACTCCTTATCAATTGTTGAAGAAAAGGAAACCAACACTAAACTTTCTTCATGTCTTTGGCTGCAAATGCTATATTCTAAGGAATCAAACTGATCAGCATGGAAAGTTTGATGCCAAAGAAGATGAAGGTATTTTTGCTGGGTATGCAGTTGGAAAAGCATACTGAGTCTACAATCTCAAAACCAACATTTTTATGGAATCTGTACATGTTGTGTTTGATGATAAGAAGATTGAAGGACTGCAACATGGAGGTTTCAATGAAAACCTAAAATTTGACAATATTGAGATGAACTGTAGTGATAGTGATGATGTAAGTGATCAAGAAATAATCTCTAAGGATAATGCAGAAAAGTCAGCAACAAATGAAGCACATAATTCTACATCCGTCGAGAGACAAGGTGCATCATTCGTTGAAAGACAAACTGCATCATCCGTCAAACTCCAATAGGAGTTGAAAGTCAATATAGATCACACACGGAAAGAACCCCAACTTTAAGTCAAAGATCCACAAACTCAGGGGAAGTTTCTTCTTATCAAAACTCAGCAACACATCAAGACAACTATGTGGCCTCTTCATCTAGAGCTAATCTACCACAATAAAGGAAATGGACTATAGATCACCCATTTGAACTAATTATTGGTGATGCATCTTCAAGAGTGCAAACTAGAAAAGAAATTTAAGAAGAATGTCTATACAGCAGCTTCCTATCACAGGAAGAGCCAAAGAAGGTAGAAGAAGCTTTGTTGGATCCCGATTGGGTTTTAGCTATGCAGAAAGAGCTAAACCAATTTGAAAGGAATAAGGTGGAAGTCGGTACCCAAACCTAAAGGCAAGAATTCTATTGACACTAAATGGGTATTCAGAAATAAGATGGATGAAAATGGCATAGTCGTTAGGAACAAAGCTAGATTGGTTGCCAAAGGCTACTTTTAACAAGAAGGAATATATTTTGATGAGACTTTTGCTCCTGTAGCAAGACTTGAAGCCATTAGAATCTTTCTAGCCTATGCAACCCATGCCAATTTCAAAGTTTATCAAATGGATATCAAAAGTGCATTTCTGAATGGAGATTTGAAGGAGGAAGTCTATGTAAGTCAGCCACTGGGTTTTGAAGACCCCAACTTTCCAAATTATGTCTACTATCTTTTGAAAGTATTTTATGGATTAAAGCAATCACCTAGAGCCTGGTATGATACTTTGTCAAAGTTCCTTTTAGAAAATCATTTCACAAGAGGTACTGTTGACAAAACTCTATCTTTAGAAATGTTAATAGCTCTAGTATACTGTTCAGATTTATGTATATGATATTATATTTGGCTCTCCAGATGAGAAACTTTGTAAAAAGTTTGCCATACTGATGCAAAGTAAGTATGAAATGAGCATGATGGGAGAACTAACTTACTTTCTTGGTTTACAAGTTAAGCAAGTTAGTGATGGAATATTCATTAGTTAAACCAAATTTATTTATGATCTTTTAAAGAAGTTTGACTTAATGGATTGCACATCTGCGAAAACTCCCATGGCCACTGCTACTAAGCTTGAATTGAACACTACTAAAAAGTCTATGGATATTTTAAGTTATAAAGGCATGGTTGGTTCACTTTTGTATTTAACAGCCAGTAGACCAGATATAATGTTTGCTACTTGTCTTTGTGCTAGATTTCAGGATGATCCTAGAGAATCTCATTTAATAGCTATTAAGAGAATTTTCAAATATCTCAAGGGAAGACCAAAACTTGGCATTTGGTATCATAGAGATTCTGGTTTTAATCTAATTGGTTATTCAGATGCAAATTATGCAGGTTGTAAAATAGACAGAAAAAGTACAACATGAACCAGTCAATTTTTGGGAAACAAGATAGTGTCCTAGTTTAGCAAGAAACAAAATTTAGTTTCTACTTCTACAGCTGAAGCTGGATATATTGTTGTTGGTAGCTGTTGTACACATTTCTTATGGATGAAAAATCAACTGTTGGATTATAGTATGCATGTGGACAAGATCCCAATTTTCTGTGATAACACAAATGCCATTACCATCACTGAAAATCATGTGCAACACTCAAGGACAAAGCACATAGACATGAAGTACCACTTCATCAGAGAACATGTCATGAATGGTACAGTGAAACTTTATTTTATTCCAAGTGAGCAGTAACTTGCAGACATCTTTACCAAGCCACTTGATGAGTCCACCTTTACTAGGTTGGTAAGTGAGTTAAGTATGCTCAATTATTTTTGAAGTTAATTTGATGTCTAAGTAATTTGAAGTGCGGCCAGAAATAAATTTGACTCTATTAAAGATACAAATCAGGATTTACAAGATTATCAGATCTTGACATTGAAATCAGGATTTGCAAGTGGTCAGATCCTGACATTAAAAACCAGGATTTCCAACTGTTAGATCTTGACAACAAAATCAGGATTTGCTAAAAGTAAATACTGATAGCATTCAACGGATAAGAACTATCTATTGAAAGTCAAAATATTTCTGGGAACCTTATTATCCAACGGATAATAGTACATCATGTATTCGTTGAGCTGGTTCAATCTTAACCGTTAATTCCAAACCCTAGCCGCCGACTTTACTTACATCGTGTATGTATCTGTTGATGGATTAATTTTGGAATTTCTACAGTTTGCTTTATTTTCAAACGGTTATTTTTGGCAAATTTCATCGGATATTTTATTTTATTTTCTTTACTCATCCTTTTCAAAGTTTGTATAAAAGCACAATTCATTCTATATTTCACTTTTATCTCTCTCTGAATTTCTTAGCAACCTTTACTCTCTTCATCTCCAAAAACCCCCTTTTTCCCTGTAACTGCTCTCTACTCACAAAAATGGTACCCATAGTCAAGATTATGTCTAAGTCTGGATTTGTTTATTAAAAGAACAACTTCGTGGCACTGGTGGATAAGAAGATTGCTGCTTCTGAAGAGTATCACAGGATGATGGACTTCATCCGCAACTGTAAACTAAGTTATGCTATGCTTGAGTCTCCAGTAATCTATTGTGAAGTTATGAAGCAAATCTGGACCACGGCGGTGTACAAGTTGAAGGACAAAGCCTTTGCTTTTTCTTTGAAAGGTAATGATTACTGTATTAATTATGATGAAATACACGCATGCCTTCACTTTCCTGAAAACAACAATCCTGTTCCACACACAGACACAGATGTGAGCACCATGCTTAGGTCTATGGTTTATTCTCTCATTCCTACTAAGTTAGGTGAGGTTAGGAGAACAGACCTTAAAAAAGAATGGAGTATTCTTTGTGATTCTTTTATCAAAGTATTTTCTGGAAAAATTAGCAATTTTGATGCAGTTACTTATTCTATGGTTAACATGCTATACATGTTTTTGAATGACAAGTACTTTAACTTTAATAACTCTGTCATGATGGAATTAGGGTATAAATTAGGAGATATTAAGAAAAGGTCAAAGAATATATATTGTGCTAGATTGTTTATGATGCTGGCAAACTTTGTTTCTGAGAACCTTGTAATTAAGAACCTAGACAACAAGCTAGAGTTTTGGGTTCAAGAAAAGAGAGTACTTGCAGATTTGAACAGGAATAATCTCAACAATGGAGTGTCGCTCAACTATCTTCCAATATTTGAGGCACAACAGGTAAATGAGGTAACTAATTCTGCTCCAATCTCTTCTCAACCCATTACTTCTTTGACTTCAACTGTAGCAATGACATCTGTGACAGTGACCAAACAAATGCCTACCCAAGCCATAAAACCTAAATCTAAATCCAAGTCTAAGAAGCCAACCTCTACTGTCTCCCAAAAGATAGCAGTTGTAACAACTACAACTTCACTTGAGGGGAGTGCTTAAGGTAGTCAGATGGGTGAGGGAAAGGGTGAATATCAAAGAAGCCCCAAGGATAAGGAGGGTGAGATATGTGTGACCCAAACCAGCCACACTACAGTCTTCCAAAAGACTGTAGTGCTTAATAAGGAAATTAGCTCATTGCTATTTGTACCCTCCCAAAAGGATGTGACTATTGAATCAAGCTATCAACCAAGAGCACAGGCCAAAAGGGGAAGGGACATAGACAAAACCCAAACTTATATCAGAAAGAAGAAATCTAAACCAATGGAGGAGTCACAGGGTACACACACAGTGCTAGCTAAAGTCAAAGAATCAGTTACTGTACCATCTCAAATTCAGATTGATGTGTCTCCAACAAATGTGGAGTCACAACCAAAATCTCTCATTATCGAAACACTTCATACACAAAACTCTCCAAGTATCTCTCTGGATATGGACATGATAAATGCATCAGTTCCTGAGACTACGTCTCTTACATTCATGGAGGAACCAAAATCTAGTGCAACTGAGCATCGTCTTATTGATGATTTGTTGGCTTGATTGCCCATTCTTTCTCCAACTGTTGAAGAATCTGTGCACCTAAACTAAAAATCAATCTTCACAGATTCAACAATAGTTTCAACTCCTATCTCTATTATTTTTACATCATCGACGGATATTCATCATCCGTTGATCAGTGATTGTCCTTCGACGGATAAGCTTAACAACAGTAATTTATTGATACTCATACCTACTACTTCGACGGATATCACTCATCCATTGATAGTCTCTGCACCTCCTGATATATCTAAAATTTTACTAGTGCAGATGATTTAGAAGTTGTTCAATCACTCTTAGGCTTGAGGAAAAAGAGTGATATGAGTGAGAGGCTGGGTTGCTCCCAGGAAAAAGGAGAGGAAAATAGTGAACATATGCGTGCTATTTCTTCCATCATAGAAAAAGTGAGTGAGAGGAGTCCCACCTTAGATAGTGAAGGTGAGGGTGTGAGGGTGGTTAGCCAAGGGGAGCCCTTGATGCAAATAGAGAGAGAACATGAGAGAAAGGTAGGTACTGGAGCAATAAGGGTGGAAGCCATTGCAAGTGAGTCAATGAGTGTCAATGAGGCAGAAAGGAAAAGACTATATCAGAAAGAATATATAGTTGTAATAGATTCTATTTCCCTAGATACTGAGACATTTACTCATCCTGTCACAACCTATCAGACTTTGGTTGTTCAGGGCATTGAAGAAGCAAAGAGGATTCTCAATCTGGTACATACTACAACTTCAATAATAAGAGCAAATGATACAATCAAGTTTCTTCCACCTATAGCTGGTGATGATTTTAAGTATGATTCGGGTAACTTTTTTGGTGATGACTCTCATGGGGAAGATACTAATGAAGTTGGAAGGGATTTAGGGGGAGTTGCAGGTCCTAGTACCTCTGCTAGTACTGCATCCTGGATGCTAACCAAGGAATGCAACTACCGCCATTTTAACTCCATAATGTTCAAGCTTATTTCTCAGACTCAATCAGCAATAGAAGCCACTGCCAATGCTAGTACTAGAAATCTTCTAGAAGCCCATCTTGAATCTCTATAGCTGCACAAAATTTAGACTCATAAACAGAATCAAGATGTGGATGAGCTCCAACAAGCCATTGATGTAGTCAAGAAAGACATCAATGACATAATAAAGCTTAAACTTCCTGAGTCAACTATAACGGATATTCATCAGAAACTCAGAAAGGACAATGATCTCAATAGAAAAGTTGAGGCCTTGGGTTCCATAATGATAGCTATTGAGAACTCAGTGGCCAAGATACTTTCAAATCAAGAAGCTCAAACTCAATTACCTCAACAGTTGGTGGCTTCTCTGAAAGAGATATGTCCTAAGTCCAATCATGTATGAGAATTTAGGAATAACTTTTATGTAATCTGTTTTAATTTCATTGATATTAATAAAAGACTTGTTTTGTTTTTATTGCGGGCTCTATCTATTTTAAGTGTTTAAATAAGATGTACCACAGTTTAGAGTAAAGCTTTTTATGGATTGTGATGAGATCATAATAATGAGACCTAAAAGATGATAACTCTAAACTTAAATAGTTCCTGGTCGTAGGATTACTAACTGGTAATTAATAATCCGCAAAGATCGGTACATACTATGCTTGCTTCATTATGAAGGATGTCTGTTCTCATAGACATTTGTGTGGTGACACTATAGCTAGTATGTAGGTGCTTGTTATAGAATAAGTTCACTGAACATGACTCACACAGCTGAAAAACTGATGGAGTTCACTCACGTGTTAGCAGTTGTTCACATAGTGATAGTTGTACAAGTATCCTTAGACTTGAGGTCATCATAGTCATCTTGTGTACACTGAAATATGCTTTGGTTTAGTTCTTAGTCTCCAGGGACAATTATAAGGGCTCTACTGGGTATAGGAATTTGTACACGAAGATAGTGTATGATCAATAAAGGATCTACCCCTTCCAGTGAAGGAAGATAATGTTCAATGCTGATCCACTTATGCTAGTTCAGGAATCTCTGGCCAGAGTGAATGAAATTAGAAAGGAGTTTCTAATTTACATTAAATAGAACTAAGCATAGTGAATGGGAAAGCAAGTGATTAAATAAGATAGGCTTGACACAAGATCTATGCCTTGTATTTAATCGCGACATTGCAGGGTAGAAGAAATTAATTGTACGGTAACTATTCACTGAATAGGTTCTTGGATCGCTTTTAAAGGTTATAAATCGATCCCTCAATTTTATTTATGATCTGTATGCATATTATATGGATTTTATATGTGTAACATTATTTTACCATGCTTCCGTGATAGATAAAATCCTATATTCTCAAACTTCCAACCTTACTTCTCTTGATGATAACAAAAAGGGGGAGAAGGATACAATTGTCCAACTCAATAAAGGGGATAAGGATAGTAATGGGGAAAATAATTTGAATATTCAAGTTAACAAAGTGGTAGTACCATCTATCAGTATCTCTAACCAACCTGTTGTAGAAAGTATTGATCTGATCAATCTAGCAGTAGTTGAGCTCAGGTTAAAAGAGCAAATAAAGAAGATTGATGACAGAATTGAGAAGGTTTTTGGCTCAACTGCTACTCAAGATCAATCAGTGAAATATTTCACTCAGTTGAGACCAATCACCATAAAAGACATGTAGCTAGGAGAAGGAGAAAAGGGAGAGCCCTCTATGAAATGAGTTCAACAACTTTTTGGTACTGAAACCCAAACAGGCAAATACCATTATGTCGGCAAAGCATCCAATATTGGTTGATTATTTTCCTCCTAGGGCATATGAACAAAAACTGATGAGTGCTTTAATTAAAAGCTTCAAGACCACCAAAAATGACAATCTTACAGAAAGAATAGCAAGAATATATAGACATGGAAAGATGATTTGTGTGATGTCCGGACACCCTCAGTTTGGTGAAGCTAAAGTTGAAGAAAATGCAAGACTGGAAGCTCAGAAAAGAAGATTGAAGCAGGCCACTAAAGGAGGAAAAAGGAAACTGGAGATGCCTGCTACTTCAAATATAACTGAGAAAACTTTAGCCGATGATCCAAAGAGGAAAGAAGCACGACAATAGTGGGTAAAAGGAATTAGAAGGAAGGCCAATACAAAAAGGCCAGTTAGTCCTACTGAAAGGGAAACTGATCAAGTTTAATCTACAAAGTCAACCAATTAAGTCCTCTAAGGAACCTGTTGAAACCAAGGTTTATCCAGACATCAACTTTCATGGTGAGCCTATCATACCCAAGGATGAACCTATAGATTGGGACAGTCTACCCTTACCTAATTTGAACATTCTAGTACCCACCATAAAAAAGAACAAAAGAAAGAGGAAGATTATGGGAGTCAAGTCAAATATATCTCAACACAAAGTGATCTCCAAGCTCAAGTACAAAGTCAACAAAGATGATCAATTGTTCATATCTGACATCAAGGAATTCTCAGACCTTAATCTCTACTTAGATGAGCTTGATGAAGTAAGGGGAATTGCTGCTCACACCAAGCTACTAGAAAGATTAGTGTTTAGATACAAGGGAGACATCGAGATCACTTGGCTTCTATACAGAATCCTCAATGAAAGCCATAGTGTACTAATAAAGGTGTTCTCTGCTATGAAGATGGATTTTGGTTTCACAAAAATAGTTAAAACAGGATCAACCAAATTAGACAAAGCTGGAGAGATCCAAGTGCACTGCCTAGAGTTTTAACTATTCCATATACTAGTGATACAGTGCACTTGAGACCTTACTGGATGATGGAGTTTAGAGATAAAAGGGAGTCAGAAGATTCTTCAGACTTGAAGATCAGCTGCAAATATCTAGCAATGGAACTCTCAGAAAAATGCAGGATAAGATGGATCCCAATGATGGTAATGAAGCTGAATTCCATAGACAACTCCAACATAAAATTGAGGAGAATGACAAGAAGCTGGGGAAGAGGTCAAGAGTTTCAAGGAGAAAGAATTGATCAGCTCAGGCTAAAGAAGCATCTTGAAATGACATGTAACCATACTCAACTTTCTTTATTCAAATTTTATTTGAAGCATTTTGCAACTTATCTACTGCTTACTGTGTTAATCTTAGTTAGGGTGTTTTCTTATCATCAAGTTAACCTAAATTTATTTCTATTAGACATAAATTGGGGGAGATTGTTAGGAATATGTTGTAGGCTTGATGATAACTCTCCAAAACACTTTAAATAGATAAGTTAAATAATTTTGTAACCATCAAAGTGAGGGAGTGGCTTATGTTTAAATAGGTATGTAGCACATTCCTGTATGCTATAATATCTTAGAAGTTTTAGAGGTTGTTAGAAATTCTAAGTCGTGTTGACTACCAACAAGATATGCAGAATAGGCTTGCTAATTGTAAATAGATGATGCATTATAATTCTGCATAAGTTAAAGAGCATCAAGTACTAAGGAAACTCTATCAACGGATAATCTGCAAAGCCCTCAACGGATGACTGAAGCCACCTTCAACGAATGATTCATAACAGACTCAACAGATAATGATGAAGTCTAAAAGAATAATCAGATCTGAATAACAGTTGAAAGCAACTTGACAGTCACATGGGTTGATTGTACATAAATGAAATGTGGCAGCCTATAATCATGATTATGAAGATCAAGAAGCATTTCCATTTTCATGCAAAATAGGGACGTTCAAAGATGCTATATCTATCTAGTTTGCATGGGAGAAATGGAGCAACACGTGATTAGACCTAGATAATTGACGTATGTTTTGTCTTACCACATATGTAACATGGTGATATATAAACCAAGAGCAGCAAGAGTTAAAATAAGAAAAAAAAATTGATCCAGTCAAATATAAGCAAGAACAAGAGAGCATTTGTAAGATGTATCTTAAGCACTCTCAAGTTTAATTTGTAAGAACTCTTGTAAGCAGTTGTGTCCGTTTGCATCATAGAGATCTTCTATGTTTATATATATCTCTGGTGGAAAAATCAATCCACTAGGAAGTTTTTAAATATTCGTGTTTATTTACTTTGTGTTAGAATACTAGAATATTTCTTATCCGCAACTAGCTCATTCAAACACTGTTACATATATATATACATATTCGTAAGAAGTTTTCAAAAATTCAAAAAAAAACAGAATTCCATTCAACCCCTTTCTGTAATTTTGTTGTTAGATTGTTTGGGAATAACATGAGTTCTTATCTTTAAGCACATAAATTTGTAGCAAAATAAATTTGATTAATATAATCAATTGAGTTTTTGATAATTTGTTTGTGTTTTTGCAGTTAAACATTTTATCACTACAAGTTCATATCTGCTTTGTTCATATATAAAAAACACATTTACAAGTAAAATCCAAGAAAACACATTCACCATCCTATATTGTATTAACTGCATTTAATATCTAACACATTTGTTTCTCCTCAATGTTTGTAATGTAGATGTAAGATTCCTTGCCTTCAGGACTTTTCACATCTTTGAGAACTGATGGTTTTGGCTGTGGCTTTTTAAGTATTTTCTTTTTTGAGCATCCTTTTCCACAAGAAATATGGGTAACTTGATATTTTCTAGCTCAACGAGTTCCTCCTTTGGAAATATTGGTTGACCATGTACATTGAACCCACGTGTCACTACTACAGGTTCAAGAAGTTGTACTACAGGATGTTGAGAAGTAGTTGCAGTGACTGCTGGTTCATCTGGTGATAATTTCCTCTTGGCTCTCGTCTTTGTCCTTGGTCCTTTTCTTCTAGTCACTCTTTTAGGCTTCTTGAGTTCTTCTGCTTCGGTTTCAATCTCTAATTTTTCATCCAGCTCCTTTTCTAGCTCTTTGTCTAACTACAACTAGAGTTTAGTGAACACATCCTCTGTTTGTTAGTCCCTTAACAATGTAGCAAGAATTACAGAAGGGGGTTGAATGGAATTCTTGAACGTTTTTCTTGAAATAAAAATGTTCAACTCGATTATTGATATATTTGTTTTGATTAGCACAATGCGGAATATAAACTTAAATGAATCAAAACACAAGTAATTAAAAACAAGAGTCTTTAAAAACTTTTTGGTGGATTTAAACAATTCCACCAGAGATATATATATATATATATATATATATATATATATATATATAATATATCGAGAGGACTCTGTGTGCAGAAATGCTCACAGCTGCTTACAAAATAGAACTACTGATAATACAGGAAATGCTAAAGATTATGCTTACAAAGATTTCTCTATTTTTGAGTTTCTCTCAGTTATCTCAGTTAATTTTTCTATTTGCTACTCTCTTGGTTTATATAATACCAAGATTACAAAGTCAAAAAGACTGAACAAATATAAAATCTAACAGTCTTAATCTTTGCTTCTTTTCGTCCTCTATTACCCAGTTAATGGGCTTCCACAATGTGTTTGTATACAACTCGACGGC
Organism: Apium graveolens; assembly: GCF_009905375.1. Taxonomy (NCBI): domain Eukaryota; kingdom Viridiplantae; phylum Streptophyta; class Magnoliopsida; order Apiales; family Apiaceae; genus Apium; species Apium graveolens. The sequence goes on along the minus strand of NC_133655.1, from coordinate 205,667,319 downwards.
TGTGTGTCAGCTTTCACTGTTCAACTGATGTTTGAATTCTTGATATGATCATCCGTCGACTTTTAGATCATCCGTCGATGACTTAATTGATCATCCGTCGACTGTTATGTTAAACATCCGTTGATAGTCATTTGATCATCCGTCGAAGGCTTTGTTAATCATCCGCTAGTAGCTATTTTGGCACTTGACTTCATTTCACTTATACAGAATTACAAGACATTACTTATGTATAATTAATCAACCTATTCTGCATATCTAGTTAAAGTCAACATGACTTATATGCTACTACAGATTCTATACAAAGGTGCATATATAACTGTGCTACAAACTTATTATTACATAAGCTACTCACTCGATGGATAATAAGTTAATCATCCATCGGGACTATAATGAGTTATCCGTCGGGACTATAATTCTTATCCGTCGAGTGCTACATTATTTCACTAAGTAAAATCTACTTAGATGTTTTGTTTAAGTGATCATCAGGTACACAACATATTCACAACAATCTCCCCCAATTTATGTCTACTGGAATTGTAGCCATAAATTCAGAGATACTTGATGATAACAAAACATCCTAAACATATATCTTTAAAGATAAGTAGATAAAACTGAAAGTGCTTCAATTAAACAAAATGTACAAGGTTTGGCTCACAGTCAGTTCAAGATGCTCCTCTAGCCTGAGCAGGTTTTTCTAGTTTCTTGAAGGTCTGGATCTTCTTCCAAGCTTTCTGTTGTTTTCTTCAATTTGATTCTGGAGCTGCCTGTGGAATTCTAGTTCATCAGATTCTGAGAGATCTAGCATTTCTTGCATCTCCAAGAGAGTCTCATTGCTAGAGATACTCAATTGGTCTTCTAGTCTGAAGAATCTTCTCACACCCTTGTCATCCATGAATTCCATTAGCCAGAAGGGCCTTAGATGCACTCTTCTCCCTGTGTATGGGATGATTAGAGTCTTTAGGAGTGCATCTTTAGCTCTAACACTCCTCAGCTCTTCAATCTTCTTCAATACTAGTCTTCTTACAGTTACATTGAACCCAAAGTTTTTTTTTGAAGGATGAATAGACTTTGATCAACACAGCTTGGCTTTCTTGAAGTATCATGTGAAGAGGCCAGTGAATCTCCCTTCCTCCTTTGTACTTGAACACCAACCTTTCAGGTAGGTTTCTGTATGCATCAATTGCCTTTACTTCATCCAGTTCCTCCAGATAAAGGTTTAGATCTGAGAATTCTTTGATGTCACACAAGTACAAGTAGTCTCCCCTGTTGACCTTGGGTTGAGCTTCAACTACTAACTTGGATTTGAGAGGTGACAGCTTCACTTTCTTGACTGCCCTTGATTTTTTCCTTTTTGGCTTGGTAGGGATTGGCAAGTTGAAGTCAGGAATTGGTAATTTATCCCACTCTATTTGTAATAACCCCAAAATTTTTGAACATTTAGTAACCCTTATGAATAATGTTTTGCTGATTATGCTGAATAAGAAAACTTTCCATGCCACTCTATGTAGGGGTTCTTCTATTGTTATTCTGAGATCTTATTAGTACTTTATATGGGATATAACTGTATGTAAAGATCGTCAGAATTCAAATTCGAACACTTTGATTTTTCCCGAAAATCCACCAGATACCGAAAGAATTGAGTATAAAGGAACATGATAAAAAGGATTTAAATTCAAGGATTATAAGAAAGGATCATAAAAGGAATATAATGTATTGAGAAAGGTTAAGGGAACCCAAGTAATAAGATCCTGGGTACGATCCCTCAAACGATAAATGAAAATGAAAGTTAAGCGAACCGTATAACAGATCAGCGGTCATTAGCCAAGTAATTTGGAGCTAATCAAAGAGGTTAGTGAGGATGATGTCATAAAACCAATAAGAAGAGGACAAGCATGGGAAGATGACATAAGAATGATGACCTAAGTATGACCAAAAAGGAAGGAAGGTTGGTTGATTATAAACCACACAAAATTCACCATGGTTAAAAGGTAATAAATCAAAACAAAAGTGGATCAACCAAGCCAAACAAATCAAAAAATACAAAAACAAAGTTGACTCTCATTATTCAAGAGAAGCTCTTGGCTTTTCTTGTTTTTCAAAGAGGAAAATTCCAAAATCCAAGATCCAACCATTGTTAAATTGCAAGGTAATTATCCAAGGTTCCTTATGATTAGTTATGGCTATCCTAGGAGTTTAAGCTCCAAATTCCTTCACAATCTCTTTCAATAAATCATTTAAGAAGAGAGTGAATAGTGTTTTCAAGAAATTTAAATTGTTTAATCTTGTATTTTTGGTTAGATTAAGCTTTGGTAAGGACTTTCAAGGGTAAATCCAAGCTCCTTAGTTACTCTTACTCGCCAAGGAAGGTATAATCTCTTAACCTAACATTGTTATTGAATATTAAGAGCTTATTATGAGTAGGATAGTTCATGAGAAGCATGGTGATTGAATATGTAGAGATTAGTTGGTTTTGTGATGTTTTTGGAGTTGTAAATCTTGGTTATTTGTTAATGAACTTAAGAATAGTTTTAGTTCATGTTTGAGAATAATATAAATTGGAGAACTTGAGGTGTTGGGGCTGTTTTAGTAATGTATGGATGGAGTTTGGTTGTATTGTTTAATTGTGGTTGATTGTGGATTGATTTGGAGTAGGATAAAATTTGGTAATCGCGTAAACATAGTCGTCGTAATGCCCGATTTGCTTTAGACTGTTTTTGTTCTTAAAATCAGGACCCATGAACTCACTGTTAGGTTCTGACCATTACCAAGATTAGATAGTTCATGTTACAAGCTTCATTTTTATATGTGGTTCGTTTGAATCCGATGTACGGTTTAGGAGAAACGACCATTTTAAGTAAAGGCGCTTTGCGACCGAACCATTACCCCTCGCCTTACTTTGAAACCTTGGTTAAGGACTTTAAATGACTAATTGGGGTATGAAACAATTATGTTAAGTGTATTAGGCAGTTGGTAAGGTACTCGCGAAAGAATCGCCTTAAAACTCTTAATGGTTAATTTATTAAAAATGGTGGAGCCGAGGGTACTCGAGCGACTTAAGTGAATCATTAAGCGCGAAAGCGAACGTTAGGGCTCTAAATGGTTAAAGTCTAGTTTCTTAAGAGATCGTGGTTTAATTCCGGCTTATGTTGTTGTTCATAGGTTACCGGACCCACTCTAAGCTTAAGTCTACCCCGGAACACTCAGGCAAGTTTTCTACCCGTTATAGTGTTGTTGTGATGTATATATGTATATGCATTATCTTGTGATAAGTGCATTATTGTTATTAGCAAATCTTGCGATATATTGGAGCATGTTGATATGATATATATGCATGCCTGTATCGTAATCTTGATATCTAATTGTTGATTCAAATGCTTATAAGTTGCCTAATACCTATGCTAGAGATAAGCAGTAGTTGCGTATACCCTTAGTATAGGGGACCCAAAGGTGAACATTTTTCTAAACCGGGAGTCGATGTTTCCGAGTATAATATATATATATATATATATATATTTATTTATATATATATAGATATAGTTTTCAAAACTATTAATCGAATAAGGTTTATTCGATAACTTTATTTTATTTAATGAATATTATTCTGAATATTCATTCGAGGACTTATGACTTCGCTTACTTTATTTAATGAATATTATTTTGAATATTCATTCGAGGACTTAAGACTCCGTTTATTTTATTTAATGAATATTATTTTGAATATTCATTTGAGGACTTATGACTCCGCTTATTTATTAAATAATATTCTTTATTTTATTAAAGAATAATGTTTCGATAATCAAACTTATTTTCGATTATTCAAATAAAGATTGTACTTTCGTATAAGTATATCTTTGGTTATTTATTATTCATTTCAAGTACAAGTTTTAAAACTTTTACTTCAATTATTTTTATAAGGATTATCCTTATGGGCATATTATTTAAATAATAATATTCAGATATTTTCTAATATATCGGGACTGATTTATTTCATTAAGTCAGCTTTACTCCAAACATTCATAAAAATATTTTCGAGTCTTCAAAATGATTTTAAAAGTTAGAGCGGATCCCAAAACTCGTTTTCAGATTTAAGATCTTCCTTTCGAAGGAGACTTGAATATTCGCTCAAAAATCTTGGGGATCCGGCTCTGTGGTGTATTTTATATTCGCAACGAGGTTGCTGTTTTGAGAAAATAATTTGATTACTTGCCCAACATTCGGGAAGTAAGTCCATCTAATTGAGTCGGCATAAGCGACAGGCCGGGGTACGGTCTATGAAGGTGTAAGAGGTTGGGTGACAGTCCATCCACGCATGAGTGGCTAGGTAACGGTCTAGCGCGAGGTCCTAATGCGGCCAGGGTGATGACCGGCGAAGAATTCATCCATCTACAGTAGAAAAGGTTACTTATTGGTATCTTTTCCTGATCAGCAAGATATCGGGTTTATGCCAAAATTATTTTCTTTCCAAATTCATTGGATATTGCAACTTTGTTCATACTTTACATGACAGAGGTTTTCAGGAAATGTATGAGAGATATATATGGATATATATATAGGGACTTAATGAAGTATCTCGTAACTTCATTTCATTCAATAATATTTCAAAGATTGATTCTATTCAAGTATTATCTTGTAGTCTCATCTGTGTGATGAACTTTTGAAACTAATGATACCTTGAACGGTGGTAGTTCAAGTAGTATCCGGAAAAGATATAAGTATATTGGAGTATCTTGTAACTTCATCTTTTGAACTTACATCTGGTTAATGATTATCTTATGCATGACAAAGATTTTCACAAAAACGTTGAGAAAAGGCTAGATATATGAGATCACCTTGCAACGATATTTTTATACAGTTATAAACTGGAACTCTGTGTATATTATACATGTCAGAGGATTTCAAAGATTTGAGAAGTATATATGTATACCGAATATTTTGCGACTTCGTCGCATTAAAATAACAAACTTGGTTCATTTCTTCTTGACCAAGACTTTCATGAGTACTATGAGAATGCTCATATATTGTTAATTATAATACATATTATTTCGGTGGGCTTGTTGCTCACCCTTGCTTTCTTTTTTCATCACATAACAACATATAGACAAGATGAACAGGATCAAGCTCCCAATTCGTGAGCGGATATGAAACGTTCCACAGTTTTCTATAGGCGTTGATGCCGTTGTAGATGAGGTAGGGTCTACCAATAGGCTAGGCTTTCAACTTTTGATGTACCAGACTTATGTATATTTATGAATTGTAATAATGGCAAAGAATATGTAAATTTATTCAGAAACTCTTTTGAGGTGTAATGACTTATAATTGTGGAATAAAATGACTTGTGTTATTGTTTGGTATTCATCTCTGAGACTATAACTTGTGGTGTGTGTGTATATTGTGGGGTCACAGTACGCAGTAGTTGGTTGATTATTAAGATTAAGTATTATAAGGGAAATGGAACTCGTGACAACCCAGATCCCCGACCCCGGATTTGGGGGTGTTACACTATTGGCTCATCCTTTGGCACAATAGGCTCTCCATGTATGTTCCTGTAGGGGTCCACCACCCTTATATCTTCAAATACCACAGAGGGCTTTGATGCTTGAGTTTTAGCTGGTGTGGATTCCTTAGGAAATTGATCTTCCAATTCCTTGTCAACAACATCCAGTTTCCTTTTAGTTCTTCTAGCCAATTCTTTATTTCTTGGGGATTTCTTCTGTTCTTCAATCTTCTTCTTTGACTCAGCAGCTTCAGATGGTTGAGAAGGAATTTGTTGAGAAGAATTCAAAGCCTGTAGCTTGGCCAAGATAGCAATCTATTCTTTCTTTTGTTTAGACTTCTTTGCATCTAGAGCAGTTTGCCTCTTTTCCTGCTTTAATCTGGCTTTTTCTTCTTTCTTTGCTTGAGCAAACTGTGGATGTCTAGCTACCACACAAATTTCCTTTCCATTTCTGAATATCTTAGCAATTCTCCTTTTTGAAGCTGAATCAGCTGGATCTTTATAGAAGACAATGGATCTTGACAGAAGCTTCTTTTCATCAGGCTTGGGTATCTCATACACAGTGTTCAAGGGATTCTTCAAAGATGACTTTGGATAATTTGCCCTTGGTTTGAGAATTATTTCAGCCTTTTGTGATTTGATGCGGGAAGATTGTCCTTTCTCCAGATAGTTCATGCTCATCTCATTCACACTGATTGGCTTGACATGAGAGTGATGGATGGCTGACTTAACTGGCTCCTCAACTAGTTTAAACTTTCTCTGAATTTCCTCATCAATCTTTTCCCAGTTGATTAAACTCAACTTTCCTTTTTCAGCAACTTTCAAATTTGCTGCTGCTTCAATTAGATCTATATCATCTGCAACTGGTGGCTTGGAGATAGTAATTGAAGGTACAATTACTTTGCTGATTTGTACTTGAAGTTTCTACCCCTCTGTTGGTCCTCTCTCCCCCTTACTTGATTCTCTCTCCCCCTTTTACTTATCATCAAGTTGAGGAGTTAGGCCTTGTGCTTTAGCCAGTTGCATGAGAAGATTTGTCTGAGTCTGTTGATTTTGAAGAAGAATAGCCACTGAATCTTCAATAACTTGAACTCTGTTTTCCAGCTTGGCTAGCTTCTTTTCAGATTCTGATTCTCTCCTTAATCTTAGTAGTAGATCTTGCATGGTACCATATGGCAATACTGAATCCAGCTTCTCAGAGTTATAGGTCTTCAAGTCAGCTATATCTCTTTTTAATTCATCCACACTGAGATTCTATCTTAAGTGCTGGATCTTCATTAGATGTAGAGAGTCTAGGTGAGCTTGAAGAACAACCTTGGTACCAGCATCTGAAGTTTCCTGAAGGGCCTGTTGAATAGCTATTACTTGTTTGACCAAAGACACCTCAAATTGTCCTGGTGTAGATTCCTTTGCCCATGCCCATTCAGGTAAACTTAAAGCAGAACTTGGGCCTTCAGCTCCCCCTAAGTTCATGCTTCCATCCAAAGAACCAGAGTCATCATCATTAGAATTTACTCCAAATTCTTCAGATGGCTCTCCAGCTTGAGAAGGCATCCTGTTAACAGCAGCTTTATCTCTTTAAAGAGATTTTGTGGTGTGCACCAAATTCAAAGTCTGCTCTGCCTCCACATTGCCCTGAGCAGCCATCAATTGATAGGCTGACATAGGATGAGTAAAAGTGTCAGCATCCAAGGAAATGTTATCAATTTCAGCTTTGTAATATTGCTGAAATTGTCTTCCCTTTTCAGCATCATCCACAATCATTGACTCACTAGCAATGGATGGATTCACCCTTATTTCTCCTGTACCTGCCTTTCTCTCATATTCTCTCTTTTGTTGCATCAGGGTCTCACCCTGTCTCCCTACCCTCACACTCTCACCTTCACCTACTAAGGTGGGACTCCTCTCACTCACTTTTGCCAATCCTGAATAAATGGATTGCTGAGATTCACTCTTTTCCTCTCCTTTTGCCTGGGAGCAACCCAGCCTCTCCCTCAAAGAACTCTCCTCTCTCAGTCCTAAGAGTGATTGTATTACCACCAAATCTTCTGCACTAGAAATAATTGAAGTTTGAAGTTGTGCAGAGATACTCGACGGATAAGTGATATCCATCGGGTGAGTGGTAAAGCTGACGGATTACTGCTGTTAAGCTTATCCGTCGGGATACAATCACTACTCGACGGATGAGCAATATTTATCGAGAGAGTAGAAATGAATGAGGTGGGAAGAGAAACTATTGTTGACTCTGTGTTGATTGAAGTTATTTGAGGCACAGATGTCACAATAGTATCTGAAAGAATTGGCAAGTGAGCCAACAAATCATCTAAAAGATGATGTTCACTTGCACTAGATTTTGGCTTCCCCAACAGAGTTAAAGAAGGGGAATCAGGAATTGAAGTGTTTATCATATCCACTTCCAGTGAGTTAGTTGGTGAGTATGGTGTTTCACTGGCTTCTATTATAAGAGATTTTGGCTGTGACTCCATATTTATTGGAGCCACATCAATTTGAATTTGAGAAGGTGTAGAGACTGTGTTTTTAGCACCAGTTTGCACTGTGTGTGCGCCCTGTGCATCCCCAGTTGTTTTGGATTTCTTCTTTCTAGTGTAAGTTTGGGGTGAGCTTGTGTCCCTAACCCTTTTGGCCTGTGCTCTTGGATGAGAGCTTTGTTCAATAGCCACATCCTTTTGGGAGGATGCAGCTAGAAGTGAGCTTTTGTCCTTTTTAAGCACTGCAGTTTATTGGGAAACTGCAGTGTGGCTAGGCTGGGATTCACTCAACTCTCCAACCTTATCCTTGGGGTTTCTTTGATGTTCACCCCTTCCCTCACCTATCTGACCCTCCTTCACACTCCCCTCTTTGGCTTTGGTAGATTTTTCAACCGGTACCTTTTGAGAGATACCAGAGGGGGTTTTCTTTGATTTGGATTTGGAAATTACAGTTGTTTTGGCAGCTTTGGTAGGCAACTGTTTGGTCATTGTCTCAGTTGCCATAGCTATGCCTGAAGTCAAAGAAATAGAGGAGATTGCAATAGTTGAGGGTATGGGTGAACTTACCTCACTTACCTAAGGTGTCAGCATTACAGGGAAATAGAACATTGGCACATCCTTATGGTGGTTGGCTCTGTTCAAATCTATAATGATTCTTCTCTCTTGAACCCAACAAGCTAATTTGTTGTTTGGGTTCTCAAGTGCAATTTCTTGACAAAGATGGTTAGCCAATAGCATAAAAAATCTAGCATAATATATGTTCTTTCCCCTTTTGGCTAACTCACCTAGTTTAAAACCTAACTCACATATGAGAAGGTCACTGAAATTGTAAAATTTGTCTGTAACTAGCATGTATACCATGTTAAGCAGGGAAATGTTCACAGAATCAAAATTACTGATTTTTCCAGAGAAAACTTTAGTTACAACATCACACATAAAACTCCATTCCTTCATAAGACCTAATCTCATAATATCACTTAGCTTATTAGTAGGAAGTGCATAATGCATGGAATTAAGCATATTGATCAAATCAGTGTCAGTGTGTGGTGAAGTTACATTATCATCAGGAATCTTGAAACATGCTTTTATCACATCACTATTGATACAGAATTAATTACCTTTGATGGTCAGAGTGATGGTTTTGTCAGTAGAGTTGTAAATTGCAGAGGTCCACATCTCTTCTACAACTTCACAAAGGATTGTGGGTGATTCAAGCATGGCAAAACTTAACTTGCAGTTCTTCACGAAGTCCATCATCTTGTGATAGTCTTCTGATTGCTGAATGCCCTTGTTGACCAAAGCAGTGAAGTTGTTCTTCTCATAAATGAACCCACTCTGAGACATAATCTTTACTACATGTGCCATTGTTAGAGATGGAAAGTTTGAAGAGAAGGAGGATTTTTGCTTGAGAGAGAATGAAATAAACACAGTTGAATTTGAGAATAATAAAAGAAAATGATTAGAATGAAATAAGCTTTTATACTTTGCTCAAAAACAATGGATAAAAATAATAAAGAGAATTAAATTACCCAATAGAAATTGCCTAAAATTAGCCGCTTTTAAAAATAAACTGTAAAAATTCCACTCATTATCTGTTGTGTAACGCTTACAAACTGTAAGTATACTCGATGGATAATGTTCAGGGAATTAGCGGTTGAGATTTAGACACTTCGACGGATGAGGATAAACTGTTATCCGTCGAGTTTTAAAAGATTCCAGAAAAATAATTGATTTTTATTTGCACATTGTATATCGACGGATGACTTAACTTGATGGATAATGGTCATCCGTCGAGATGCAAATTTTTGACTTAGCCAAAATTTCATCCATGACTAAAAATCAGTTAAATTTTTGGCTACTTTTCAACTTACAAAATAACTCGGATAGATTCAAGAGTAATTATGCATACCTAACTCACTTACCAACCTAGAAAAGGTGGATTCATACAGTGGCTTGGTAAATATATCTGCAAGTTGCTTCTCACTTGGAACAAAATGTAACTCTACAGTACCATTCATTACATGTTCCCTTATGAAATGGTACTTGATATCTATGTGCTTTGTCCTTGAATGTTGCACTGGATTTTCAGTTATGGCAATTGCACTTATGTTATCACAGAAAATAGGAATCCTCTCAACTTGCAAACCATAGTCTAGCAATTGATTTTTCATCCATAAAATTTGTGCACAGCAACTGCCAGCAGCAATATATTCAGCTTCAGCTGTAGAGGTAAAAACTGAATTTTGCTTTTTACCTTGAAATTTTGCTTTTTCCTAGAAATTGACAAGTTCCTGTTGTGCTTTTTCTGTCAATTCTGCAACCTGCATAGTCTGCATCTGAATAACCAGTTAGATCAAAACCAGAATCTCTAGGATACCAAATGCCAAGTTTTGGTGTTCCCTTGAGATATCTAAAAATTCTCTTAATAGCTATTAAGTGAGACTCTCTAGGATCAGCCTGAAATCTAGCACATAAACATGTAGCAAACATTATATCTGGCCTACTAGCTGTTAAGTACAGAAGTGAGCCAACCATGCCTCTATAGCTTGAAATATCCACAGACTTTTCAGTAGTGTTTAGTTCAAGCTTAGTTGTAGTGGCCATGGGAGTTTTTGCAGATGTGCAATCCATTAGATCTAACTTCTTTAAAAGATCAAAAATATATTTAGTTTGACTAATGAATATTCCATCACTAACTTGCTTAACTTGTAAACCAAGAAAGTAAGTTAGTTCTCCCATCATACTCATTTCATACTTACTTTGCATCAGTTTGGCAAACTTTTTACAAAGTTTCTCATCTGTAGAGCCAAAGATAATATCATCTACATAAATTTGAACAAGTATGCTGGAGCCATTAACATTTCTGAAAAATAAAGTTTTATCTACAGTACCTCTTGTGAAGTGATTTTTCAAAAGAAACTTTGATAAAGTGTCATACCAGGCTCTAGGTGCTTGCTTCAGTCCATAAAGTGCTTTCAGTAGATAATAGACATACTCTGGAAAATTTGGATCTTCAAAGCCAGGAGGTTGACTAACATACACTTCTTCCTCCAAATCTCCATTCAGAAAGGCACCTTTGACATCCATTTGATAGACCTTGAAATTGGCATGGGCTGCATAGGCTAAGAAGATTATGATGGCTTCAAGTCTTGCAACAGGAGCAAATGTTTCATCAAAATCTATTCCTTCTTGCTGGCAATAGCCTTTAGCAACCAATCTGGCTTTGTTCCTTACTACTATGCCATTTTCATCCATCTTGTTTCTGAATACCCATTTGGTGTCTATTGGATTCTTTCCTTTAGGCTTGGGTACCAGCTTCCCTACTTTATTCCTTTCAAATTGGTTTAGCTCCTCCTGCACAGCTAAAATCCAATCAGGATCTAATAAGGCTTCTTCTACCTTCTTTGGTTCTTCCTTTGACAAAAAGCTGCTGTATAGACATTCTTCTTGAGTTGCTCTCCTGGTTTGAACTCTAGAAGAAACATTACCAATAATCAGTTCAAAGGGGTGATCTTTTATTCATTTCCTTGGTTGAGGTAGATTAGCTCTAGATGAAGAGACCTCAATGTTGTCTTGATGTGTGATTGAGTTATGATTGCTAGAAACTCCCCCTGAGTTTGTGGATCTATGATTTGAGAAAGGGGTACTTTCTATGGGTGATCTGCCTTGACTTCCCGCTTCCTTTGATAACCCGACGGATGGTGAATCTTGAGTACCGACGGATGAGGCAGGTTGTCTACCGACGGATAACACAGATTGCCTTCTGACGGATGAAGCATTTTGTAACTCGATGGATGTTGAGTTTTGTGCTTCATTGGTGGTAGATTTGTCTGCATTATCCTTAGACACTATTTCTTGATCACTCCCATCATCACTTTCATCACTAACCATCTCAATATTGTCGAATTTGAGACTCTCATGGTAATCTCCATCTTTCAGTCCTTCAATCTTCTTATCATCAAACACAACATGTATAGATTCCACAACAATGTTGGTTCTTAGATTGTAGACTCTATATGCTTTACCAACAACATATCCAACAAAAATTCCTTCATCTGCTTTGGCATCAAACTTCCCATTTTGATCAGTTTGATTTCTCAGAATATAGCATTTATAGCCAAAGACATGAAGAAATTTTAGAGTTGGCTTCTTATTCTTGAACAATTGATAAGGTGTCATGCATCTTGCTTGATTAATCAGAGAGATGTTCTGAGTGTAGCATGCAGTGTTTACAGCTTCAGCCCAGAAATATGTTGGTAATTTTGATTCTTCAAGCATTGTCCTTGCAGCTTCAATAAGAGATCTATTCTTTCTTTCCACTACTCCGTTCTGTTGTGGAGTCCTTGCTGCTGAAAACTCATGCAAGATCCCATTTTCCTCACAAAATGCTTTCATGACATAGTTCTTGAACTCAGTTCCATTATCACTCCTGATTCTTCTAACTTTGAAATCAGGATGATTGTTAACTTGCCTTATGTGATTGATGATGATTTCACTAGCCTCATCTTTAGACTTTAGGAAATATGTCCAAGACAACTTTGAGAAATCATCTACAATTACTAGGCAAAATCTTTTCTTTGAAATTGACAATACATTGACTGGTCCAAACAAATCCATGTGAAGGAGTTGCAGAGGCTCTTCAATTGCTGAATCAAGTTTCTTCCTGAATGATGCTTTGATCTGCTTTCCTTTTTGGCAGGCATCACACAGTCCATCCTTTGTAAACTCCACTAGAGGAATGCCTCTAACTAACTCTTTCTTTACCAGCTCATTCATGGTCTTGAAGTTTAAATGGGATAGCTTCTTGTGCCATAGCCAACTTTCATCTTGACTTGATTTACTGAGAAGACAAGTTACAGATTCTGCTTTAGTTGAGTTGAAGTCAGCTAGATACACATTTCCTCTTCTGACACAAGTGAGAACCACTTTGTTGTTTTGATTGTTAGTCACAACACAGGCTTCTTTGTTGAAGGTTACTGAGTTGCCTTTGTCACAAAGCTGGCTGATACTCAACAGATTGTGTTTGAGACCATCCACTAAGGTAACCTCTTCAATGATGACATTGTCCTTTGAAATCAAGCTATATCCCACATTATAACCTTTGCTGTCATCTCCAAAAGTGATACTTGGGCCAGCTCTCTCCTTAAAATCTGTGAGCAGGGTAGAATCACCAGTCATGTGTCTTGAACAACCACTATCCAAGTACCAAAGATTCTTTCTGTTTCCCTGCACATATCAAAATCAAATCAAGTTGATTTTGGTACCCAAGTTTCCTTGGGTCCTGCCTTGTTAGCTTTCTTCTTCTGTTTCTTAGGCCTTATCTCATTTGACTTAGGAATTTCAGATTCTTCCTTAGTCAATTGGGTTGTACCTTTGAAACCACTAAATACAACAGAATTATCATTCATGTTATGGCTAACAGTAAATGGCATGCTTGGTGCAAACATGTTATTCCAGTAAGGCATGCTAAATGGCATTTGAGGCATATTGTATGCAGCATAATATGGATTAGGTGCAAATGGCATATTAGCAAACTGTGCATTCATGTTCTGTGTAGGCATATCATTAACAGGCATGGGAGGCACGATATTCATGTTTGGAAATTGAGGCTGAACAAACATGGGAGTAGGCATGGCAGATTTGCAATTAACAGACAAATAATTTACACTACCACACTTGACACAGATTTTTCTAGGAGCATATTTATCAGGTGTGTAGTTATTGTGTTTGTCAATCCCTACTTTACCATTCCTATTGTTTTTCTTTTTAGTCTCTGTTTTTACGTCTATCTTCTCAAGTCTATCACTTAACTGTTTGACAGTCATGTGACCAACATTAGCCTTTTTCCCTTTCTTAGCTTGACTTGACTCTCCTGAAACAAAGTTTTTGGAAACAGACCCATAGTTTTCATTTAGCTTGATTAGTTTGGCTTTGCTAATGGGTTTGCTTACAGCCGACGGATGAGGATTTTTGTCGTTCGACGGATAACACTTTTTGTTATCCGACGGATAGTCCTATCATCCGTCGAGTCTACATCTGTCAGCAACCCATCTACCAAAATAGGTTCTAGTTTTCCTTATTCTTTTTCCAGGCTTCATCACAAAAAGACTCAATTTCTTGAACCTTAGTGATTTGAGCATGAACATCCCTAGATGTTTTCCATGCTTTAATCACCTCTTGTTCACGCTCGAGCTGCTTCTTCAAAATTTCTTCCTTTTTCAAGGACTCTGTTAATTCCTCCCTGGCAATCTTACACTCAATTTTTAGTTTCTCAAACTCAACAAACTGAGACTCAAGCACATTGTTCCTCTCACTTAAAAATAAATTGTTTTCTTTAATTTTAGCATTTTCTTTAGTGAGAGACTTAAGTGTAACACGCAAATGATACAATTCTATAGACATGTCATTTATGGCATCATTACACTCAGCTTTAGATAAATGTGCAAGGTTTATAGTGATTACCTGATTGCTTGAGGAACTTGTCTCTGTTTCATCATACTTGGCCATTAGGGCTAGATTGACATAGCTGACATCTTCATCTTCATCCAAACCATCAGCTGCCCAGTCATTCTCTTGTGTAATAAAAGCCCTTTCCTTTTGTTTGAGTAGATCAAAGTAATTTTGCTTGTAATCTACAGACTCAAACCTTTTCTTACTGGAATCTGACTTTCTACACTCATTTGCAAAATGCCCTGCCAAGCCACATTTGAAACATTTGAATTTTAACTTATCCACCATGTTTCTATTTGGCTTGGCTGCTCCAAAGTTCTTTTTGAACTTGAGCTTGGCAAATCTTCTTGAAAGGAATGCTAGGTGCTCATCAATGTCCTCCATGTCATCTTGGCTCAATGATTCTTCACTTTCTGCAGCTAGCCCATTACCCTTGCTTTCACAGACCTTTGAAGTTGATTTCACAGCTTCCATCTTCACTTCTTTCTCCTTTTCCAGATCAACAACTTGTGCAATGGATCCTCCTTTCTTCTTTCCTCTCTCCATTCTTTCATCCTGCTCTATCTCAAGCTCATAGGTTTTCAGAATGCCATACAGTCTCTCTAAAGTAAACTCCTTATAATCTTGTGAGTTTCTCAATGAGACTGTCATTGGTTTCCATTCCTTTGGAAGAGATCTGAGAAATTTCAGATTGGAGTCTTTAGTCTGATAGACTGTTCCATGCAACTTAAGAGCATTTAGTAGTTTTTGGAATCTACTAAAAATGTCAGTGAGTGACACACTTTCTTCTTTGTAAAAATGCTCATATTGCTGAATCAGGAGCTGTATTTTATTTTCTCTTACTTGCTCAATACCATCACAGATTATCTGTATTGTGTCCCAAACTTCCTTGGCAGTCTTGCAGTTGATGATGTTATCACACATGTTTGCATCAACACCATTGAACAGAATGTTCATGGCCTTTTTATCTTTCCTGACTTGTTCAATGTCAGGATCAGACCATTCATGCCTTGGCTTTGGAACAGATGGCTCATTTCCTGTTGCAGCTCTCATTGGAACATGAGGGCCTCTTTCTATGCAGTCCACATAGGCCTCATCTTGAGAAAGCATATAAAGATGCATCTTTACCTTCCAATGATGGTAATTATCTTTATCAAGAAAAGGAATCTTGACTCCAACATCTTTCTTGTTCATCTTGCTGAATTGTTTTGATCTTTAAACTCTTTGTAGATTAAGAGTCTGCTCTGATACCAATTGTTAGTCCCTTAACAATGTAGCAAGAATTACAGAAGGGGGGTTGAATGGAATTCTTGAACCTTTTTCTTGAAATAAAAATGTTCAACTCGATTATTGATATATTTGTTTTGATTAGCACAATGCGGAATATAAACTTAAATGAATCAAAACATAAGTAATTAAAAACAAGAGTCTTTAAAAACTTTCTGGTGGATTTAAACAATTCCACCAGAGATATATATATATAATATATCGAGAGGACTCTGTGTGCAGAAATGCTCACAACTGCTTACAAAATAGAACTACTGAGAATACAGGAAATGCTAAAGATTATGCTTACAAAGATTTCTCTGTTTTTGAGTTTCTCTCAGTTATCTCAGTTAATTTTTCTATTTGCTACTCTCTTGGTTTATATAATACCAAGATTACAAAGTCAAAAAGACTGAACAAATATAAAATCTAACAGTCTTAATCTTTGCTGCTTTTCGTCCTCTATTACCCAGTTAATGGGCTTCCACAATGTGTTTGTATACAACTCGACGGCTGTGTGTCAGCTTTCACTGTTCAACTGATGTTTGAATTCTTGATATGATCATCCGTCGACTTTCAGATCATCCATCGATGACTTAATTGATCATCCGTCGACTGCTATGTTAAACATCCGTTGATAGTCATTTAATCATCCGTCGAAGGCTTTGTTAATCATCCGTCGGTAGCTATTTTGGCACTTGACTTCATTTCACTTATACATAATTACAAGACATTACTTATGTACAATTAATCAACCTATTCTGCATATCTAGTTAAAGTCAACATGACTTATATGCTACTACAGATTCTATACAAAGGTGCATACATAACTGTGCTACAAACTTATTATTACATAAGCTACTCACTCGATGGATAATAAGTTAATCATCCGTCGGGACTATAATGAGTTATCCGTCGGGACTATAATTCTTATCCGTCGAGTGCTACATTATTTCACTAAGTAAAATCTACTTAGATGTTTTGTGTAAGTGATCATCAGGTACACAACATAATCACACCACTGTTTCACTTTTCTTTCCACCTTCAGCTTTTCGAAGAGCAATTCTTGAAAACTCCTCATTCTTAGCTTCTCCATTACCTTCATGACCAGGAAAGATGTAGCTCCCCCTCTGTATATGCACGCTCTAATTTGCTTTAGATCAGAACTTGACAAAGTTTTGAATCTCTTGATTTGTTTAGCGAAGATCTTTTCATCATCAGTCTTGGGCCTTATAAAGTGCATAGGAGGATTTCTTTCCTTTGAGATCATTTTTCCTTGCAGGGGATCTTGCTTCAAACAACTTAAATTCTGAATTAAACTCATTCTTATATGAGGGATATCCCTTTTGAATTAATATGCTTGTAGACATGTCAGAAATAATGATTTTCATAATGCTAGTTGAGGTTGGGATAATTGCTGGTTTTTTCTTGGTGGCTTGAGAGACATATTCTAATCTTCCAAATATATTATCAATAGCTTTAATATTCTCCTCCTTGGTCATAAGGACTTGAATCTGTAGTTGCTGTGAAGAAGTAATGCTTGTGATAGTGACATATGATGAAGGGAAATTAAAGCATTTTCAGTTTCTTGCACTACTAACTTCTCCCCCTTTTGTTATCAAGAGATAAAGTAGGAGCCGTGAAGTTGAGAATTTGTTGTAGTAATTTTGTCTAAATGCCCATTTCCTTGTCCATATTGGACATTTTCATGATGCTTAATCTCTTTTCCATTTCATTCAACTTTTTAGAGTTGTCCCTTTTTTATTCAGATTGGATATAACTGTAGGCATTGTGGGAAGTGGAAACCTATCATTTAACTCTCTTTTGTATGCAGTTTTCATGTCTTCATTTGTTCAAAATCCTATTTGTGCTGGAGGAGCTGAAGTTTATGAAGCTCGATATTGGATTGTTGAAACTACATCAACGGCTACATTGTTGTGGAGGAGGAGGAGGACTGATCAGTCAATGAATTTTGGTAATGAGTTAATAATTCCTTATTCAACTCTCCTAGCTAAATGGTATTGGAATAAATCCAACCTAGAACATCTGTGGCGGAGGGACCTATTAGGAATCAAGCCTAAATTCTGATGTTAAACAAAACTACATTTGTATAATTATGTTAAGACATAATGTAACCTCCAAATGCTAACCGTCCTAATGGATAGGAATTGAAGGAGTAGCCCATCAAATGATGTGGTCATTGTAACATCTTCTCTAAGAACTCAATAAAAGATAGCAATGCAGTTATTCATTCAGGAGTCATATTGACTTAATGGATAATCTAGAATAGGATGACTAAGTATAAATATTCGATGCCATATCATTCATATTAAGTGAAGTGAATCTTCGACTGTTAAATGAAGAGAAACATCAACTGCTATATATGTCAACCTATCAAATACTAATTAAGTGACTATCAATGGCTAAGGTAAACTGTAGCAGAATTACTTCCAATGGCTAAGGAAGTTCTACGGCTAACAACTATCAATGGCTAATGTAGATTATAGCTACTGATAGTGACGTGACAGTGGTCAAAACCAAGGACAGTCACAGCACATGGGCTGATAGGTATCTCAGAAATAAAAGATGAGAATCCAAGACAAACTTTGTATGTGATCTTGGATTCTAAAGAAGAAGAAATATTCCATTTCCGTTCATGGCAATTTGGAGAGATATTCAAGGCTGTATATCAAGATAATAGTTATCCTCATTTGTCAAATATTTGTATTCAACCCCCCTTCTACAAATTAACCTAGTTGATTGTTAGTGAATAACAGGACCAACATCATCTCTTTCATCACTTCCAGTTTTATCATCATACTCAAAATCATCATTAGTTCCAGTAAGAACACTTGAGATAGCACCCTTAGCTCGCTTCATTGACTTTATAGTATGAATTAAACCAAGAGCACCTTCAGCTTCCAGGTTTGACTGTCCATCTAAGATCTGATAGGCTGGATTTGGATGCTGAAATATAGAGGCATCTAAATTCACACTATCCATGACAACTTGATATTTTGCCTTATACAGAGCTTCACTAAATGGTGTTGTAACATCCAAAGACTCCATCCTTGTACCTCTTGTACCTGTTTTTCTTTCCATTTCTCTCTTTTATTTCATCAGGGTGTGTCTCTGGCTCACTGTTCACTTGAATCCGATGTACGGTTTAGGAGAAACGACCATTTTAAGTAACGGCGTTTCGCGAACGAACCATTACCCCTCTCCTTACTTTGAAACCTTGGTTAAGGCCCTTATATGACTAATTGGGGTATGAAACAATTATGTAAAGTGGATTAGGCAGTTGGTAGGGAACTCGCGAAAGAATCGCCTTAAAGTTCTTAATGGTTAATTTATTAAAAATGGTGGAGCCGAGGGTGCTCGAGCGACTTAAGTGAATCGTTAAGCGCAAAAGCGAATGTTAGGGTCTAATTGGTTAAAGTATAGATTCTTAAGCGACTTTGGTTTGATTCCAACTTATATGATGTTTATAGGTTACCAGACTCGTCCCAGGCCTTTTATCATCCCCAGTCGCTCAGGCAAGTTTTCTACCCGTTATACTGTTGTTGTGATGTATATATGTATATGCATTATCTTGTGTTAGATGCATGATGGTTATTAGAAAATCTTGCAATATATTGGAGCATGCTGATATGGTTTATACGCATGCCTGTTTCGTAATCTTGATATCTAATTGTTGATTCAAATGCTTATAAGTTGCATAATACCTATGCTAGAGATAAGCAGTAGTTGCGTATACCCTTAGTATAGGGGACCCAAAGGTGAACATTTTCTAAACCGGGAGTCGATGTTCCCGAGTATAATATATATATATATATATATATATATATTTATATATATATATATAGATATAGTTTTCAAAACTATTAATCGAATAAGGTTTATTCGATAACTTTATTTTATTTAATGAATATTATTTTGAATATTCATTCGAGGATTTATGACTCCGCTTATTTTATTTAATTAATATTATTTTGAATATTCATTCGAGGACCTATGACTTCACTTATTTTATTAAATAATATTCTTTATTTTATTAAAGAATAATATTTCGATAATCAAACTTATTTTCGATTATTCAAATAAAGTTCATACTTTCGTATAAGTATATCTTTGGTTAATTATTATTATTCATTTCAAGTATGAGTTTTAAAACTTCTACTTCAATTTTTTTTATGAAGATTATTCTTTATGGGAATATTATTTAAATAATAATATTCAGATATTTTCTAATATATTAGGACTGATTTATTTTATTAAATCAGCATTACTCCAAACATTCTAAAAAAAAGGTTTTCGAGTCTTCAAAATGATTTTTAAAAGTTAGGGCGGATCCCAAAACTTATTTTTATATTTAAGATCCTCCTTTCGAAGGGGATTTAAATACTCGCTCAAAACCTGAGGGATCCGGCTCTGTGGTGTATTTTATATTCGCAATAAGGTTGCTGTTTTGATAAATGAATTGATTACTTACCCAACGTTCGGGTAGTAAGTCCATCTAATTGAGTCGGCATAAGCGACATGCCGGGGTACGGTCTATCAAAGTGTAAGTGGCTGGGTGGCAGCCCATCAACGCGTAAGAGGTCGGGTGGCGGTCCAGCACAAGGTCCTAATGAGGCCAGGGTGATGACAGGTGGGGGATTCATCCATCTACTAGTAGAAAAGGTTACTTATTGGTATCTTTGCCTGATCAGCAAGATATCAGGTTTATGCCAAGGTTTTCTGTTACAACCGGCATTTTCGTGTAATATTATTTATAAATTTGGTGCAATTTTAAAGCCGAATGCCAATATATTCAACTATTGTATGCTTGTGTGAATGAAAGTTTCTGCGTCCTAAATTTGCTTTATGTGGTATATGATTTTTCAAAGCTAAAGTTTATTTATTTCTTTTATTTTTGATTTATAAGAAATTCTAAACCTTGAATAAATTTCTTTTTAAAATTCATTTTGTTCACAAATTTCAAAAGTGGTTTTATAAAATTTCTAAAAATCCAAGTTATTTTATGGTATAAATATTAATAATTTTTGAACTTGTATTTTATTTTATAAAAATAAATCTTTATAAATTTTAGTTGTCATAATTAGCAAATTACAAGGAAGCCCTTGCATGCAAACCACCTTTTCATTCTTTTCAAGGACAAAGAGGACAATTCCAAACCCACTAACTCATGAACTAGTAGCCAAATTACCTCCTTGACCTTGCATGAATGTTAGCTTAATTCTAGCTAGAAGGATACCCTTGTCATTTCTCAAACCCACTCACAATATAGTCAAATCAAGACATAAAAACAACTCAAGGAAGTGATCACCACTTCACTTCACCCCACCACTTCACTCTCATCTCCTTCCTCCCCCTCCCTCTCGGCTTTTCCCCCTCCCTTCTCGGCAATTCCCAAAAACTGAGCCCCCATCCCCTTCTTTCTTCACTTCTCACTCAAACAATCATCCTATTATCAAGTAATCCTACTCCCTACATTTTGTTCTTGTATATCTTAAGAGTTTAGAGTAGAAAAACTTATATGTTGACCTTGCATGGTGGTGTTTTGTTAAAACTCCAAGTGAATATCCTTGATTCTTGTGAATTCAAGGCTTTCACCATGAGTTATAGTAGCAAAGGGTTGAGAATGGCTAGACATGAGTATGCTACACTCATGAAATTGTTGTTTTCACCCTAATCCATTCGACCATGACTTGATAGGAGCTGAATGGATGGTATTTTGGTTGTCATGTTCCACTTTGTGTGTTTTTATGATGATAACATGAAAATCTTAGTGAAGTCTTGATAAAACCCTTTGCATGCTAAGTGATCATCTAGATATAGCTTATGCTAGGCTTGCATGTCAATTCATGGTAAAATATATTTAGAAAACATGTTACTTTGATTGGTAAAACTCGAAGACATGCATGCATGTAAATTTCTCTTGGAATGTTAGAAGATTTTGATCATTTGGAAAGATTTTGTTAGTAAGCTTTAATTTCAGTAGGAATAAATTGTTAATATTGATTAGTGCTCCTTGATGTATGGTAATAATTCGTGTATATATTATAAAAATACATAACTTGTTGTTTCAAAAACTTGATGACTTGTAAATTGTGCAATGTGATTTCCTTTGTTTTGCCATGATTGCACCTTAGGTAAGGATGATCTCCACCAAGATTATTTTGAGTGTAAGGGAGTTAATTCAGTAGATCACCATGTTTAAGTCTTGGTTTGGGTATTGGGTTGTTGGTGGTTGAGTTTGTCAAGTAAAAATCTTGGAGAAAGAAGAGTCTTAGTTTCTGCAGAAAATTAGTTTAGTACCCTGAGGTTTAGAGTTAGTTTTGACCATGTCATTGATGTGCACTTTGAGGCCCAAGCCACCAGAAGTTAGTATTAGGAGTATATAAAAGGTTTTAGGAGTTGGTTGGAGGCTTGCATGTAGTTTGGTTAGGTGCACAAGTAGAATAACAAAATCTGTCGAGCAGGGGACAGTTTTGTTGCAACTTAGAAATAGGGAGATTTGACCATGTCATGGGTGGGCCCTCATTAGGACCTGTTGGGCCTTAGTTTAGAGGGAGTGTCAGAGAAGTTTTTCCAACCATAGTTCATAGGATATGAGTTAAAACCATGTGTCACAAGTTAATTCAAGTCAGGGCATTTTCTGCCCAGAAAACAGGGGAACCTTGGACTTTAAGCTTAGGCCAAAGAAGGCCCAAGCCAGGCCCTTGAGCCACATCAAGTTTGGGAGATGCCCTAAGGTCAGGAGAGTCTTGTGTGAAAGTTTTGAAGGAAAACTTGTAGTTTAAGGGTGTCTAATGCACTCAAGAAACCATAGATGTCATTCTGAAATTTACACCAGTGATCACTTTCACTTATCGCATAGTTTCAGAACACTTAGGAGTGAGATCTAGGTTGACCACCATAGTTGTAAGATAGTGTAAGGTCAGTAGAGCAAAAGGCCCAAGTGAGGGTCAATAGGTCTTGGATAGTTTAGTAAAGGCACATCGAGTTAGGAAGCCAAAATTTGAAGACTTTGTCTAGTTTAGCGACCAAGTGACTTAAGTTGTGAGTTGAGATCATCCAAGCCTAGTGTTGCATTATGGTGTATGTGATATTATTTGGTATTAAAATATGATATGTGAGTATATGTGGCTATGTGTGCAATTATATTTTTAAGGTGAATATAAATTAAGTGCATATAGGCCTAAGTGTCATCCGTGTTTAAATTCGGGTTGTAAATAGGTTAAGTTGGTGAGAATATATTATAATGAGGATTAAATTTATGTAGGATCTCGAGACGAGGGTAAACTTTCCATAAAGGTCGAGTGAAGCTTCCATGTGCTCCTACCAGTCAGACCAGACCAGCCTTCCTCAAGGTAAGTGATTCAACTTATCTTTCGTATTCACTGCAAATAGCTCATATATATTGATGCAACTATGCTGAGTCATTTTGATATAATTAAATCAAGCGTATCTTATGTTTATCTTTGAATCATATAGAAATGCCATGAACCCTTGAGTACGTATTGCAAGTAGTTCAAAAGTCTTATCATGACAGTATATTAAAGTAATTTGAATGCCATGATAAAATAAAGAGTTGTTATAGCACTTGGTTGATCCTCTTGATTACCATACTAATGATTCCTAAGTATTGATATCTCATCCTGATACTTGAACCCCTATAGAACCTTACCTTGATACCTGAAAGCCAGATATTTATCAAAGTTGTTCCTCATTGATTGATACCCCTCTTTCTTATCCTAAAGCTTGACAATTCTGATATATCCTGAGTTAAAGATCATTTCATCATACCTTAACACCCTTAGTATTCATGATGCTTATCTTCTTGATGATCTAGCACTTGCACCTTTACGATAAACCATTGCTTTAAGCCCATTTTGGCATTACACCTTCATAATATCCAATAGCCTCACTAAATTTCCTTGTCCAAGTTTTGATATATGAAAACCTTTCAGTTACCCTAATAGAGTAAAGTTTAGTGGATCATGGCCCTGAGATTTAGTACCATATTTCCCGTGTTTCGAGTTGATCTATAATCCCTTGATAAAAATGTTTACAGTCAAAAGAGATTTTGTCATAAATCGGCATCGATTTTTTAAAATGATTAAAATGTGGATTTTCAGTCCCAAAGGGGGATAAATGTTTTCTCTGAATAGTGGATTTGGACTGAGACGCGAGTCCTTTCCACACTTATATTAGGCTTAAAAGTTGCCTAGGGATCCCCTTAATGTTTTAGAACCCAGCGAGGTTCGGGATTACTTCGCGGCTGATCACCGGCTGTAATCCGTAGCGTCATAAAATGATTTTGATTAAGATATGATTTTGAAATTGTTTTGATACAAGCAAAATGATGCCATTACCCAAAGTTTAATCTCTTGTTATCATTGGTTATGTCTTCCCATTATCATTTTTTAATGTATATCTCGATTTATGTTTTGTATCGTACTGTTTAGCACATGTTGAGCATTTGGCTCACTCCTTGCTTTACCCTGATATTACAGCTAGCAGCTATGGTTAGATTCAAGCAGACCGCCCGTAAGACCTGTGATGCTGATGCTTATGTTCGAGCTCAGGTAGAATAAGAGATAGTAGTTTGTGTGAGGACTCGATATTAAAATCAGTTATAATAGATGGTAGTGTTGGGCTGTTCCAAACCCTAAACTGTAAGATCTTGGATTTGGTTATGATTACTTCTTTTAAAATGTTGTAATAGTTATATTTAAATTATTGGTAAAGTTGGGGTGTGACAGGTTTTGGTATCAGAGCTACGGTTTAGAGTCCCTGGACAGCCCAAATAGGTTATAGGGTATATGTATAGGTTATAGATAATATGCGAGAGAGTAGGTTAAGTAAATTTATTATTAATACTCCTCTTATTGGTTGTCAGCAAAGGGCGCATTCCTCGACACCCTCTGGGTCGGACGACACTATTGCTTTCTCCGTGTATGCTGAGTTGAGGCACGAGTTTGACATGCTTCAGGGCAAGTATGACCGACTGATAGACCGACTGAAGAACGTGTACCCGGACAGCCGAAACTATGAAGGGAAGCCCAAGGAGCAGATGACTGCGAGACTTGAGACCTTGGTACAGTACGTCAACACTAAGCTTGAGGAGATGCCAGCGCACCGGGACCGCACCAGCCAGTATGTCATTCAGATAGTGGTGGATGAGCTCCAGAGCATTATGAAGACACTTCGAGAGGAAAAGACTACCAAGCCCCGTTCAGATGGAGTGGAGCCTTAGTTCTTTCCACTTACCTTTTCATGTTGTTGTACTATCAGACTCCGTAGAATTCCCAGTTGTTTCCGTTATTTCCTTTAAATAAGCCTGTTGTTCCTAGAATCAGACTTTGTCCTAATCCTATTGTATTGTGACCTTTAAATTTCAATAATCATGCACTATTGTTCCATTTTCTCTCAACTGTTATTTTACACTTTTATATGCATTGCCATATCTGCTTAATTTGAAACTTGACCTCATAAGTAAACCAGAATGCCATGTGATACCCTCAAATTATTTTATCATATTTGTTTTGACATAAATCTTATTTCAGGATCATGCCTCCCAAAAAGAAGAACCCAACAACCACATCTACCACAGACCCAAATATTCTTCGATTACTGGAAACTTTGCAACAACAAACCAATGCTATAGCTCAACAACAACTAACTCTTCAACAACGAATTGAAAACCAAGATAACCGTGAACCACACCAACCACCTGAACCACCAGTACCACCTAGACAAGTTGTCACTTTCAAGGCATTTCAGAATGTGAATCCACCTGCATTTCATGATACCACTGATCCAGTAATAGCTAACACATGGATTACGGAAATGGAAAGGGCTTTTGAGTTGATACAGTTAGGAGACGATCAGAAGACGCCATATGCTACTTACTTCTTGAAGGGCGAAGTCATCTATTAGTGGGAATCAGTAAAAGCTATGGAAGCAACTCAGCAGGTTTCTTGGGAGAGATTTAAGAAGTTATTTTTGGAAAAGTATTACCCTAAGTACATTCAGAATCAGATGGAGCTTAAATTTTTGGAGTTGAAGCAAGGGAACTTGACTGTACTGGAGTATGAGAAGAAGTTCACTGAGTTGTCAAGGTTTGTGACAAAGTATACCAGCACTGAGGAGGAAAAAGCAAAGAAATTTCAGCAAGGATTGGAGCCTTGGATCAGAGATAGAGTGGCTATGTTTGAACTTGAAACCTATACGGGGATAGTACAGAAAGCTGCTCTGATTGAGAATAATGGGACACAGTCAAGGAAGGAAAGGGATAACAAGAAGAGGAAGGTTCCATTTTATGGAGAAAAGTCTGAAGCCGGAAGTTTGCAAGATCGGAATGTAAAGAGGATCAGATTCGTAAGGGCGGAAATTTTTAAAAGAAGGGAAATTTGGGCAAAAGGCAAGAATCAAAGGGAAACAACCAGGCAAGCCAAGGCCAAGTTGGAGAAAACAGGTTTCAGAGACCAGAATGCAAGCACTGTGGAAGAAGGCACCCTGGAGTGTGCAATAAACTAAGCATGACCTGCTATAGGTGTAACCAGAAGGGGCATTTGGCGAATGAGTGCAAGATGCCGAAGCCAGGAGTTACGTGTTACAAGTGTGGAAAGACTGGATACATAGCTAGGGAGTGCAAGGCAACCGGACCAGTCAGAGCTCTAATGAATGTGACAAGTACCAGTGTGAGCGTGCCAGCTGAGGTATTGACATTACCTCCACCACCTACACCAACCCCGCAAGCAACATCAAGGACATTTGATCTGAAGATGAAGGATGCTGTTCAGAATTCTGAGGTGATAGCAGGTACACTTTTACTCAATAATGTCAAAGCTAAAGTATTGATTGATTCGGGAGCAACAAGATCTTTCATATCAGAAACTTTTATTGATAAGTTTCAATTTGATAAAATGATTTTGAGCGAGGTAGTAAATGTGGTAACTGCGAACCAAGAGAAGATTCCTGTGAATTAATTCTGTCCGAAGTGTGAGATTGATATTTCGGGGTATAAGTTTTCAGCCGACTTGATACTCTTCAAGTTGGGGGAGTTTGATATAATTTTAGGAATGGATTGGTTAGGAGAGAATAACGCTCAGATTAATTGTAAGACCAAGAAAGTGTATTTAAAGATGAAGAGTGGAGAGAAGGTAGTATTTAAGGGGCAGAGGCAAGAACAACTATTTCTTACAATCGTTCAGGCTAAGAAGCTACTTAGAAAAGGTTGTGAGTCGTTCCTAGCTTATGTAGTGGATACAGAAAAAGGGAGTCCCATCATAGAAGATATACCTGTAGTTAACGAGTTTCCTGATGTGTTTCTAGACGAACTACCAGGCTTACCACCAGGTCGACAAATCGAGTTTGAGATCAACCTTGCTCCAGGCACGGAACCAGTTTCAAAGGCCCCATATAGGATGGCACCAGTAGAAATGAAAGAGTTGGCGAGCTAGCTACAAGAATTATTGGATAAGGGAGTGATACGACCAAGTACGTCGCCATGGGAAGCACCTGTTCTGTTTGTAAAGAAGAAAGATGGGAGTATGCGACTATGCATAGATTATCGGGAGTTGAATAAGGTAACGATCAAGAACCGCTACCCGCTACCAAGAATAGATGACCTTTTTGACCAGCTGAAGGGAGCA
Organism: Apium graveolens; assembly: GCF_009905375.1. Taxonomy (NCBI): domain Eukaryota; kingdom Viridiplantae; phylum Streptophyta; class Magnoliopsida; order Apiales; family Apiaceae; genus Apium; species Apium graveolens. The sequence goes on along the minus strand of NC_133655.1, from coordinate 205,639,954 downwards.
AAATACTTTTCAAAGATTGACTTGAGATCGGGATACCATCAATTAAAGATGAAAGAAGAAGATATTCCCAAGACAACATTTTGGACCAGATATGGGCATTATGAATTCCTAGTAATGCCATTTGGATTGACCAACGCCCCGGCCGCATTCATGGATCTGATGAATCGAGTATTTAAGAAGTATCTGGACAAGTTTGTCGTGGTATTCATTGATGACATCCTTATTTATTCTAAGTCGGAAGAAGAACATAAACAACACCTCTGGATAACATTGGAGATACTTCGGTAAGAGAAGTTGTATGCCAAGTTTTCGAAATGTGAGTTTTGGTTAAAGGAAGTTTAATTCTTGGGACACGTCATTGGAAATGAAGGAGTTAAAGTGGATCCGGCAAAGATTGAGGCAATTATGAGTTGGGAGAGGCCAAAGACTCCTACGGAAGTGCGAAGTTTTCTAGGATTGGCAGGATACTATAGTAGGTTTGTCAAGGATTTTTCAAAAATTGCCACGCCATTGACCAAGTTAACCAGAAAGAATCAAAAGTTTGAATGGAGTGCAGAATGTGAGGATAGTTTTCAAGAGTTGAAACAGAGATTGGTAACAGCTCCGGTGTTAGTACTACCAGATGACTAAGGAAACTTTATGATATTCAGCGATGCTTCACATAAAGGATTAGGCTGTGTGTTAATGTAACACAGTAAGGTGATCGCGTATGCATCAAGACAGTTGAAACCGCATGACTTGAAGTACCCGACGCATGACTTGGAGCTAGCCGCCATAGTGTTCGTACTTAAGATTTGGAGACATTACCTCTACGGAGAGAATTGTGAAATCTACACAGATCATAAGAGTTTAAAGTACATTTTCACTCAGAAGGAGCTCAATATGAGGCAGAGGAGATGGCTGGAATTGATCAAGGACTATGATTGCTCGATAAATTACCATCCTGGAAAAGCGAATGTTGTGGCCGATGCACTAAGCAGAAAGGAGAGATTGAATATGATGGCAACACCAAAGGAATTGACTGAAGAAATCAATAGATTTGAACTGGAACTCTGTGATTGTGGAAAAGTTGAAGAAGTTTGTCGTGCAATGACTTTTCAGCCAACCCTAGTGGAAAAGATAAAGAAATGTCAAGAAGAAGTAATGGAGAAAGAGAAGAATCAGTTAACTGGAGAGGAGATTAATATTTAAAGGGATGAGCAAGGGATACTAAGGTTTTCCTCCAGAATTTGGATTCCTCATGTACCTGAATTAAAGAATGAGATCCTACACGAAGCCCACAATTCAAAATTTTCAATCCACCCGGGAAGCACCAAGATGTATCAAGACTTAAAGAAGAACTTTTGGTGGCCAAATATGAAGCGAGACGTGGCAGAATGGGTTGCGAAGTGTTATACTTGTCAGAAGGTGAAGGCAGAACATTAACGACCAAGCGGATTAATTCAGCCCCTAAAGATTCCAGAATGGAAATGGGAAAATATTGCTATGGATTTTATAGTGGGACTACCGCGAACGAAATCCGGAGATGACGCTATATGGGTTATAGTTGATCGTCTTACGAAGTCAGTGCATTTCCTTCCAATTAATAAGAAGTCGTCATTGGACAAATTGGTTCATCTGTATGTGCGTGAAATCGTAATAAGGCATGGAGTACCCGTATCAATAGTTTCGGACAGAGATCCCCGATTTAACTCAAGATTCTGGAAGCAATTTCAAGAATGTCTTGGCACGAAGTTGAATATGAGCACGGTGTACCTCTCGCAGACTGATGGTCAGAGCGAAAGGACAATTCAAACAATCGAAGACATGTTGCGCAGTTGTGCAATCGATTTTGCAGGAAGTTGGGATGACCACTTGTCGTTGATTGAATTCTCTTACAACAATAGCTATCATTCCAGTATTGGCATGCCACCATACGAAGCTTTGTACGGGCGAAAATGTAGATCACCAACAAGTTGGGATGAAGTAGGAGAAGGAAGGATTCTCGGCACGAAATTGGTGTAACAGTTGCATGACACAGTCAAGCTAATTCAGAGAAGGTTACTTGCTGCTCAAGATAGACAGAGGAAGTATGCGGATCCAACGTATAAGGATGTTCGATTTCAAATTGGCGAACCTGTTTTGTTGAAGGTGTCGCCTAGAAAAGGGTTGTCTAGATTTGGCAAGAAAGGGAAGTTAGCACCTAGATATATAGGTCCTTTTGAAATTTTGAGTCAAGTGGGGAAGGTGGCCTACGAGTTGGCCTTACCACCTCAGTATCAGCATGTGCATAATGTGTTCCATGTGTCGTTGCTTAAGAAGTACAATCCTGACGCTAGCCATGTGATAGAATATGAACCTGTAGAAATTCAGGCAGACCTGTCATTTGTGGAGCAACCGGTCAAAATACTCGACTAGCAAGAGAAGAGTCTTAGAAATAAGTCAGTAAAGTTAGTAAAAGTACTTTGGAGGAACCCTAAGGTCGAAGAATCGACTTGGGAGTTAGAGTCTGATATGCGTTCCCGGTATCCTCATCTGTTCTCTTAGATTCTGGGGACAGAATCCCTTAATGGGGAGAGGATGTTACAACCGGCATTTTCGTGTAATATTATTTGTAAATTTGGTGCAATTTTAAAGCCGAATGCCAATATATTAAACTATTGTATGCTTGTGTGAATAAAAATTTCTGCGTCCTAAATTTGCTTTATGTGGTATATGATTTTTCAAAGCAAAAGTTTATTTATTTCTTTTATTTTTGATTTATAAGAAATATTCTAAACCTTGAATAAATTTCTTTTTAAAAGTTATTTTGTTCACAAATTTCAAAAGTGGTTTTATAAAATTTCTAAAAATCCAAGTTATTTTATGGTATAAATTTTATAATTTTTGAACTTGTATTTTATTTTATAAAAATAAATCTTTATAAATTTTAGTTGTCATAATTAGCAAATTACAAGGAAGCCCTTGCATGCAAACCACCCTTTCATTCTTTTCAAGGACAAAGAGGACAATTCCAAACCCACTGACTCATGAACTAGTAGCCAAATTACCTCCTTGACCTTGCATGCAAGTTAGCTTAATTCTAGCTAGAAGGATACCCTTGTCATTTCTCAAACCCACTCACAATATAGTCAAATCAAGACATAAAAACAACTCAAGGAAGTGATCACCACTTCACTTCACCCCACCACTTCACTCTCATCTCCTTCCTCCCCCTCCCTCTCGGCTTTTCCCCCTCCCCTCTCGGCAATTCCCAAAAACCGAGCCCCCATCCCCTTCTTTCTTCATTTCTCACTCAAACAATCATCCTATTATCAAGTAATCCTACTCCCTACATGTTGTTCTTGTATATCTTAAGAGTTTAGAGTAGAAAAAATTATGTGTTGACCTTGCATGGTGGTGTTTTGTTATTACTCCAAGTGAATATCCTTGATTCTTATGAATTCAAGGCTTTCACCATGAGTTATAGTAGCAAAGGGTTGAGAATGGCTAGACATGAGTATGCTACACTCATGCAATTGTTGTTTTCACCCTAATCCATTCGGCCATGACTTGATAGGAGCCGAATGGATGGTATTTTGGTTGTCATGTTCCACTTTGTGTGTTTTTGTGATGATAACATGAAAATTTTAGTGAAGTCTTGATAAAACCCTTTGCATGCTAAGTGATCATCTAGATATAGCTTATGCTAGGCTTGCATGTCAATTTCATGGTAAAATATATTTAGAAAACATGTTGCTTTGATTGGTAAAACTCGAAGACATGCATGCATGTAAATTTCTCTTGGAATGTTGAAAGATTTTGATCATTTGGAAAGATTTTGTTAGTAAGCTTTAATTTCAGTAGGAATAAGGTGTTAATATTGATTAGTGCTCCTTGATGTATGGTAATAATTCGTGTATATATTATAAAAATACATAACTTGTTGTTTCAAAAACTTGATGACTTGTAAATTGTGCAATGTGATTTCCTTTGTTTTTCCATGATTGCACCTTAGGTAAGTATGATCTCCCCCAAGATTATTTTGAGTGTAAGGGAGTTAATTCAGTATATCACCATGTTTAAGTCTTGGTTTGGGTATTGGGTTGTTGGTGGTTGAGTTTGTCAAGTAAAAACCTTGGAGAAAGAAGAGTCTTAGTTTCTGCAGAAAATCAGTTTAGTACCCTGAGGTTTAGAGTGAGTTTTGACCATGTCATTGATGTGAACTTTGAGGCCCAAGCCACCAGAGGTTAGTATTAGGAGTATATAAAAGGTTTTAGGAGTTGGTTGGAGGTTTGCATGTCGTTTGGTTAGGTGCACAAGTAGAATAACAAAATCTGTCCAGCAGGGGACAGTTTTGTTGCAACTTAGAAATAGGGAGATTTGACCATGTCATGGGTAGGCCCTCATTAGCCCTGTTGGGCCTTAGTTAGAGGGAGTGTTAGAGAAGTTTTTCCAACCATAGTTCATAGGATATGAGTTAAAACCATGTGTCACAAGTTAATTCAAGTCAGGGCGTTTTCTGCCCAGAAAAACAGGGGAACCTTGGACTTTAAGCTTAGGCCCAAGAAGGCCCAAGCCAGGCCCTTGAGCCACATCAAGTTTGGGAGATTCCCTAAGGTCAGGAGAGTCTTGCGTGAAAGTTTTGAAGGAAAACTTGTAGTTTAAGGGTGTCTAATGCACTCAAGAAACCATAGATGTCATTCTGAAATTTACACCAGTGATCACTTTCACCTATCGCATAGGTTTAGAACACTTAGGAGTGAGATCTAGGTTGACCACCATAGTTGTAAGATAGTGTAAGGTCAGTAGAGCAAAAGGCCCAAGTGAGGGTCAATAGGTCTTGGATAGTTTAGTAAAGGCACATCGAGTTAGGAAGCCAAAATTTGAAGACTTTGTCTAGTTTAGCGACCAAGTGACTTAAGTTGTGAGTCGAGATCATCCAAGCCCAGTGTTGCATTATGGTGTATGTGGTATTATTTGGTATTAAAATATGATATGTGAGTATATGTGGTTATGTGTGTAATTATATTTTTTAGGTGAATATAAATTAAGTGCATATAGGCCTAAGTGCCATCCGTATTTAAATTCGGGTTGTAAATAGGTTAAGTTGGTGAGAATATATTATAATGGGGATTATTATTTATGTAGGATCTCAAGATGAGGGTAAACTTGCCATAAAGGTCAAGTGAAGCTTCCATTTGCTCCTACCAGTCAGACCAGACCAGCCTTCCTCAAGGCAAGTGATTCAACTTATCTTTCGTATTCACTGCAAATAGCTCATATATATTGATGCAACTATCCTGAGTCATTTTGATATATTTAAATCAAGCGTATCTTATGTTTATCTTTGAATCATATAGAAATGCCATGAACCCTCGAGTACGTATTGCAAGTAGTTTAAAAGTCTTATCATGATAGTATATTAAAGTAATTTGAATGCCATGATAAAATAAAGAGTTGTTATAGCACTTGGTTGATCCTCTTGATTACCATACTAATGATTCTTAAGTATTGATATCTCATCTTGATACTTGAACCCCTATGGAACCTTACCTTGATACCTGAAAGCCAGATATTTATCAAAGTTGTTCCTCATTAATTGATACCCCTCTTTCTTATCCTAAAGCTTGACAATTCTGATATATCTTGAGTTAAAGATCATTTCTTCATACCTTAACACCCTTAGTATTCATGATGCTTATCTTCTTGATGATCTAGCACTTGCACCTTGACGAGAAACCATTGCTTTATGCCCAGTTTGGCATTACCCCTTCATAATATCCAATAGCCTCACTAAATTTCCTTGTCCAAGTTTTGATATATGAAAACCTTTCAGTTACCCTAATAGAGTAAAGTTTAGTGGATCATGGCCCTGAGATTTAGTACCATATTTCCCGTGTTTCGAGTTGATCTATAATCCCTTGATAAAAATATTTACGGTCAAAAGAGATTTTGTCATAAATCGACATCAATTTTTTAAAATGATTAAAATGTGGATTTTCAGTCCCAAAGGGGGATAAATGTTTTCTCTGAATAGTGGATCTGGACTGAGATGCGAGTCCTTTCCACACTTATATTAGGCTTAAAAGTTGCCTAGGGATCCCATTAATGTTTTAGAACCCAGCGATGTTCGGGATTACTTCGCGGTTGATCACCAACTGTAATCCGTAGCGTCATAAAATGATTTTGATTAAGATATGATTTTGAAATTATTTTGGTACAAGCAAAATGATGCCATCACCCAAAGTTTTATCTCTCGTTATCATTGGTTATGTCTTCCCATTATCATTCTTTAATGTATATCTCGATTTATGTTTTGTATCGTACTGTTTAGCACTTGTTGAGCATTTGGCTCACTCCTTGCTTTACCCTGATATTACAGCTAGCAGCTATGGTTAGATTCAAGCAGACCGCCCGTAAGACCTGTGATGCTGATGCTTATGTTCGAGCTCAGGTAGAATAAGAGATAGTAGTTTGTGTGAGGACTCGATATTAAAATCAGTTGTAATAGATGGTAGTGTTGGGCTGTTCTAAACCCTAAACTGTAAGATCTTAGATTTGGTTATGATTACTTCTTTTAAAATGTTGTAATAGTTATATTTAAATTATTGGTAAAATTGGGGTGTGACATTTTCTCCTTTCCAAATTCATTGGATATTGCAACTCTGTTTATAATTTTCATAACAGAGGTTTTCAAGGAGTGTATGAAATGTATATATATATAGGTGTATATATATCGGGACTTAATGAAGTATCTCGTAACTTCATTTCTTTCAAATGATATTTCAAAGATTGAATCTATTCAAGTCTTATCTTGTAGTTTCATCAGTGTGATGAACTTTTGAAACTAATTATTACTTGAATGGTGGTAGTTCAAGTAGTATTTGGAAAAGATATAAGTATATTAGAGTATCTTGTAATTTCATCTTTTAAACTTATATCTAGTAAATGATTATCTTATGCATGTCAAAGATTTTCAGAAAAACATTGAGACAAGGTTAGATATAAGAGATCACCCTGCAATGATATTTTTATACAGTTATAAACTGGAACTCTGTGAATATTATACATGTCAGAGGATATCAAAGATTGTGAAAAGTATATATGTATATATATATATACTGAATATTTTGCGACTTGGTCGCGTTAAGATCTCAGCTTGGTTCTTTACTTCTTGACCAAGACTTTCATGAGTACTATGAGAATGCTCATATATTGTTAATTATTTTACATATTATTTCGGTGGGCGCTCACCCTTGCTTTCTTCTTTCATCACATAACAACAGATAGAAAAGATGAACATGACCAAGCTCCCAATTCGCAAGCGGTTAGGAAATATTCCCCAGTTTCCTGTAGGCGTTGATGCCGTTGTAGCTGAGGTAGGATCTACCAATAGGCTAGGCTTTCAACTTTTGATGTACCAGACTATGTATATTTATGAATTGTAATAATGGCAAAGAATATGTAAATTATTCAGAAACCTTTTTTAAGGTGAAATGGTTTATAATTGTGGAATAAAATGACTTGTGTTATATTGGTATTCATCTCTGAGACTATAACTTGTGTTGTGTGTATATTGTGGGGTCACATTACGCAGTAGTTGGTTGACTGTTAAGATTAAGTATTGATAAGGGAAATGGAACTCGTGACAACCCGAATCCTCGACCCCGAATTTGGGGGTGTTAAAGAAATGGTATCAGAGCTAAGCGTTATAAACCTCAGAGATGATGTGGCGTTAAGATAATAAGTTCACTAAGTTAATAAGAACTCTTGCCAAGTTCATAGTTGGGCTACCTAACGTAGTACTAACAGTTAAAACCCTTATGGGAACCCTTATAAATATCATGATAAAAGCGTAGTTCGTTATCGTATATGGTAGCGGGACTCCGAACCCTGAGGTTGAGGAGCAATAACGCGATGATGTTTTATTACTTATTGGAGATCAAATTTTGGATCCGATAGAGCGTTCTAATGAGGGACCAGATGATGTTCATATTAAGGATGTAACGGTTAAGGATGTTATCCCAGAAGGGATTGTTGCTGAAAAGGATCCCGTGGGAGATCCTGACAAGAATGAAGAAAGGACCGCTGAGGAATTGATGACCGTAGTCAAGGCGACTGCCAAAGGTAGGATTGGCCGGTTACTACCGGAGGTTCGTTCAAGTTTGCAAAGATCGCATCCCGTGTAATGCGGCTTACTCGTAAGACTGAGAAGTTTGAATGGACAGAGAAATACGAGAACAGCTTCCAAGAACTGAAGCAAAGATTGGTGACGACCCCTATGTTGGCATTGTCAGATGGAAAAGGAGATTTTGTGATTTGAAGTGACGCTTTGCACAAGGAATTAGGGTGTGTGCTTAGATAGCACGACAAGGTATTCTCGTACGCGTTAATACAATTAAGGGAATATGAAATTTGATATCCCACCCATGATCTTGGGCTCACGACAATAGTTTTGCCCTAAAGATTGGAGGCACTACTTGTATGGATAGAAGTGCAAGATTTACACAAACCATAAGAGCTCAAGTATACTTCCACGAAGAAAGAGCTTAACATGCGCCAGAGGAGGTGGTTAGAGCTAAATCAAGGATTACAATTATGAAATTCTTTATCTTCCAAGGAAAGCCAATATGGTGGCTAACGCCCTTAGTAGAAAGGAGAGACTCAAGATGATAATGTCTTTGGGGGAATTGATAAGAGATTTTGAGAAAATCGAAATAGAAGTAAAGTTAACCGGAACCAAAACTGAAAAGTTGTTTAAGATTGTAATGCAGCCCGAATTATTGGAAAAGATCATATTATTCCAAGAAGAAGTGATAAAGGAAGGCATGGAGCCAATGAATAGAGAAGAGATTAATACTGATGATAGGGATAAAGAAATCCTGATTGTGTAATTAATGTTACACTAATTATAAATGATTTGGGCTGCTAGGCCCAATAAGAAGATGTATGACATTCAGACCAGAAAGGTTAATACATTGATCAGGCCTGATGGACCAGATCAGGCCTGATTAAACAAAGAAGGCCCAAAAATCCTGAATATTAATTAATTTCATAATTAATTAATAAGGGAAAAATCAGATATTGAAAAGAGTCCCAATAAGGACATAAATCCTTACAGATTTACCTCTAAAGGACCTAGAAGGATAAGGAATCAGTTTCTTACTATTTAGGACTCCAAAGTACATTCTAATTCTGAGACTTGGCTATCAAGTCTCCTATACCAAGTCCAATTCAAGGACTCCCACATCTATATAAAGGGCTTCACCCAACAGATCAGAACTATATTTTTTGGCTTGATTCTCTAATTCACAGAGATACGTAGGCATCTCGTAAAGGCAGAGTTAAGCTATGAAACACGAGAGCAACCATTAAAGGCCTTAAGCTCACGTTCCTTAGTAATAAATACATCAATTATACATATTAGTTTTTAATCCATAACATTTGGCGCCGTCTGTGGGAAGAACAACAAAAACCATGGCGAGAATACGGAGAACAGTTAGAGCCCTTGGAGGAGGAACACCAACGGGGACAACCCAAGTAATTTCTTCAACTGTGGAGGTGCCTCCTCATTCAACCTGTGCAACCACGCAAGGAGAAGCCCAAATAAGGGCAACTGAACCTCAGCAACAAGGTACGAATCCTCAAGTTCAACAAGTACATGCACCTGTGAATTCTTGACCCATTGGGTATGAATATTCAACTGTTGTTACTACTAACCCCCCTTATGGGATGCCCCTTTACCCCGAGGTTGGAGGAAGCGGACATGCTGGGCGGAGTGAAGCACGAGGGTGATCGCCCCCATACATACGAGGTTTGGCTCCTATCCCTGAGGATCAGGAATTTTCTGGTCCTTACACTGAGAGAGACTCCGAATCTTCGAATGATGAGGTAGCCCCAAGAAGAAGACGTGCTGGAAAAGAGCCGATGGTTGATGGTAGCCAACGCCCTCAAAGCACCCAAGGGACGAATCCCCAAGAAGTGCAGGAAAGAATCAGGGCTCACGAGGCTGAGATTCAATGGCTGAGGCGCGACCTGGAGGCGCACCAGACCACCAGACCCCCAGCACCTCCTAGGGGGAGAAATCCTCCTCCCATCATAGACCTGGATGGTCTAGTGCAGAGAAGGGTTGTTGTCCCAAGGGCTGATCCAAGCAATGTTCTTCCCCTTGGAGATCCTGATGATCCTACTACACCCTTCACTGAAGATATAATGAATGCCCATATCTCAAGGAAGTTCAAGATGCCAACTATAAAAGCTTATAACGGCACAGGAGATCCCTCTAATCATGTTAGAACATTCTCTAATGCACTGCTGTTGTAGCCCGTGAATGATGTTATTAAGTGTCGGGCCTTTCCTCAAACCCTGTCGGGTATGGCTCAAAGGTGGTATAGTCGCTTGCCCCCAAACTCTATTGGGTCATTCAGAGAATTAAGTCAAGCTTTTATTAAGCAATTCATTAGTGGGAAAGTTCAGGAGAAAAGTTCAGCATCTCTTATGAGCATTGTGCACGGAACAAAAGAATCCTTGAGAGATTACCTGAATCGTTTCACAAAGGAGGCTTTAAAAGTCCCAGACCTGGATGATAAGGTAGCCATGATAGCACTGCAACAAGGAACTAGGGATGAGTTTTTTAAGATGTCCTTGGCCAAATGTCCCCCGAAAGCATGTTGCAGCTCCAGGATAGGGCAGGGAAGTATATCAAGGTTGAAGAAAGCATGAGGAAGACCGTAGTAAGTAATGAGCCCACTGGAGGAAAGAAGCGGAAAACTGATCTGGAGTATATTGCTAAGGAGAAAGTATCCTAGAACCGAGCAAAACTGTGATTCAACCCCCAAGAAGGGAGGACCTAGGCAAAAGTTCACTGAATACGCTAAGCTGATTGCTCCTAGAAGCCAGATTTTGATGGAGATCGAGAAAGATAGAGATATTCGTTGGCCTAAGCCCTTGAAGGCTGATCCTGCCAAGCTAGATAAGAGCAAGTATTGCAGATTTCACAAAGATGTTGGTCATAACACCGATGAGTGTAAGCAACTGAAAGATGAAATTGAGTTCCTCATTCGAAAAGGAAGATTGAACAAATATACAGGAGAAGGAGGGGATATAAGCAACAACGTGGGAAGGAACTTTGATGACCGAAGGAGAGATCAAGAAGATCAGGGGCGAAATCCCCAACCTAGGGGACCGGTGATAAATACAATCTTCAGGGGACCGCGCCCCCAAGGGCCTGTGATCAACACAATTTTTGGAGGACCAACTGCTGTTGGGTTATCCAAGAACTCCAGGAAAGCATATGCTCGAGAAGTTATGCATATTATTGGGGAAGCCCCAAAGAGGGCCAGGACAGGAGTAACAATGTCTTTTGATGATTCTGATTTGGAGGGTATGAAATTTCCCCATGACGACCCGTTGGTCATAACCCCGATAATAGGGAACAACCCGGTAAGAAGGGTCCTTGTGGATAATGGTGCTTCAGTGGATATTTTTCTCCATGACACCTTCTTAAGGATGGGATATAATGACTCCCAATTGACCCCAACCGACATGCCGATATATGGATTCGCAGGAGTGGAATGCCCCGTAGAAGGAATAATCAAGTTGCCAACAACCATAGGACAGGAACCAAGGCAAGCAACTCAGATGTTGGACTTTATGGTGGTGAAGGCTAGTTCGACCTACAACGCTATCATGGGAAAAACAGGGATACATTCCTTCAAGGCAGTCCCTTCTTCTTATCATTCAGTTATGAAGTTTCCGACTCGAGATGGGATTGCAGAAGAAAGAGGAGATCAAAAAATGGCTAGAAGCTGTTATGTGGCCTCTTTGAGGGCAGATGAAGTTGTGGGCAGCTTCTTCCTATTGAAGATTTGGATATCCGAGATAATGATGAGAAAAGGGGGAAGCCAGCAGAAGACTTGGTTTCAATTCCTTTGGTCCTCGAAGATCCTGGGAAGGTGACTTTTATTGGAGCAACGCTCGAGGAGCCCCTTAGAGGGAAGTTGGTGAAATTTTTGCAAGAAAATAGTGATGTTTTTGCATGGTCAGCAGCTGATATGCCAGGCATAAACCCGGAACTGATTACTCGCAAGCTGAATGTGGACCCAAATCGGAAGATGGTAAAACAAAAGAAAAGAAGTTTTGCTCCAGAAAGGCAAGAAGCTATAAAACAGGAAGTGGAGAAGCTTTTGGAGGCTGGCTTCATTGAGGAGATTCAATTTCAAGAGTGGTTAGCAAACCCTGTAATGGTGAAGAAGGCTAATGGAAAATGGAGGATGTGTGTGGACTTCACTGATCTAAATGATGCCTGTCCTAAGGACTATTTTCCGTTACCAAGGATCGATACTTTGATAGATGCCACTGCTGGGCATGAAATGCTGAGCTTCATGGATGGATTTAGTGGATACAATCAGATTAAGATCCACAAGGACGACATTCCAAAGGTATCATTCATCACTGACTTTGGTGTTTATTGTTATCTTGTTATGGCGTTTGGTCTCAATAATGGAGGAGCCACCTATCAAAGGTTGGTAAATAAAATTTTTAAGGATCTTATTGGCAAGACTATGGAAGTTTATATTGATGACATGTTATTCAAGAGTCTAGTAAAGACTGATCATATAGCCCATTTAAGGGAAGCTTTTGAGGTCCTGAGGTACCACAAAATGATGTTAAATCCTACAAAGTGTGCATTCGGAGTAGGATCTGGAAATTTTTTGGGATTGATGGTCTCCAAGAGAGGGATCGAGGCTAACCCCGATAAAATAAAGGCAATTCTGGACATGGAACCACCAAAAAATATCAAGGATGTTCAGAAGCTCACAGGAAGGGTTGCTGCATTGGGACGATTCATCTCCAAGTCAGGAGACAAGTGCCTATCATTCTTCCAGTGACTAAAAAACATTAAGGACTTTGTATGGAGTGAGGAAAACCAGAAGGCTTTCGAAGAATTGAAAAAATATATGGCGCAGGCCCCGTTGTTGGCCAAGCCAATTTTGAATGAAGTTTTATTCTTGTACTTAGCTGTTTCAGAGAGTGCCTTGAGCGCTGTATTGGTTAAGGAGGAACTGAAAATCCAGAAACCCGTATACTATGTCAGCAAAATTCTGCATGGTGCTGAGTTGAATTATTCAACTATTGAGAAATTTGCTCTAGCCTTGGTAATGGCTTCCAGAAAGCTGCGTCCTTACTTTCAGGCTCATCAGATTGAGGTGCTCACGAATCAGCCCCTGAGAAATATCATTCACGGTCCCAAGGCAAGTGGGATATTGATCAAGTGGGCAATAGAGCTGGGAGAGTTCGATCTCAAGTATAAGCCACGAACGGCAATAAAAGCCCAGGCACTAGCTGACTTCATGGTGGAATGTACCATACCCAACCAAGAAGTCGGGGGGCAGGAAGATAACATACCTCAAGACAAGGGAGTTGATAAGGAGGATAAAGAGAAGGTTAATAAGGAAAAAGAAAACTGGGTTCTCTATTTTGATGGAGCATCAAAAACGAATTCAAGTGGAGCAGATTTGGTTTTATAAAGCCCTGATGGGTTCTTAATTGCGTATGCCATGAAGCTAGACTTCTCAACCACAAACAATGAGGCAGAATATGAAGCTCTGATAGCTAGTCTTGGCTTAGCAGAGACACTTAGAGTCAAGAACTTAAAAGTCTGTGGAGACTCGAAGTTCGTCATATCCCAGGTGAAGGGAGAGTTTGAGGCAAGAGAAGAGACGATGGCTAAGTATGTTCGCCTAGTAAGGGCCGTGATGACCCAATTCGATGAATGCCATGTTGAGCACATTCCAAGGGAGGAAAATGCTAAGGCAGATGCATTGTCAAAATTTGCTTCATCTGAGAAGGAAGAAAGTTCTAGAAGTGTATACTATCGCGTTTTGAAAACAAGGAGCATTGATGTTAAGCTTGTGGCTCCTAGAGGCCTGGGGACATCATGGATTGATCCCATTAAGGCTCACATACAAACCGACTGATTACCAATCGATGCTACTGAAGCACAAAAATTGGCTGTTCGAGCACTAAGATACTCTTTGATAGATGGAATTCTGTATAAAAGATCTTTCGTGGTTCCCTACTTAAGATGTCTCAGGCTTGATGAGGCTCGCTTGGCTCTTGAAGAAGTACATAAAGGTATATGCGGGCAACACTTGGGGGGCAGGGCCTTGGCTCATAAGATAACCCGTTTAGGCTTCTATTGGCCAGAAATGATGGCTGATGACAAAGAATATGTGAAAAAATATGACCGTTGTCAGAAGCACGCACCAATTGTTAGACAACCTCCCGAGATGTTGACCTCTATCAACTCACCCATCCCCTTTGCTATGTGGGGAATGGATATATTAGGGCCTTTCCCCATGGCCACGACACAAAGGAAGTTTCTGATTGCGGCCATTGATTATTTCACCAAGTGGATTGAATCCAAACCCTTGGCCAAGATCACAACTAAGCAAGTTGCACAATTCATGTGGGAAAGTATTATGTGCCGGTATGGAATTCCCTGCATCAAAGTCACTGACAATGGAACACAGTTCAATAACAAGGAATTCAAGAAGTATTGCGAGGAAAATGAAATCGAGTTACGATTCACATCTGTGGCCCACCCGCAAGCCAATGGGCAAGCAGAAGTGGCAAACCGAATAATCCTGGATGGACTAAAGAAGAGGATCGAGAAGTCAAGGAATAACTGGGTGGATGAAATACTCCCCATACCTGGGACCTATAGGACTACCTGTAGAGTCACGACTGGAGCAACTCCCTTCATGTTAGCATATGGTGCAGAAGCAGTTGTTCCTGTAGAGATATCACATTCCTCCCCCAGGATTCAAAATTTCAATGCTGAGGAAAATGAAGAAGGCCAAAGGTTAGCCCTGGATCTAATTGATGAAGTACGAGATGAGGCACATGCGAAGATAGTGGAATATCAGAAAAAAGCTTCGTTCTACTACAACCTAAGGGTTAAAGAAAGATTCTTCAAACAAGGTGATTTGGTTTTGAGGAAAGTGGAAGCTTCTGGTATAGGGCAGAAAGGGAAGCTTGCCCCAAATTGGGAAGGGCCGTACAAAGTCAAGAGCGTTCAGGGTAGAGGAACCTACAAGCTGGAGACTATGGATGGTTTTGAAGTCCCGAGAACTTGGCATGCACAAAACCTGAAGGTTTACTATGTGTAAAATAGTTGAAGTACGATTCTCACTTGTCAGAATGACAAGTAGGTTTAAAAGCACCTTGAAGCTTTGCTTGCTTAGGATTTTTCTATATAGAAGATATATTTAGATTTTATCAGGGTTAAACCCATTTCATGTAAGGTATTCCAGAATACCAAGTTATAGTATAAAACCTTCAACTTAATCTTGGCCTATTAGATTAATTGCATTATGAAAACCAAGTCATAAACTTGAGTTTGAAAAATCAAGAGAGAAATACGACGATACTTGGGCAAAATACGACTGAAAATAATAAAAGTCAATTACAAAGTTCAAATATTGTCTAATAAAGAAGAAATGCATAGAAAACTTAGGCCTTGAAAGGCTGAGATTCTTCGTAACCACTATCCAAAGTCTCCTCGGATGTCTCAGTCGTCCCCTCAGATGTCTCAGTCGTCCCCTCGGAAGTCCCCGCAAAGGTTCCCTCGGAACTACCTTCGGACGCTTTGGATGCTGCAGGAGACGCTGGTTTAGGAGGCGCTGCCTTTGGAGGCTCTTCTACCCTGGCCCTCTTTATAACGGGCTCAGGCTCCTCCTCAGAATAAGTTTCCTCCTCTTCAGAGCTGGACTCGAGCTCCTTCCTCTTTTGGCCTTGACTCCCCGAAGGGCCGTCCTTGATCAAATCAGCCAGCTTGTCTGCAACACCCCCAAGTGCTGGAACTTGCACTGGGCAAGGGAAGGAGGATTGTTCGAGGACTTCAGGAAATTCGTCTTGAATGGCCTCCACAGCGGCATCCCAGCCTTCCTTATAGCTAACTGGATGAAGGAGGGCATCGTGCTCCACCATTAAATCCTTGAACTCCTGAGTATCCATCCAGCCGTCAAAGGCTTTATCCTTTTGAGCCTTGAGGATAACATTTTCGACCCGGGCCCTTTCCAGGTCAGAAGTGGAAGAGGCAAGTTGGGCTTCAAGGGCCTCTATTCTTTGGTTGGCCTCCTCCAGCTTCTTGTTCGCATCCTCCATGCCAACTTTCCAAGCCTTGGCTTGGTGAATCGCCCCTTGAAAATGGGCGTTCGCCTACAAGAAACATAGCAAAAGTAAGAGACGGGAAAATCAAAAAGGCAACTATGAAGGGCCAAGGAAAAAGACGTACCGTCGCCAAAGACTGAGCTCCAAAAAGCTCGTTCCCCTCCAAGTCTTGTTGAGTGACAAAGTCTTGATAGTCAGCCGGGGAGATGGAATGCTTAGACCATTCCTTGGCAAGCGTTGTGCTGCCGACAATCGAATCCTTGCCCCAGATTCCCCAAGCAGGTTGAAAATAAGCCCCTGGTTTTTGCTTGGTACGTAAAACTTGGTTGGGGCCTTCTTCGCCTGGTTCCATTGCTTGGAGAAGGAACTTCGGGAAGCGATCCCCAAGGCGCGGGTCTTTAAAGACCTTTCCAGCACACTTCATCCTGGTCGTCTCCAAGTCTTTAGGCTTTGTAGCCTCCTCAATTTTCTCAGCCACTACAACACATGAGATAAGAAGTTAGTGAAATGGAAGATAGAAGGAACGAAAATAACTAGATAAGGAAGGATACTTACTCTTCTTAGGGACGGGAGAAAGGCCGCATTCTGCAAGAACGGTCTCCCTAATAAGATCCCAAGAATGGGAAGTCCCATTATCTTACGTAAGGAGGTTGAAAGCTCTTGTCTCCTCCTCAGACAAAACTATATCATTTGGGCTCCCATCTACAACTAGCCCAAAAGATGAGCGAAATTGGGTGCCCCAATCGCCACCCTCCCAAACAACAAACAAAAAATCTTTCTTCCACCCCAAGTTGTTGTCAGGGATGGACTTCCCGTTCACTATGTGGGGAATAGTTGGGCGCTGGTTTAAAGAAACCCGACCTGGATTCTTGTCAGGGCTGATCTTGAACTGAAAAATCTTTTTGAAAACAGTAACAGAAGTAGGGACATTGTGCTTGGCGCATTGCGACAAATAGCACAGAATGCGCCTCCAAGAATTAGGAGGGAGTTGGCAAGGGCTGATGCCAACATCAGCTAGCAGAACAGGGATAAACGGGTGAAAGGGGAGTCTGATCTGATACCTGCCCTTAGATTATCTCTGTAGACGCATAATGCGTCCTTTCTCCACTAACAGGCCCTGTCGGCCGGACCTGCAAGAACCAATTTAAAAGGGTCCTTGATTCTGAAATAGTTACTCAAATTTTCCAGCTCCTTTGGATCCCACAAAGCACTAATATGGTCGTGCACATCCAGATGCGCATCAGACGGGTACTCGTCCCCTCGGGTGTTGATCATATCGATCAAGAAAGTGTACCTTGATCGAATAGGGAATTCATTGGACTTTCTGACCACATTCATCCTGGCCAAACGAGTCATTTTCTTATCAGCCATCTGAAAAAAGGGCACATAAAGAGATAATTTTAAAAAGCACAAACTATGCAAAAACAAGCACAAGAAGGAAATGGAGAAATTTTACCTGAAGTAATGCTCCTACAAAAGGCTTTGGGGCTTAAGATACTCCGATTTACTGTTATTGCTCTGAGATTCTTGATAGAAGAAGAGAGAAGAAGAATTTAGAAATGAGAAAGTGAGGAGCAGTAGACTCTACTCACTCCTTTATATATGAGGAAAAGTGAAGTTGAAGGGACAAAAAGCCCAGTAAGGATAGATATAACGACTCGCATATTTTTGAATTATGTAATTATGGAATTATTAGATAAATAAAATATGTGTATTGGTTTTGACCGCTATGTGTTGTCTGATTATTATTTATGTGTGATTTATGGTGTACCGGGTTGTCCGCGTGATTAATTAAGGAATGGTATTGAATTGTTTCACTTTTAAAAGTGGATTTAATGCAAATTTATTTGTATAAATATTTGAAGTGTCTCTAAAATTGTTTTTATGGTTTTATAATTATAATAATTATTTTTAGGATTTTATAAATTTGAGAAATCAATATTTTATTAATTATTTATCCTTAAATTATTTTCTAATTTCTTTTATTTGTAAAATCCATATTTAATTCTAGAATTCTTCAAAAATTATGAAACTCATATTTATTTAAGTTTGGAATATTCTGAGAATTTTAAAATTATTTTGGAAATTTTCGGGATTAATTTCACCTGCACGTTGTTTCGGTTATTTGTTAAAAGCGGGTATAAGTGGCGTTTCAAAAATTGTGTTAAAATTATGAAAATTACGTTTTTATTTACTTCGCGATATTTATAATATTATAAGATTATTTTTGTGATTTTCTGAATTCATATTAAATGCAGCTCAGTCGTTAATTGTGAAATGCGGGTACGAGTTGCGTTTCAAAAATGTTTTAAAAATTATGAAAATTTTATTTTATTTAGTTTCGTGATTTTTATAAAATTTTAAAACTGATTTGGTAAAATTCGGGTTACTTTTACCCCGCGTAATGGTTCTTTAAAACACGAAATGAGAGATAAAAATGTGGGTTTAACGAGGATATGTATGAGCTTATGGACACGTGTTCAATTTTTACGACCTGCCAGGACACATGTAAGCAGCAGGGGAATTGAAAAGAAAATACTAATAAACAAACAAATACAACCTCCTTTGTTCCTGTATCCATTTCTTGGCTATTAGCTTTCTGGAAATCTCTCTTTTTCATCACTCTGATTCCTTCCCTTTTCTTATATTGTTCCGATCACTGCGTTTCTTTTTCTTTTCAGTAAGTGCCGGATATTCCTTTCTTTTTCCGGCGGGCTTTGTTGGTTCGCGATTGTGTCCAGTCCTGGGTTCTTGCTGATTGCGTGTATATACCTATCAGTGTGTATATATTTGCAGTTGATTGTTTTGGTTGCTACCTCTCGGAATTTCCGAGAGGTATGGTGGCCTGGTTCTCTAATTGTTTCCTGCTACTGTGTCTCTTTGGTTGTGTTAATTCTCCGGCCACCGCGCGTATGTGCGTGTGGTGGTAGGGGTTTGCTGCAATGTTGTTTGGGTTTGCTGTTACGCTAGTGGTCCAAATACTTGTTCTGTAATTTTAAATTTAATTTGACAACATGATTCTGATGTTGCTTCTGTGATGTTTCGAATTGTAAATTCAAAGCTTCGAGTTATTTTGAAAATTTCAATCGGTGAAATTCGCGTCGGAAACCCGAAATAATCGGGTACCCGTAAATTTTGCCACCGTCGGCGATGAGCCTCGGCGAGCCGACGGTGGACTGTGATGTTTATTCTGAGTCCTAATATTTTAAAATAAATAAATTAGTTCGTGAGATTATCGTTGAAACGAGAATTTGATTTTACATTAAAGTCGAGTATGTAAATTAGTTGACGAATTGTGATTGGATTGATTGTTGAATTGAACTGGTGGTTGGAATTGTAGTTGTGAATTTGATTATTGTTGGTTTGACGTCGATTGATGTTTCGACGGGTAGTCCGATAAATAAAGGAGACGCTGCCCGATTTCCAGGAAAATCAAACTACGGAAATACGGGAGCGTATCCGAGGATTATCGGGACTTCGAGCGAGTATAAGTAAATACATATACGCATGTTTTATACAAAACCTGATTGTATGTTGTGTTGTATGTTTTAACCAAAATACAGTAACCCTAATTTCGTAAAATAACGAGTATACGTATTTTCTGAAAATGAACACTAGATCGATTTCGAGAATGTGAACCCTAATTGTTTTCTGTGTTATTCTAATATGAATAATTACGAGTCGGGTTTGAATATCGTTGGGTAAGAATTAGTATCGAGGATATGTCAAGCATACTAGACGTCTAACGTAGGGTATTTCGACCCTGTAGGTTATAATCGGGAACCTGAAAGTGAACGATGGACTAGAGATGACCTAGTACTCAGTCGACGAGCTCAATAGAGTTTCAACAGAAAAACTTGAGTATCAAAATTGAATCTAATATGGTCTAGTGGTTGGACGTTAAAGCCTGAGCAGCAGAATCAGCTCAGAGTTGGTCAGTAGCAGTTATAAAGCCCTGTGAGGCAAGTATTTCTGAACTTTTCTTCAAGATATATTACCAATGTTTTCGAACTATTTCATAACATGTCGCTAATTATCAAAATAACTCCTGTTTTATATTGCAAGTGCTTTAAACTATTAAACCTTGAACCCTGATTTTCTTGATCTTGAGCCGTAAGCCTTATTCTTTGTAAAACATCCTTTGTTGATCCTCAGATACAAACCACACAAATATGATACTACTTCCCAAATGTATAACTACCAAACACCAAACACTGAAACAAAATTGTTTGAAAACACAGGAACTTTTATATTTCAACCATTATTTAAAAGCTCAAAGAACTATACCTTGAAAAACTATTATTTGTCTAATACCTGATCCTTTTACAGGTTGAAAACCGTTTATCGTACATACCTTGATATACCCTTATGATACTCATGAAACGCATTACGCTTTTGTACAAATGCTTTATCAATATGGATTATGATCTTGCTTATTGAATTACATTGTCTATTATCCTGAATTGTTTTAGAATTGGATAGTTTTCTTATGTGGACCAGATTCGTGGTCAGACCAGATTCGTGGTCGAATTAGGCCAATGTGTGCCTTGGATCCAGTAATTAGAGCAGTGCTGTGTGCTTTGCTCGGGGTTAGTGCGTGACTGATCAGCAGCCTAACCTTGGTTTTTAAAACTTAAAATGAATATCCAATTCTAATGATTAGTTAGAAAGAAACTTGATTCCTTTGAATCATCTCATTTGATCATTGTTTAACCTCAGTTATCACTATTATGACTTGCTGAGCTAGTTAGCTCACCCTTGCGATTCTTTTATATATTTTACAGTTGAAAAGAATATGGATGATAGTGAAGTTCCTCAGTCCAAAGTGCGGGCTAAGGTTCCAGTTGAGTTAAATCGAGCTAGCATAAGCTTCATGCGGTATAGAGATAGTCAGATTGTAAGAATGATTTTATTATCAATTGTAAGTTAAATTAGTTGAGATTTGGTACGTTGTAATAAAGGTTAAGATTGTGGCTTGTTTTCATACTTTAACCTGTTGCGATCCGTGGTTATGTAAAGAAGGGTTATTGTAAATAATATTTCTTATTCAGGTTTATATATTGTATATGTGTTGTGGACCCCAAACTTCTGACCCGGATTTGGAGGGCGCCACAGGTTGGTATCATAGCTACAGGTTATAAGTCACTGAAACAAGCCTAGATTGTCGGGACTGGGTAGAGGGTTAGGATTAGGATTAGGAAATAGAAAGCTAAGATGTCGTAAGGATGAGTGCGACTACATAGTAGGTCTCCGGCACGGTTCATGTTGCGATTCGGGATTCTTAGCTTGCGATGTGATTTTCAGACAAGGGCAATGGCAGATCCTGATTTCCCTATATCATCTGATCGTTTGGAGCTTCTCGTTCAAGGATCGCCATCTTCTTTCAGATTGGACTTGCACCTTGTTCCTCCACCAGCATTAATGGTACTACCTTCTGTTATAACGGTTGCACTTCTTCAAGCTATTCTACGCGAATTTTTCCGCCTCTTGATATGAGACTACCTATTTAAAAACTTCCATTTATTTATTCTTATTTTACTGGACATTCGGCTGTGAGCATATCTCTTTAGTTTACCCTACATCCTGTTTTATGCCCCCAGTTTAGAACTTGTCCTATGAAGCGATTGTACCTACGAGGATGGATTCGAGAGCTTCAGTAAATGGTGAGCGCTTGAGTTATAAATAAAGGTGAGACGAAGTTTAGAGAAGAGATTTAAGTGTTTCAGAGGATAGCTATTATCGGGTTAAAAGAAGCCCTTAGTGACTAAGCCACCCGTGAATAATTATGGGATGAACTAGATGAATTTTGAAAGAATAAGAGAGAAAAGTATAAACCTGGGATTTTTATGAAATTAAATGATGATGATATGATAAATGCGATATGTAAAGTAGTAATGTGATGTGATACGAGCAAACTTTGTTCTATGAAATAGACTTATTGACTATTGGATAGCCTGTTTTACTTAACAACTGCAACGGTAATGTCGGGAGTATTACCAGTATGGAAGCTTTGATGTGAAGCTACGAATAAGATAACATGCAACAACAATTGAAGTTTTCATCGATTAAGGAAGGTAAATGGACCCAATAAAGGAGAGAAGGTAGATTGAAGTAAATGGACCTTTATATGATCGTTCCATTAAATTGGTACCTTGTTATAGGTCGGAAGGACAACAACTAACTTATATAGTAAGGGCAGCTAGGTTTGTGATTTTCCAAACTTTTTAAACAAGTTTTCAAAAAAGATTTTCCTTTACAAATTTTTAAAAGCCTTTTTGAATAAAATGATTTTTAAACATTGGTTGTCAAGTTACTACTTGAGTTTCTTGTTTGTTGGAAAGCCCAGATTACCTGGAAGGATGCTGTTTCAGACTTAGTATTGCTAATTTCGAGAACGAAATAACCTATGATTATGAAGAAGTTGATTATTCCTAACAGTAAAGTGCAAGTATTGTTTGATAAAATTTACAACAGAATCAGCGTACGGAGTAACTATACATTCAATTACTAGGACTATCAGAGTTTGAAGAATTCATTGATTTAACAGAAGCCGGAGCGTGATCGAAGAAGATTGGAAAGATTTCCAGACCTCTCTAAAAGCATAATATTATTAACAAAAGGATCGTTATGTCGAATGGTACGTGGTTATTCTAAATTAAAAGAGGAATCTCGAAGCTACCTGTCAAATTTTTAAGGTATCATACGTGTAAGTGCGATGTTAAAGATGCAAAACTTAGCAAGTAAGAATTCATTATAATGTTTAGTTGCGAAAACATTTCAGCGGACTTTCTAAAGTTGTTATATGACGCAATTGGGATATGATCAAATGAGCTCGAAAGATGAATACAAATGAAATATGGATAGTAACCAGTGGTATCGTTCTTGTCTTCAACATTACCGTGTACATTCCTTTTTAATTCCTAAAAATGTATGAACTTCTTTTTTTAATTCTTTATGATGATATCAAAAAGGAAGATATTCAATTCCTTTCAAATTTATTTACTTCCCTCAAGTTTTGCTTTCTGATTGGGACAAACAGTGTTATGGTGAGACACTTTGTCAGAATGACGAAGGGTCGGGTGGGACGCCACCTAATCATGTGCTGTATGCCATATGGTATGAAAAACTGGCCATCTTAAGTACCAATGTGGTTGTCTCATTCATATTCAAATCCTTGTTCCTTCTTTCTTTTCAATCCTAAATTTTATTGGACTTTGAACCCTTTTGGTCGTTTCATTGTATTTTCGTTCTTTACAAGAAGTTTTCAAACAGAAATCAACATATCCAGAAATAAGTGGACGCAGTTCCATCTACATTTTACGCATGGAAATCAAACAAAGGCATATGACGAAATTGTAAATCACTAGCCCAGTCAGGGATGAACTAAGAGTCAAGGGTATCTACTCCAATAAGGAATACGTTTCCGAGAATGAGAAATTGCGATTCTCCTGTGAAATATGTTATTCAGAATACGGATGTGGTGATGTAAATGATTATCGTGGATACTTTATGCGTTAAAGTACTGAAAGATGTGAGAGCTAATGAATTACCCTGTTGAATTGATAAGATTGTGATTAAAGGACTAGCAAGTCAAGAATGTGTAGTTGTTAAATAAGTGAGTACCAATAGTGGAATTAAGATTTCTGGGAATCAGTTGTGAAGAATTGATATCATGGAAGATAAGAGGATTTGACATTATTCTAAGGAATGGATTAACTATTAAAGCGTGATGTCCGGATAAACCGTCGTGATGAAAAGATAATTCCGAGGACGCCAAATGAGAAGGTGAGGAGGTTCAGAAGATGAAAGAAGGTAACGAATTTGTTAATGATGATTACAGTTCTCAAGATATGAGCATTATGGTGATTATGGAATACATAAAAGTCGGAAGCAAACAAGGTTTGAAGATTTTATAGTAATTAAGGAGTTTCAAGATATGTTTTTGGATGAGTTATCAACATTTCCTTCGGATATAGAAATTGAGTTCGTGACTGACTTAGCACCTGAAATGAAGCCAGTGTCCAAGGCCTCGCACAGAATGGCGCCAGTTAAAGTGAAGGAGTTAGCAAAGTAAATACAAGAAATGCTAGAAGAAGAAGCGATTAGACCTAGTATACCCCATAAGGTGCACCGATATTAAATGTTAATAAGAAAAATGGAAGTATGTGATTATGCGTCAACTAGCGAGAGCTCAACAAGTTCACTATCAAAAGCAAGCATTTGTTACCTCGACCCAATGATTTGTTTGATCAAACGAAAGAAGCAAAGTACTTTTATGAGATTGATTTAAGACTTGGTATTTCACCAACTAAAGATTAAACCTATGGATATATCAAAGATAATTTTCAGAACTAAGTACTGTTCTCGTATCGTCAATTGGATTAACCAATATACTAGTAATATTTGAACTGGATGGACAGCACCTTTAAGGAATATCCGAGTAAGCTATAGTTGTGATACTTAAAGTCAACGGAGGACCATGCGAAGCATTTAATGATGACTGGGAAGTTGGAGAAGAAAGAAGTTGTATGAAATATAGTTCTTAGCATAAATAGTCAATGTGGAGAAGATCAAAAGAGATCCAGTAGAAATTAAAGTTACTATGAAGGAAGGCCAAAAGCACCAATAAAAGTAAAAAGTTTTACCCTGGACTGGTTATTATTGAAAATTGGTTCAAGATTTCTTAAAAGTTGCAACGCCTTCGACGAAGCTAACCAGGAAAAGCAAAAAATTTATATGAAATGGAAAAGGGTAAAGAAATTTTTGCGGAGTTAAAGGAGAGAATGCTTACAGCACCTGCTTTATCATTTCGAGAATATCAAGGAGGTATGGTAGTTATAGTGATGCTTCTCATAAGGGAGTAGGATGTGTGCTGATGCAGCACAATAACGTTATTGTATATGCACCCAGACAACCGAAACTTTATGAGCAAAAGTATCCTAATTATAACTGGGACTAACAATACAAAAATTTATTTTAAAAGATTGGGGAAAAACATGATAAATATGGAGAAAGATGTAAGATCTATACGGACCATAAGAGTTTGAAGTATGTATTCACGAGGGAAAACAAATGTAGTGGCAAGCGATAAGCAAAAAGGAGAGAAGAACAGAGAGACTGCACCAGAGGAATTAACTATAGAATTCTGAAAGTTGGAATTGGAAGCTAAAGTTCATAATCCAAAAGGAAGAAAGATGGATAGTGTAACCTTTCAGTTGAAGTTGTGAAGGGAAAGATAGGATGTCAAGACAAGATAATGGATCACGATGTTAGTAGTTAGAAAAAGGAAATTTATGCGCCCAGGAGAACGATCACGATATCTCCAGATTTTCTTCCAGCACCTGGATGCTACAAGTAGAAGAATTAAGAAACTAGATCCCACAGGGAATTCACAATATTAAGTATTTAAGTTATTGAAGAAATGCCAAGATATATGGAAATTTAAAGAAAAATAGTGCTAACCAGGTATACGAAGGAAATTTCAAGATGGATTAGGAAGTGTGGACATATCAAAGGATTAAGGCGAAATATTGGAGGCCTAGTAGATAAGGCAGATCCAGGTAGTGATTCTACAAGAAGCGAATCGTGAAGTGTACCGGTGATGTAAAGGGAGAAAAAGGAATGAAAGTATAAAAGTATGTACTGATTATCGGGAGTTTAACAAAACAACGAATATGGAGAAGTGAGACTCTATAAAGAATTAATTAACTATGAAACCTAATCCAAGAAGTGTGTTATATCTCGAGGATTAACTTAAGATCCGACCTGAGAACATATCAGAGATTACGATTGAAGTGAGTTAAGAGCATAGCAAGCTTTGGTAATGTTATGTGAAATAACAAGTGTATCAGGTGACTATAAGGAATTAAGGATGATGGTGTATAAGGAGTACTTAGATAAGCAAACTATATTTATTGATAACATCCTCAGCTACTCAAAGAATAAGAAAGTCTGCGTGGAATGCCCAAGAATTTTTCTCCAAGGATTAGAAGGAAAGCAACTATGCGTTAAGTTTTCAAGAATGAAATTTTGACTAAGGTTAACAAAAGGTTCTGAATTAATCCATTAACAACTACCTAAGCAAAGATGTATGATAACAGATGCCCTATACCGACAGGAAGGGTTGGATGTAATTAAGACTACCGAGGAGTTAATAAACGAATTGGAAAGAGTGAAATTTAAAGTTCAAATACTTAAAGGTGATAATACGTGAATATATGAGATTACTTTTCAGCCTTAATTAATAAAAAGGAGTAAGAAATGTTTAAATATTTGGAAACCAAGTTGAAAACGAGCACCGCCTATCATCCTAAAACGGAGAGTCAAAGTACGGAGGTGATTTAAGGAATGTAAGATATGTTGAGAAGTTGAGTTTTAAGGAAACACGGGAATGAATAGTTATCATCGATGTCAGCTTTGGAATGCTACTTTATCAAGATTCATGTGAACGCAAGTGTAGATCCTCATTTTTATTGAGATAAAGTGAGAGAAAGAAAGTTGTCAAATTCTAAATTAATTCAGCACACCAAGAGCGAAGTAATATTGATTGAAGCAGCTCGGAGTAGACAAAGAAAGAAGGAGAAATTATATCGAGAGAGAATATGAGTATAGAAATAGGACCAGTAGTGTTAGTACAAGTTTCATCTTGAAAAAGACTAGATAAGTCTAAGTAGAAGAGACAGGTTAAGTCCTAAAAATTGGTGAACCATTCGAGGTATTGATAAATATAGATAAGGTTGTTCATGAGTTGATGTTACCGTCACAACAGTGTGTACATATAGTGTGTTTAGTCTGTTAAAGATAAAAACGATAAGTATCTGATTTAAATTAAGTGATTGATCAGGATCCGATGGGGCTCTTGTCCAAGTTGTTCTGCATATAGTGATCAATCCAAATTCTTGATCGTCAAAGGCAAGTCCTTGGAAATGTGTGCATACCTATTGTGAGTACGTTTGAACCCTTGAGTAGAAGGGTTTACTTAGAAAGTAGAGTCAGATATGCTTGACAAAGATCCTCACTTGTGTAACTAAACCAGATTCTGAGGACAGAATCTTTTTAAGGGGGGAAGGATATAACGACTCGCATATTTTTGAATTATGTAATTATGGAATTATTAGATAAATAAAATATGTGTATTGGTTTTGACCGCTATGTGTTGTCTGATTATTATTTATGCGTGATTTATGGTGTACCGGGTTGTCCGCGTGATTAATTAAGGAATGGTATTGAATTGTTTCACTTTTAAAAGTGGATTTAATGCAAATTTATTTGTATAAATATTTGAAGTGTCTCTAAAATTGTTTTTATGGTTTTATAATTATAATAATTATTTTTAGGATTTTATAAAATTGAGAAATCAATATTTTATTAATTATTTATCCTTAAATGATTTTCTAATTGCTTTTATTTGTAAAATCCATATTTAATTCTAGAATTCTTCAAAAAATATGAAACTCATATTTATTTAAGTTTGGAATATTTTGAGAATTTTAAAATTATTTTGGAAATTTTCGGGATTAATTTCACCCGCACGTTATTTCGGTTATTTGTTAAAAGCGGGTATAAGTGGCGTTTCAAAAATTGTGTTAAAATTATGAAAATTACATTTTTATTTACTTCGGGATATTTATAATATTATAAGATTATTTTCGTGATTTTATGAATTCATTTTAAATGCAGCTCAGTCGTTAATTGTGAAATGTAGGTACGAGTTGCGTTTCAAAAATGCTTTAAAAATTATGAAAATTTTATTTTATTTAGTTTCGGGATTTTTATAAAATTTTAAAACTGATTTGGTAAAATTCGGGTTACTTTTACCCCGCGTAATGGTTCGTTAAAATACGAAATGAGAGATAAAAATGTGGGTTTAACGAGGATATGTATGAGCTTATGGACACGTGTTCAATTTTTACGACCTACCAGGACACGTGTAAGCAGCAGGGGTATTGAAAAGAAAATACTAATAAACAAACATATAAAACCTCCTTTGTTCCTGTATCCATTTCTCGGCTATTAGCTTTCTGGAAATCTCTCTTTTTTCATCACTCTGATTCCTTCCCTTTTCTTATATTGTTCCGATCACTGCGTTTCTTTTTCTTTTCAGTAAGTGCCGGATATTCCTTTCTTTTTCCAGCGGGCTTTGTTGGTTCGCGATTGTGTCCAGTCCTGGGTTCTTGCTGATTGCGTGTATATACCTATCAGTGTGTATATATTTGCAGTTGATTGTTTTTGTTGCTACCTCTCGGAATTTCCGAGAGGTGTGGTGGCCTGGTTCTCTAATTGTTTCCTGCTACTGTGTCTCTGTGGTTGTGTTAATTCTCCGCCCACCGCGCGTATGTGCGTGTGGTGGCAGGGGTTTGCTGCGATGTTGTTTGGGTTTGCTGTTACGCTAGTGGTCCAAATACTTGTTCTGTAATTTTTAATTTAATTCGACAACATGATTCTGATGTTGCTTCTGTGATGTTTCGAATTGTAAATTTAAAGCTTCGAGTTATTTTGAAAATTTCAATCGGTGAAATTCGCGTCGGAAACCCGAAATAATCGGGTACCCTTAAATTTTGCCACCGTCGGCGATGAGCCTCTGCGAGCCGACGGTGGACTGTGATGTTTATTTTGAGTCCTAATATTTTAAAATAAATAAATTAGTTCGTGAGATTATCGTTGAAACGAGAATTTGATTTTACATTAAAGTCGAGTTTGTAAATTAGTTGACGAATTATGATTGGATTGATTGTTGAATTGAACTGGTGGTTGGAATTGTAGTTATGAATTTGATTATTGTTGGTTTGACGTCGATTGATGTTTCGACGGGTAGTCCGATAAACAAAGGAGACGCTTCCCGATTTCCGGGAAAATCAAACTACGGAAATACGGGAGCGTATCCGAGGATTATCGGGATGTCGAGCGAGTATAAGTAAATACATATACGCATGTTTTATACAGAACCTGATTGTATGTTGTGTTGTATGTTTTAACCAATACACAGTAACCCTAATTTCGTAAAATAACGAGTATACGTATTTTCTGAAAATGAACACTAGATCGATTTTGAGAATGTGAACCCTAATTGTTTTCTGTGTTATTCAAATATGAATAATTACGAGTCGGGTTTGAATATCGTTGGGTAAGAATTTGTATCGAGGATATGTTAAGCTTACCTAGACGTCTAACGTAGGGTATTTCGACCCTGTACGTTATAATCGGGAACCTGAAAGTGAACGATGGATTAGAGATGACCTATTACTCAGTCGACGAGCTCAATAGAGTTTCAACTAGAAAAACTTGAGTATCAAAATCGAATCTAATATGGTCTAGTGGTTGGACGTTAAAGCCTGAGCAGCAGAATCGGCTCAGAGTTGGTCAGTAGCAGTTGTAAAGCCCTGTGAGGCAAGTATTTCTGAACTTTTCTTCAAGATATATTACCGATGTTTTCGAACTGTTTCATAACATGTCGCTAATTATCAAAATAACTCATGTTTTATATTGCAAGTGCTTTAAACTATTAAACCTTGAACCCTGATTTTCTTGATCTTGAGCCGTAAGCCTTATTCTTTGTATAACATCCTTTGTTGATCCTCAGATACAAACCACACAAATATGATACTACTTCCCAAATGTATAACTACCGAACACCAAACACTGAAACAAAATTGTTTGAAAACACAGAAACTTTTATACTTCAACCATTATTTAAAACCTCAAAGAACTATACCTTGAAAAACTATTATTTGTCTAATACCTGATCCTTTTACAGGTTGAAAACCGTTTCTCGTACATACTTTGATATACCCTTATGATACTCATGAAACACATTACGCTTTTGTACAAATGCTTTATCAATGTGGATTATGATCTTGCTTATTAAATTACACTGTTTATTACACTGAATTATTTTAGAATTGGATAGTTTTTTTATGTGGACCAGATTCGTGGTCAGGCCAGATTCCTGGTCGAATTAGGCCAATGTGTGCCTAGGATCCAGTAATTAGAGCAGTGTTGTGTGCTTTGCTCGGGGTTAGTGCGTGACTGATCAGCAGCCTAACCTTGGTTTTTAAAACTTAAAATGAATATCAAATTCTAATGATTAGTTAGAAAGAAACTTGATTCCTTTGAATCATCTCATTTGATCATTGTTTAACCTCAGTTATCACTATTATGACTTGCTGAGCTAGTTAGCTCACCCTTGTGATTCTTTTATATATTTTACAGTTGAAAAGAATATGGATGATAGTGAAGTTCCTCAGTCTAAAGTGCGGGCTAAGGTTCCAGTTGAGTTGAATCGAGCTAGCAGAAGCTTCATGCGGTATAAAGATAGTCAGATTGTAAGAATGATTTTATTATCAATTGTAAGTTAAATTAGTTGGGATTTGGTACATTGTAATAAAGGTTAAGATTGTGGCTTATTTTCATACTTTAACCTGTTGCGATCCGTGGTTATGTAAAGCAGGGTTATTGCAAATAATATTTCTTATTCAGGTTTACATATTTTATATGTGTTGTGGACCCCAAACTTCTGACCCGGGTTTGGAGGGTGCCACAATAGAGGCCCAAAAGAAAAAAGCCCAGAAAATGGAACATTCCTGAATATTCCAAGGGAATTCGAAAGAAATTAAATAAAATTCCCGAGAATTCTAAACATAGTATTTTTGATATGTTAAGCCCAGATTAATAAGGGGCCCACTAAGAGTTTTTGATATATTAAGGCCCAGATTAATAAGAGACCCAATAGGAGTTAAAAAGCCCATATCCAATTAAAATTTGGAAGACAGAAGGCCCAAATCCAATTAGGATTTGGAGAAGTGCAAAGCCCAAATCGAAGCCCTAAAAGATATAAGGCCCAAAAAGAAGATTAGGCCCAAACAGAAGCCCAATCCAAATTGGATTAGAATGAAGCCCAAAAAGACCAGGATTCAGGTCGAATTTCAAGTCGTGAATTCTGCTCGAAATCTTTCGAACAGACACCCGAAAATAACGGGTATAAAAGACCAGGATTCAGGTCGAATTTCAAGTCGTGAATTCTGCTCGAAATCTTTCGAACAGATACCCGAAAATTACGGGTATAATTGAACTGGATTGAGGTCGAAACCAAGACCAGGATCGAGGTTGAGTCAAGCACAACATTTTTCAAGTATGGGGTACAGAAACCTAGACTTAAATCCAGGTCGAAGAATCGACTAGGATCCTGGTCGGAGCCCAGGTCGTGAATCCTAATCGAAATCTATCGACCAGGAAGCAAATAAGCACAGAATTTTTGAACTAGATCTAGGTCGAAGGTTCGACTAGGATCCTGGTCGAAATCCAGGTCGTGAATCCTAGTCGAAACCTTACGACCAGGAATCAAAACAAGGGCAAATTTTTGACCAAGATCCAGGTCGAAGGTTCGACTAGGATCCTGGTCGAAATCCAGGTCGTGGATCCTAGTCAAAGTCCTTCGACCAGGATTGCAAAGCTGGCCCAAAATTCGACTAGGATCCAGGTCAAAATTTCGACTAGGATCCTGGTCGAAAAAGGGCTGGAAATTTGAAAATATTTGTGGAAAATTGCAGAAAATTTGGAAAAATCCCGGGAAAAAGGGAAAACTTCTGAAAAATACCAGAAAATCCCTAAAAATAGGGAGAAGGTGAGAATATAAAAAGGGGGAAGTTTTTAAACGACCCCGAAGCCGCGTTCAAGGCAAATCGTTGTAAACGTGTAGGTCGCTCCACACTTTACGCAAAAACGGTACCCTGAAAGGGAATGAACGAACTTAACTTTTGTGAAATCTTACACGGTTTCCCAAAAGTTGGGGGGCAAATGATAAGGATAAATAAATCATGATTTTGTAATTAATGTTATAATAATTATAAATGATTTGGGCTGCTAGGCCCAATAAGAAGATGTATGACATTCAGACCAGAAAGGTTAATACATTGATAAGGCCTGATGGACCAGATCAGGCCTGATTAAACAAAGAAGGCCCAAAAACCCTAAATATTAATTAATTTCATTATTAATTAATAAGGGAAAAATCAGCTATTGAAAAGAGTCCCAATAAGGACATAAATCCTTGCAGATTTACCTCTAAAGGACCTAGAAGGATAAGGAATCAGTTTCCTACTATTTAGGACTCCAAAGTCCATTCTAATTCTGAGACTTGGCTACCAAGTCTCCTATACCAAGTCCAATTCAAGGACTCCCACATCTATATAAGGGGCCTCACCCCACAGATCAGAACTACATTTTTTGGCTTGATTCTCTAATTCACAGAGATACGTAGGCATCTCGTAAAGGCAGAGTTAAGTTACGAAACACGAGAGCAGCCATTAAAGGACTTGAGCTCACGTTCCTTAGTAATAAATACAGCAATTATATATATTAGTTTTTAATCCATAACAACCGAGAAAGATGATAAGGGAATAATGAGGTATTCCTACAGAAATTGGGTTCCAAACATTCAAGACCTTAAAAATGAGAGCTTAGATGAAAGCCATAGCTTGAGGAATAAGATTAGGGCAAACCCTGAATGTGATAGTCAGGGAGGTCGCCACCAAGAAAGAAGGAACCCATAACATAATGAAATGGAAAACAAGGATTTTAATGTATAAGATGACCTCGATTATGGGGAGTAGGATGAAATATTTTAGACTGAGAAAACAGAAGTCGAGCAAGGAAGGGAGCACCAGGAAAGTACTCCTATGGGGAAATTCATGGACCTGCCTAAACAAAACTTATACTATTATCCCCAACCACCACCCTGAGGAAATAATGCGGTAGAAAATCCTTTCATGACCTTTAAGTCGCTAAGCTCTCAGATTTCCAAGGAACAGGTTGACCCAGTCGAGGCAAGAGCCGGGATAAAGGAAATATAGGAATCATTTGAGATTCTAAATGATTGACGAAGCATAAAAGACTGTTTTTGTCACTTACCCACTAAGAGAGAGGCCACACGCTGGTGAAAGACCAAGAAAGGCACGGAGCCGGAGGTTAGAATAAACTGATTAGAGTTCAGTCAATTGTTTTCCGGAAAGTAATTCCCAAGGTTATGGAGATAGTGTAAAAGCTTTAGAGCCAGAACAAAGGCGGATGAGTATGATGAATTATGAAGTTAAGTTGTAAAAGTTGTCAAGATTCGTTCTGATGATAAGAATCCCAGAACGATGTGATATTTGAAGTCAACGATTAGTGGGTTCGTGAAATGATTGTAATAGAAAAGAAAATAAAAAGAAACTGAAGTCGAAAGGAAAATAAAGACAATAGAGTTTGAGGAATGATAAGGGAGTTGGTTATGAGGAAACCCTAAAGACTCATAGCAATAGAAATAGAAAAGTATGTAATCGTCAGGATGAGGGTGATTCACCATAAGTTAAAGTTGATGGTTGAAGGCATAAGAGATACATATAGTTTATCCCCTGTAAGTTGGGAGGATTCGAGGAAACCTTGAGATAGTTTAAAGGATAAATAATGAGACGCAGATAGACTGAGGAGATAAGAAAGTAAGAAATTAGGAAAATTGGATGAAGGAAGTGACCTTCAAGAATGTGAAGTGTAAGACCGGGGGCATGATACCCCGAAAGGGAGACGTCAGGTATGAAAGATATCCCAATATTGAGATGACTGTTGAGATAAACAACAAAAGTAAATAAGGATTTATTAAGAAGAAGTTCACGTTGAACACGACCAATATCTTCTAGAACATCCATGTGATCATTACCAAATCAGGAAAGAAAAGCGGGTAACCATTGTTATCTTTTGAAGGCCATATGGGTTGAGCTCAGTTTGAATAAGGATGCTATTGTGGAATTGGTATAGACTATCGAGGTGGGAATGATTGTATAAAATAATCTATCAAGGATATATGACTTGATTTATCCATGTAAGGATGCAAGTACCTTTTTAAAGGTGGAATTAAGGATATAACTTCAATAACTTAAGATGAACCCTAGGGGAATGCATAAATGCCATTATTTCGCCCTTAATAGGGACTTTATGAGTTTTGACAGTATGAATTTGAAAGGATTAAGGTAACAACAACCTTTAAGGATCAGTGAAGAATTTTTTTTCAGAAGTATTTAGACAATGATTCTGGTATTAGTAAATGGTATCTTGATATGCCCTGTGCCTAGGGTGTACCTGATGAAGGATTTAAGGATAACCTTAGAGGTTTTATAAGGAGAAAGGTAATATTCAAAGTTCTCAAGAATAGAAATTTTTGATGAAGGAAATATGATGTAATTATAATAATGCCAGGTGGGGCACGTGTGGAACCATAAGAAAGTATAGATTGACCCAATGAAGGTTAAGATTGGTGAAAACAAGAAGGACCCAAGATAAGAGACGTCCTAAGTATGATCGAGAGTCAGTCGTGATAATGTTAGCCTCTAAAGACCGAGGCAATAACTTATGGAAAAATGGTGATATTTTTTTTTTCTTTTCTTTCTCACCAAAGCTTAAGGAAGAGCATTTTCACACAAGCAGTGATTGGAAATGAGGTAGAAAATTTAGTTGGAGATCGTTCAAAAGACATTGATTGTAAGGAAATATTACTAATAGGAAAGGCCAATGAGGTGGCCGACACTCAAAGTGTAAGAGAGAAATTATAGGCGCTCGTGCCAGAGGAATACAGTAATGATGGTTAAAGCTGTGAAGGTTGTATTATGGTGTGAAAGATTGACATTCCTTCTGATGATTGTACGATACTCAACCGTAATAGTAGATTGGTAAAGATTTAATTCATGTAAACGCCGTGAGCAGGATTACGGGAGGACTAAATGAACCTTTGAGCTTCCTGTTTCCTAATAAAGACATATGGTTAATTATGGTATTAGCCTGCTATCGTTACTTTCATTGAAACTCTTCTGCAATTTTATTTGCTTCATGCCATGTATGTACATTAGGATCAGGAGTGTTCTTCATGAATCATGAATGGTGATTATGTTACCTCCTTAGAAGGATTCAATACGATATGTATGGACTCCGTATGGTTAGCTATTAAGATTTCATAGAAATGAATGACTATAGTAGGTCAGTGGTAGACCATAGTAATACAACAATGATTCTGCGAGTAATTAGCTGATTACAGCCGTGAGAGTTGTATTGGAATGGATGTTGAGATTGAGTACCCCTAATGGGGTCGTGTTGATATATAAGTTATCATTGATAGACTACCTAGTGGAGTATTTACATATTATATATTTATTCCCTCTTATGAATAGAGAGTCGTATTACTATACGAGGAAGGTTGCAGTGCAAGCATAAAATTCTAGTAACAATGATGTCTAGAATGAAATCTCTTATTCGAGTTTCGATGTCGAGGGAGTTTCAAAAGTGAGCGTTTATGAGCTCGAGCAAGAGCATGGATCCATGGAATGATGGACGGAATAGTAAATATTCTGGCACGTGAAATGCGATGCTATAATACTTGATGTTGATATATATACACATATATTTTGTTCTCCTATGACAAACTTCTATAGTTCAGAGGTAGATTCCAAGCCAGATATTTGTGGCAGCATTTTTTTCATATACAATTCTCTTCAATTCGTTCTTTTCTCTCCTTTTCATTTTGTATAAACTGAGAAGAACAACCTTTCCAGAAGGGGAGGTATTGCCGAATGACTATCTATCTGTGGGATAAAAGCCTAGTAGGATACCACATGTTGTTTAATTGCTTGTCAAGTACTAAAGGCTGGCCACCTTCTGTAGTAACTATGCAATAGAACAAGTGTTCATGATCATAGTGATCTCTTAATAAAATCTTTTACTTCTATACGATAGATCAAGCTTTCGAAGATGGAAGCAGATAAAGGAAGTAGTATCAGTGCGGTGGTATTCCGAATCAAACACATTCGTGATACTAAGGTTGACACGTTTATTAAAAGGTTATAGAATACTAACGAGCAAAAGTATAACCAGTATGAATATTAGGAACGGAAGATAGTAGCGATTACGAACTGGAAAAGAGTGGGTATTGAGAAGCAAAAGCTATAATGCTAGAAGCTATGATGAGAGTCTGTGCAATAGACTTGAAAGAATTTGGAATGATCACTTAACACGGATTGAGTTTTCTTACGATAATAGATCACATGTCAGTATCGAGATATCGCCTTATGAGATCCCTGAGGGAACGCAATGTCGATCTCCCTTATGTTAGGATGATGTTGCAGAGCGCAAGATGCTCGGACCAGCAGTGGTCCAAAGGACCAAGGATATAATATATCTAATCAGAGGACGGCTGGTAGTAGCCCAAGATGGACATAAGAAGTATGTTGATTTGACACGAAAGGACAAAGAATAGGAAGTAGGGGACCTAGTGCTGTTATTATAGGTATTCCCTTAGAAAGGATGGATGAGGTTCAGAAAGAAAGGAAAGCTAAGCCAATGAATTGTTGGACCCTTGAAGATATTAAGACGTATTGGGAAGTTAGCATATGAGCTAGCCCTACCCCCGAACATGTAGCAAGTTCATAACGTGTTCCACGTATCAATGTTAAGGAAGTGTAATCCGGATGCCAGACAAATAGGGGCATATAAGCGCATAAACATGCAACCAGACGTAACCTATATGGAGCAACCGGGAAAGATTATAGATTGAAAAGAAACAGGTGATTCGGAACAAAGTGATCAAGCTAGTCAGAGTGCTATGGCAGAATCATAATGTGGAGGAATCAACTTGGGAACTAGGGACCGCAATGCTAGAAAAGTACCCCCAATTGTTTTTGTTGTACATATGTTGTGTACTTGATGATTACATAAACAAAACATCTAAGTAGAATTTACTTAGGGAAATCATGTAGCACTCGACGGATAAGAATTATAGTCCCGACGGATAACTCATTATAGTCCCGACGGATGATTAACTTATTATCCATCGAGTGAGTAGCTTATGTAATAATAAGTTTGTAGCACAGTTATGTATGAACCTTTGTATAGAATCTGTAGTAGTATATAAGTCATGTTGACTTTAACTAGATATGCTGAATAGGTTGATTAACTGTACATAAATGATGTCTTGTAATTCTGCATAAGTGAAATAGAGTCAAGTGCCAAAATAGCTACCGACGGATGATTAACAAAGCCATCGACGGATGATCAAATGACTATCAACGGATGTTTAATACAGCAGTAGACGGATGATCAATTAAACCATCAACGGATATTCTGAAAGTTGACGGATGATCAAATGAAGAATTCAAACAGCAGTTGAACAGTGAAAGCTGACACACAGCCGTCGAGATGTATACAAACACACTGTGGAAGCCCATTAACTGGGTAATAGATGACGAAAAGCAACAAAGCTTAAGACTTATAGTTTTTATATTTGTTCAGTCTTTTTGACTTTGTAATCTTGGTATTATATAAACCAAGAGAGTAGTAAATAGAAAAATAACTGAGATAGCTGAGAAACACAAAAACAGAGAAATCTTTGTAAGCAGAATCATTAGCATTTCCTGTATTCTCAGTAGTTCAATTTGTAAGCAGCTGTGAGCATTCCTGCACACAGAGTCCTCTCGATATATTATATATATCTCTGGTGGAATTGTTTAAATCCACCAGAAAATTTTTAAAGACTCTTGTTTTTAATTACTTATGTTTTGATTCAATTACTTATGTTTTGATTCAATTAAGTTTCTATTCCGCTTTGGGCTAATCAAAACATTATATCTATATTCGAGTTGAACATTTTTATTTCGAGAAAAAGGTTCAAACATTTCATTCAACCCCCCTTCTGTAATTCTTGCTATATTGTTAAGGGACTAACAGTTTTCTATCTGATTCCGGGACGAAATTCTTTTAAGGAGGGGAGACTGTAATAACCCCAAAAATTTTGAACTTTTTGTAACCCTTATGAATAGTGATTTTGCTGATTATGTTGAGTAAGAAAACTTTTCATGCCACACTTTGTAGAGGTTCTTTTTAATTGTTATTCTGAGATCTTATAAGTACTCTATATGGTATATAAGTGTATGTAAAGATCGTCAAAATCCAAATTCGAACACTTTGATTTTTCCCAAAAATCCACCAGATACCGAAAGAATTGAGTATAAGGTAACAGGATAACAAGGATTTAAATTCAAGGATTATAAGAGAGGACCATAAAAGGAACATAATGTATTGAGAAAGGTTAAGGGAACCCAAGTAATAAGATCCCGGGTATGATCCCTCAAACGATAAACGAGAACGAAAGTTAAGCGAACCGTATAACAGATCAGCGGTCATTAGCCAAGTAATTAGGAGTTAATCAAAGAGGTTAGTGGATGATGATGTCATCACACCAACAAGAGGAAGACAAGTGTAACAAGATGACATAAGTAGATGACATAAGCATGACCAAATGGGAAGGGTTGGTTGGTTGATTGTGAGCCACACAATTTTTACCATGGTAAAAGGTTAATTAACAAGCAAAAAAAAGAAGGAAGAAACCAAGCCAACAATTATCATAACACAAAAAAAAATCAATAAGCTCACTTTGTTCCTCAAGAACAAAGCTCTCGGCCCTTCTGCTTTTTCAAAGAAAAGAAAATCCAAATTCAAGTTCCAAGCTTTGATAATTAATGAGGTAATTATCCAAGGTTCCTTGTACATAGATATAGATATCCTATGAATCTAAGCTTCCATTTCCTTCATAATCTCTTCCAATAATTCATGGAAGAAGAGAGTGAATAGTGTTTTCAAGAACTTGAAATTTTGATCTTGTGTTTTTGTTTAGATAAAGCTTTAGTAAGGATTTCCAGGGGTTGTTTCAAGCTCCTTAGTTACTCCTACTCACCAAGGAAGGTATAATCTCATACCCTAGCCCTACTTTTGATTATTTAGAGCTTTTTATGCTTGGTTTAGTTCTTGGGAAGTATGATCCATGTATATTTAGAGTTGGGTTGGATTTATAATGAGTTTGGAGTTGTAAATCTTGATTATTGATTAATGAACTTAAGTATAAGCTTTTAGTTCATGATTGAGAGTAGTATAAATTGGAAATCTTGAGATGTTGGGGCTGTTGTAGTAGAGTATGGATGGATTTTGGTTGTAGTAATGATTGTGGGTTGATTGTGGATTGATTTGGAGTGGTACAAATTTGGTAATCGCGTAAATATAGCCGTTGTAATGCCCGATTTACCTTAGACTGCTTTTGTTCTTAACATCAGGACCCGTGAACTCATTGTTAGGTTTTGACCATTGCCATAATTAGATAGTTCATGGTATGATCTTCGTTTTGATATGTGGTTCGCTTGAATTCGATGTACGGTTTACGAGAAACGATCGTTTTAAGTAACGGCGTTTCGCGAACGAACCATTACCCCTCGCCTTACTTTGAAACCTTGGTTAAGGCCCTTAAATGACTAATTGGGGTATGAAAGAATTATATAAATTGGATTAGGTAGTTGGTAGGGCACTCGCAAAAGAATCGCCTTAAAATTCTTAATGGTTAATTTATTAAAAATGGTGGAGCCAAGGGTGCTCGAGCGACTTAAGTGAATCGTTAAGCGCAAAAGCGAACGTTAGGGTCTAATTGGTTAAAGTATAGATTCTTAAGCGAATTTGGTTTAATTCCAACTTATATGATGTTTATAGGTTACCAGACTCGTCCCAGGCCTTTTATTATCCCCAGTCGCTCAGGCAAGTTTTCTACCCGTTATACTGTTGTTGTGATGTATATATGTATATGCATTATCTTGTGATAGATGCATGATGGTTATTAGCAAATCTTGCGATATATTGGAGCATGCTGATATGGTTTATACGCATGCCTGTTTCGTAATCTTGATATCTAATTGTTGATTCAAATTCTTATAAGTTGCATAATACCTATGCTAGAGATAAGCAGTAGTTGCGTATACCCTTAGTATAGGGGACCCAAAGGTGAACATTTTCTAAACCGGGAGTCGATATTCCCGAGTATAATATATATATATATATATTTATATATATATATAGATATAGTTTTCAAAACTATTAATTGAATAAGGTTTATTCGATAACTTTATTTTATTTAATGAATATTATTTTGAATATTCATTCGAGGACTTATGACTCCGTTTATTTTATTTAATGAAAATATTATTTTGAATATTCATTCGAGGACTTATGACTCCCCTTATTTTTTTAATGAATATTATTTTGAATATTCATTCGAGGACCTATGACTCCGCTAATTTTATTAAATAATATTCTTTATTTTATTAAAGAATAATGTTTCGATAATCAAACTTATTTTCGATTATTCAAATAAAGATCATACTTTCGTATAAGTATATCTTTGGTTAATTATTATTATTCATTTCAAGTATGAGTTTTAAAACTTCTACTTCAATAATTTTTATGAAGATTATTCTATGTGGGAATATTATTTAAATAATAATATTCAGATATTTTCTAATATATTGGGACTGATTTATTTTATTAAATCAGCATTACTCCAAACATTTTAAAAAAAGGTTTTCGAGTCTTCAAAATGATTTTTAAAAGTTAGGGCGGATCCCAAAACTCATTTTTATATTTAAGATGCTCCTTTCGAAGGGGATTTAAATACTCGCTCAAAACCTGAGGGATCCGGCTCTGTGGTGTATTTTATATTCGCAACAAGGTTGTTGTTTTAATAAATGAATTGATTACTTACCCAACATTCGGGAAGTAAGTCCATCTAATTGAGTCGGCATAAGCGACAGGTCGGGGTACGGTCTATCAAAGTGTAAGTGGCTGGGTGGCAGCCCATCAACGCGTAAGAGGCCGGGTGGCGGTCCAGCACAAGGTCCTAATGAGGCCAGGGTGATGACCGGTGGGGGATTCATCCATCTACTAGTAAAAAAGGTTACTTATTGGTATATTTGCCTGATCAGCAAGATATCAGGTTTATGCCAAGGTTTTCTCCTTTCCAAATTTATTGGATATTGCAACTCTGTTTATAATTTTCATAACAGAGGTTTTCAAGGAGTGTATGAAATGTATATATATATATATAGGTGTATATATATATCGGGACTTAATGAAGTATCTCGTAACTTCATTTCTTTCAAATGATATTTCAAAGATTGAATCTATTCAAGTCTTATCTTGTAGTGTCATCAGTGTGATGAACTTTTGAAACTAATTATAACTTGAACGGTGGTAGTTCAAGTAGTATTCAGAAAAGATATAAGTATATTGGAGTATCTTGTAACTTCATCTTTTAAACTTATATCTAGTAAATGATTATCTTATGCATGTCAAAGATTTTCAGAAAAATGTTGAGATAAGGTTAGATATATGAGATCACCTTGCAACGATATTTTTATACAGTTATAAACTGAAACTCTGTGAATATTATACATGTCAGAGGATTTCAAAGATTGTGAAAAGTATATATGTATTTGTATATACTGAATATTTTGTAACTTGGTCGCGTTAAGATATCAGCTTGGTTCATTTCTTTTTGACCAAGACTTTCATGAGTACTATGAGAATGCTCATATATTGTTAATTATTATACATATTATTTCGGTGGGCTTGTTGCTCACCCTTGCTTTCTTCTTTCATCACACAACAACAGATAGAAAAGATGAACAGGACCAAGCTCCCAATTCGCAAGCGGTTAGGAAACATTCCCCAGTTTCAGAAGAAAGCAAGTCCTTCTTTTTGATGTACCAGACTA
Organism: Apium graveolens; assembly: GCF_009905375.1. Lineage (NCBI taxonomy): Eukaryota > Viridiplantae > Streptophyta > Magnoliopsida > Apiales > Apiaceae > Apium > Apium graveolens. The sequence continues at coordinate 205,598,217 of NC_133655.1, read as the reverse complement.
TGTATATTTATGAATTGTAATAATGGCAAAGAATATGTAAATTATTCAGAAACCCTTTTTAAGGTGAAATGGTTTATAATTGTGGAATAAAATGACTTGTGTTATTTTGGTATTCATCTTTGAGACTATAACTTGTGGTGTGTGTGTATATTGTGGGGTCATAGTACGTAGTAGTTGGTTGACTGTTAAGATTAAGTATTGATAAGAAAAATGGAACTCGTGACAACCCGAATCCCCGACCCCGGATTTGGGGGTGTTACACACAGCATGCAACAGCATGTACTAAACCCTACTTTTGGATAACCAAATCTTTCTATTTCTGGCTTAGTGTATCTTTGTTAGTCTTGCATTCCTGTGACTTTACTTTCCCAGTTAATCTTGGATTTTGATCTTGTACTCTTTAAGCTACTTTTGTAGACTTTTCAAATCAATAATTGATTTGTTTGTTGATTGATAATCTCAGATATTAAATTGATTTGTATTCTGTACTTGAGTTTTACTTCGAGATCTTCAGTTAGACATATAGAGAACTCGATATCTCGATAAGTATAATGACTTATTGATATCTCTAATTACTTTGTAATTGTTTGACTTATCGAAGTCTCTAAGTTCTCTAAAAGAGAATTTGGCTTATCGAGATCTTTCATCTTCATGTCTTCACTTTGGCTTATCGATATCTCTGAGTTCTCTAATGACAAATTGACTCATCGATATCTCAGAGATCTCTAGTGAGATTTTGGCTTGTCGAAGTCTCAGAGATCTCTATTGATATTTTGACTTGTCGATATCTCAGAGTTCTTTAGTGAAGAAATGACTTGTCGATATCTCCAATCTTAATGTCTTCAATTTGGCTTGTCGATATCTCTGAGTTCTCTAGTACCTTTTCTTGACTTCTTAATAAGTCATTTTGGAGTTCTCGAATGACTACTCTATAACACATAATCTGTGACTTGTAGATTTCTTGACTTGGAATGTTTTTCCCAAAACAGATTTATTCAACTCCAAGCTTCTTTACACTTTCTCTAAGGCGTGATCTTTATGATCTTTTTCCAGAGCTTATTCTTAGGTTTGAGACTATTTACAGAAAAATACTCCAGTCTAATCTAATTACACTTTTACAGACTTAAGTGTTACAATACAAAATGCAGACTTAGATTACAATCCAACTTACTTAGGGTTGTCAATTTGACTTAGTCTTGTTATAGTACAGGCATGTCTTGCATAACAATCTCCCCTAATTTGTGAGAAGATTGCTTATCACAAATTTATGCCTGTTAACAAGACTAACCCCAAGCTACAATGGACAGATAGATTTTACATGTAAACGGACACAAATATTACATTCATATATTAGGTGAATTTCTTGATTTCATCAAAAACACACATCAGACAAATATTGTATCTCCCGTTTCTTCTCTAATGAGGTCTTATAAGTGTACAAGAATTTCCAGTTCCTCTATGATTGAAGTCCCTCTTAGAGCTTCCACAAGTTTGAGTTTGTAATGTTTTGAATTACCACTCAGTAAATCAATCCTAAATTTTGAGAATTTGCCAGCATTGACATTTAGAAATCTTCCAACTTTGGTAACTATGCTCATCCCTTTTGCCTTGAGATCTTCAAGTCTTTGAATAAACATTTCTATCTCCTCATCATACTTTCTCTTCCTCTTCTCACTTTCAGCCTTGTTTCTTGCTCTTCTTTCTTCCCTTTCTATCATCCATTAAGCTAAAATAGATCTCTAAGCCTTGGTTGCAGTATCCTTATCCTTTAGTAAGCTTATTACTCTCTTGATTTATGTGGTTGAAAAGGTGTCCATTAAGTTGCTGCAAAGAAATGTGAAGGACCCATCCTGATAGTAGATTCTTACTTCCATTACTGTTACAACCCAAATTCTAACCATTTTTTCAGCTAGCTGTTGAAAGTAATCTTCATCTGAGATGCACCAGTTTAGAGGTAGAAAATCACTTTGCTTGTAACAATTCCAGATGGCCCTCTCAGTAATTCGCACTTTCTTAAGTTTTCTCCCAACAGACTTATAGTGAACTTTGAGTGATGGCTTGACAAAAGGTAGGTTTATGATTTTCTTGAGAAATGTTTGGCTTGAGGTGATTGGTATTCTTAGAAAGGTGTTAGCAGTTTATTTGTATAAGAATTTAGGCTTTGAGGTAGGAGGTGGTTCAGTGTATGAGTTTGTCGGCTTTGAAGGTTGAGCTTGATTGGTTTGGATTTTTAGGGTTTGTTGGTGTGGTCCTGGATTGTCTTCCTTCTTTTTCCTCCTCCTTTCATCTCTCTTCTTATAATCTCCTTTCCCCTCATCCTGCTTCTTATCTTTGCTACCAACTACTCTTGAAGATTGAATTGGATTTGAGCCAGAAGGTTTTTGTTCATCATGCTTCTGCTCATCATCATCTTTGTCATCTTTTAGATTAAATTGAGTTGTTGGCAACATGGTGTCAGAATTCATTAGGTATATGTCTAAGATCTTTATCATCTCCACATCCCCATGCTTCTTGCTCCTTTTGTACTTTATATCAAACTGCAAAGTCATGATCAGCCTCATATTTGATCTGACATAGTTTTTAGGTACAATGAGATGTTTGCATTGTTTGGTTGTTGGACAGATGTAGACCACTCCCTTGTTTGGATATATATAGGCTTCTGGAAAATATGCTATATGTGCATTTTTGAGCTCCTTTAGTAGACGGATGTCCTCTGGAATAACTGGATTTACTCTTTCAATCATTACATCCAGTTTAGATGCTCTTAAAGTTTTAAGATTTGGAAGAGACACCTGAAGACATGTGTAACACCCCCAAATCCGGGGTCGAGGATCCGGGTTGTCACGAGTTCCATTTCCCTTAATAACACTCAATCTTAATAAACAACCAACTACTGCATACTGTGACCCCACAATATACACATACACCACAAGTTAGAGTCTCGGAGATGAATACCAAAAATAACACAAGTCATTTTATTCCACAATTATAAGTCATTACACCTCAAAAGGGTTTTTGAATAAATTTACATATTCTTTACCATTATTACAATTCATAAATATACATAAGTCTGGCACATCAAATGTTGAAAGCCTAGCCTATTAGTAGTTCCTACCTCAGCTACAACGGCTTCAACGACTACGGGAAACTGCGGAACGTTTCCTATCCGCTCGCGAATTGGGAGCTTGGTCATGTTCATCTTGTGTAGCTGTTGTTGTGAGATGAATGTATAAAGCAAGGGTGAACAACAAGCCCACCAAAATAACATGTATAATAATTAACAATATATGAGCATTCTCATAGTACTCATGAAAGTCTTGGTCAAGCAGAATTGAACCAAGTTTGATATCTTATCGCGACCAAGTCGCAAAATATTTAGTATATATGTATATATACTTTTCAAAATCTTTGAAATCCTCTTCCATGCATAATATACACAGAGTTCCAGTTTATAAATGTATAAAAATATCGTTGCAAGGTGATCTCATATATCTAACCTTGTCTCAACATTTTTCTAAAAATCTTTGTCATGCATAAGATAATCATTAAATAGATAGAAGTTGAGAAGATGAAGTTACAAAATAATCCAATATACTTATATCTTTTCTGAACACTTCTTGAACTACCACCATTCAAGGTATAATCAATTTCAAAAGTTCATCACATAGATGAGACTACAAGATAAGACTTGAATAGATTCAATCTTTGAAATATCATTCAAAAGAAATAAAGTTATGAGATACTTCATTAAGTCCCGATATATATAAATACACCTATATATATCATACTTTCCTTGAAAACCTCTGATATGAAAAGTATAAACAGAGTTATAATACTCAATGAATTTGGAAAGAAAAAAACTTTGGCATAAACCCGATATCTTGCTGATCAGGCAAAGATACCTATTAAGTAACCTTTTCTACTAGTAGATGGATGAATCCCCTACCGGTCATCACCCTAGCCGTATTAGGACATTGTGCTGGACCGCCATCCGGCCTCTTACGCGCAGATGGACTGCCACACAGCCACTTACACTTTGATAGACCGTAACCCGGCATGTCACTTTTGCCGACTCATTTAGAAGGACTTACTTCTCGAATGTTGGACAAGTAATCAAAAGCTCTTTATCAAATCAGCAACCTCGATGCGAATATAAAATATACCACAGAGCCGGATACCTTAGGAAGATCTTAAATTTGAAAATGAGTTTTGGGATCCACTCTAACTTTTAAAATCATTTTGAAGACTCAAAAACATTTTTGAAAGCGTTTGGAATAAGGATGATTTGATAGAAAAAATCAATTCCAAGATAATCAAAGAATATCTGAATATTATGCTATATATAATATTCCAATAACGAATAGCTTTTATCAAAGCAAATGTAGTAAAAGTTTTGAAAATAACTTTCTAAAAATATTTAAGGTAAGAATGATTGATGATATCAATCATTTCTCGAATACTTGGTGAATAACGAAACATTATTCTTTAAGAAAATAAAGAATATCATTTAATAAAATAAACGTAGTCAATAGTCCTCGAATGAATATTCAAACTAAAATTCACTTATAATTTAAAACTATCGAATAAACATTATTCGATTAATAGTTTTGAACACTATATATAAATATATAATATACTAGGGAACATCGCCTCCCGATTTAGAAAAAATGTTAACCTTTGGGTCCCCTATACTAAGTGTATACGCAAATAATATCTATCTCTAGCATAGGTATTATGCAGTTTATAACGATTGAATCAACAATGAGATAGCAAAATTATGACACAGGCATGCATATATATATATATCATGCTCCAGTATATCGTAAGATTTGCTCATAGCAATCATGCACTTATCACAAGATAATGCATTTAAATATTTACATCACAACAATAGTATAACGGGTAGAAAACTTTCCTGAGTGTTCCGGGGTAGACTTAAGCTTAGAGTGGGTCCGGTAACCTATGAATAACAACATAAGCCGGAATTAAACCACGGTCTCTTAGGAAACTAGTGTAACGTTCCCAAACACGGGTTCAAGGGATTTGGTCATCACTATAAAACCTCAATCCAAAATAACCTGTTTAATCAATATACAAATGACAGCGGAAGATATTTAATATCTATGACCCCAAACTAATCCAAGATCTTTTAAGGTTACAATTCTAGAAACAACAATTCCAAATTCCATCAATAAATTTTCACTATCTTTTAAAACTCTATTCAACAAATTCCAAACTCAAAGCTAAACCCCCTAGTATAACTTCGAAAAGAAGTATACTAGGCCCAACTATAAAATACACAACTATAATATAATATAATATAAACAACTTTATATAATAAAACTTACACTAGTGCGCAAACCCTGGACCAACCACCTTTCAAAATCTTCTTCTTTGCTTCCTCGAATTACGCGGCTAAACAGCGCAAGTTAATCCTCACTGGAGGTTAAATTTAAAAACAGGAAAGTATGAGCGGAAGAAATGCTCAGCAAGATCATTGTAATATATATGGTCGTTTTGATATAAAACCGACATCTGCAATAGAGCAGGACATTTAAAATCATAATTGCTGAAATAGAAAATGAGAGTCATGTTCTTTCTTTCTACAACTACATTTTGCTGTGGAATTCCAGGTGCAGAAAATTCCTGTTTGATTCCATGCTCTTTCAAGAACTCTTCCATGATTGAATTCTTGAACTCAGTGCCATTATCAATTCTTAGAATTTTAACAGAATCTTTGACCAACTTATCCAGCTGTCTAACATGATTAGTTAGAGTAGATGCAGTTTCATTCTTCTTGTGCAAGAAGTACACCCAAGTGTACCTTGTGAACTTGTAATAACCCCAATTTTTGGAAATTTTTGTAACCCTTATGAATAGTGATTTTGTTGATTATGCTGATTAAGAAAACTTTTCATGCCACACTATGTAGCAGTTCTTTTATTGATATTCTGACATCTTATTAGTACTCTATATGGTATATAATTATATGTAAAGATCGTCAGAATCCAAATTCGAACACTTTGATTTTTCTTGAAAAATCCACCATATACCTAAAGAATGGAGTATAAGGTAACATGATTAAAAGGATTTAAATTCAAGGATTAAAAGAAAGGATCATATAAGGAATATCATATATTGAGAAAGGTTTAGGGGAACCCAAGTAATAAGATCCCGGATATGATCCCTCAAACTATTAGCAAGAATGAACGATAAACGAGTCATAAAACAATTAAATGACAAGTAATGCAAGAGAGATTAGTGCAAGGATTAAGGATGATAACCAAACAATTAAGCAAGTATTAGCATAAGAAGATGCTTCCACCACCAAGTGATGACAAGTGGCAAAAGATGAAGTCACCAAGATGATGTCATGCTTAGTCATACTCCACTCACTTTAATCAACCAACAAATCATCCAAATATCGCATTCACTTCATTTTCCACCACAAACACATTCAAAAAAGAAAATACTCTCCTAAGAACATCAACTCTCGGCTTCTTCATCATTTCAAGGAGAAAAATTCCAAAAATCAAGATCCAAACCTTGTTAATTTGCAAGGTAATTACCCAAGGTCCCTTGTGATTAGATAAGCATATACTAGGAGTTTAATCTTCTATTTCTTCATGAATCTCTTCCAATAAATCAAGGAAGAAGATGATGAATAGTGTTTTCAAGATTTCTAACTTTATTTTGTTTGATTTCCTTTAAGATCCAAGCATTCATAAGCTATCTCAAGGCTTCTTAAGGCTTCCTAGCTACTCTAATCACTCCAAGGAAAGTATAACCCCTCCAAACCCTAACTTTACTTTGAGTATTAGTTTTGGTTTTATTTGTTATAGTTCATGATAGTTTGGTGGTATTGGTGGTTATGGGTTGATTTATGGTTGATTTGTGGTTGATTGGAGTAGTTTAAACTTTGGTAATCGCGTAAACATAGTCGTCGTAATGCCCGATTTACCTTAGACTGTTTTGTACTTAACTTTTGTACCCAAACACTCACTGCCATGAACTGACCATGTTTCGATAGTTCATGTTACGAGCTTCATTTTGATATGTGGTTCGCTTGAATCCGATGTACGGTTTAGGAGAATCGACCATTTTAAGTAACGGCGTTTCGCGAACGAACCATTACCCCTCGCCTTACTTTGAAACCTTGGTTAAAGCCCTTAAATGACTAATTGGAGTATGAAACAATTATTTAAAGTGGATTAGGCAGTTGGTAGAGTACTCGCGAAAGAATCGCCTTAAAATTCTTAATGGTTAATTTATTAAAAATGGTGGAGCCGAGGGTACTCGAATGACTTATGTGATTCGTTAAGCGTAGAAGTGACCATAAACGAACGTTAGGGTTCAATTGGTTAAAGTCTAGTTTCTTAAGCGACCGGGGTTTAATTCCGACTTATGTTTTTGTTCATAGGTTATCGGACGCACTGTAAGCTTAAGTCTATCCGGGAACACTCAGGCAAGTTTTCTACCCGTTATACTATTGTTGTGATGTAAATATATATATGCATTATCTTGTGATAAGTGCATGATTGTTATTAGCAAATCTTGCGATATATTGGAGCATGTTGATATGTTATATATATGCATGTTGTGAAATCTTGATATATTATTATCAATTCAAATGCTTATAAATTGTATAATACCTATGCTAGAGATAAGCAGTATTTGCGTATACCCTTGGTATAGGGGAACCAAAGGTTAACATTTTTTCTAAACCGGAATGCTATGTTCCCGAGTATATTATACATATATATATATATAGTTTTCAAAACTATTAATCGAATATTGTTTATTCGATAGTTTTATATTATAAGTGAATATTATTTTGTGAATATCCATTTAAGATTCCTATTGCGATCAAAGACTAGTTTAATTATTGAATAAAGTTTCTAGTTATGAAACTTATTTTATTTCTATTATAAAAGAATATTATTTTGAATATTCATTCGAGGACTTATGACTCCGCTTATTTTATTAAATAATATTCTTTATTTTCCTAAAGAATAATGTTTTGATATTTGCCAAGTATTCAGAAAATAATTGATACTATCAAATCATTCTTACTTAAAATATTTCCAGAGATTATTTTCAAACTTTATCAAAACTATTTTTGGAAAGTTAGAGCGGATCCCAAAACTCATTTTCAAATTTAAGATCTTCCTTTCGAAGGGGATTTAAATACTTGCTCAAAAATCTGAGGGATCCGGCTCCGTGATGTATTTTTATATTCGCAACAAGGTTGCTGTTCGGATAAAAGAGTTTTTGATTACTTACCCAACACTCGAGAAGTAAAATTCTTGCAATAAGTTAATCCATTAACATGCATCGCCTAGGAAATATCGGTGAGTTTTCCTTTCCAACTAGATACGACTTCTTGTTGGAGCCGTATAAACAAGTTTCTACTTGGGGAAAGGGGGGACGAGCTTTACGTTTCAGAGTCATGGATTTCATCTGAACTAGGAGTGGCGTAAGTGGTCGAGTGGCGCCGGCCCAGCCTTATTATATTGGCCCAAATGGCCCAGAAGTTCCGCTAAGACGGTCTATTTCTTAGGAGTCCAGTGTTCGGTTGACAAGTTAATCCGACTGTTCTCCTCTACATGTAGAAAATGGTGGGGTTGCACTACTGCGACTGATCATCGTGAGTGGTCTTCCTGGCGCGGCAAACCCCCGTAATGAGTTCATCATCCAATTGGATATTTCTGCAACACTACCCAGAGCACTTCGATAGAAAGGCTACGGCTGGGCGATTATTGAGTGTTGGCAGGGTCGAGTTTTCAAAATGATGTTTTCATCAAATGAAGTATCTCGTAACTTCATTTCATTTTGATGATATTTCAAAGATTGATTCTATACAAGTTTTGTCGTGTAGCTTCATCTATAGGATGAACTATTTATACCTTGAACGATGGTAGTTTAAGTAGTATTCGGAAAAAGATATAAGTATATTGGAGTATCTTGTAACTTCATCTTTTCAACTTATATCTAGTTAATGATTATCTTATGAATGACAAAGGTTTTCAGAAAAACGTTGAGACGAGGTTAGATATCCTTGCAACGATATTTTTATACAGTTATAAACTGGAACTTTGTGTATATTATACATGTCAGAGGATTTCAAAGATTGTGAAAAGTATATATGTATATATATACTAAATATTTTGCGACTTGGTCGCGTTAAGATATCAACTTGGTTCATTTCTTCTTGACCAAGACTTTCATGAGTACTATGAGAATGCTCATATATTATTAATTATTATACATATTATTTCGGTGGGCTTGTTGCTCACCCTTGCTTTCTTCTTTCATCACATAACAACATATAGACAAGATGAACAGGACCAAGCTCCCAATTTGCGAGCGGATAGGAAACGTTCCGCAGTTTCCTATAGGCGTTGATGCCGTTATAGCTGAGGTAGGAAGTACTAATAGGCTAGGCTTTTAACTTCTGATGTACCAGGCTTATGTATCTATATGAATTGTAATAATGGCAAAGGAATGTAAATTTATTCAGAAACCCTTTTGAGGTGTAATGGCTTATAATTGTGGAATAAAACGACTTGTGTTATTTTTGGTATTCATCTCTGAGACTATAACTTGTGGCGTGTGTGTGTATATTATAGGGTTACAGTACGCAGTAGTTGGTTGTTTATTAAGATTAAGTGTTATTAAGGGAAATGGAACTCGTGACAACCCGGATCCCCGACTTCGGATTTGGGGGTGTTACATAAATGGTATCAGAGCTAAGCGTTATAAACCTCAGAGATGATGTGACATTAAAATAATAAGTTCACTAAGATAATAAGAACTCTTGCCAAGTTCATAGTTGGCTACCTAACGTAGTACTGACAGTTAAAACCCTTATGGGAACCCTTATAAATATCGTGATAGAAGCGTAGTTCGTTATCGTATATGGTAGCGGGACTCCGAACCCTGAGGTTGAGGACCACAACGCGATGATGTTTTATTACTTATTGGAGATCAGATTGTGGATCTGATAGAGCGTCCTAACGCGGGACCGGACGATATTCATATTGAGGATGTAGCAATTGAGGATGTTTTTCTAGAAGGGATTGTTGCTGAGGAGGATCCTTAACAATAATGAATAAAGGACCACTGAGGAATTGATGACCATGGTTAGGGCGACTACCGGAGGTAGGATTGGCCGGTCACTTTCAGAGGTTCGTTCAAGTTTGTAAAGATAGTAGCCCCCTTTAACGTTGCTTACTCGTAAGACTGAGAAGTTTGAATGGACAGAGAAATGTGAGAACAACTTTTAAGAACTAAAGCAAAGATTGGTGACGACCCTTATGTTGGCGTTGCCGGATGGAAGAGGAGAATTTATGATGTGTAGTGACGCTTCACATAAGGAATTAGGGTGCTTCTTATACAGCACAACAAGGTAATCGTGTACGTGTCAAGACAATTAAGGGAATATAAAATTCGATATCCCCACCCATGAGCTTGGGCTTGTGGCAATAGTTTTGCCCTAAAGATTGGAGGCACTACTTGTATGGAGAGAAGTGCGAGATTTACACAAGCCATAAGTGCTCTAGTGCATTTTCACGCAGAAAGAGCTCCACATGTGCAAGAGGAGGTGGTTAGAGCTAATCAAGGATTACGATTATGAGATTCTTTATCATCCAGGGAAATCCAAAATGGTGGCTAACGCCCTTAGTAGAAAGGAGAGACTCAAGATGATAATGTCTTCGGAAGAGTTGATAAGAGATTTTGAGAAAATGGAAATAGAGGTGAAGGTAACCGGAGCCGGTACCGAAAAGCTGTTTGAGATTGCAATACAGCCCAAATTATTAGAAAAGATTATATTGTGCCAAGAAAAAGTGATGAATGAAGGCAGAGAGCCAACAAATAGAGAAGAGATTAATACCGAGAAAGATGATAAGGGAATAATGGGGTATTCCTACAGAATTTGGGTTCCAAACGTTCAAGAGCTTAAGGACCAGATCTTAGATGAAAGTCATAGTTCGAGGAATAAGATTTAGGGCAAACCCTGAATGTGATAGACAGGGAGGGCCATCAAGATAGAAGGAACCCATAACGTAATGAAGTGGAAAATGAGGATTTAAAACATGTAGGATGACCCCGATTATGGGGAGAAGGAGGAAACATTTCATACTGAGAAAACAGAAGTCGAGCAAGATAGGGAGAACCAGGACGGTACTCCTGTGGGGCAATTTATGGACCTGCCTAAACAAAACTTATACTTTTATTCCCAACCACCACCTTGAGGAAACAATGAGGTAGAAAATTCTTTCATGACCTTTAAGTCGCTAAGCTCTCAGAGTTCCAAGGAACAAGCTGACCCAGTCGAGGCGAGAGCCCGGTTAAAAGAAATGGAGGAATCATTTGAGATTCTAAATGATTGACGAAGCGCAAAAGACTATTTTTGTCACCTACCTTCCTAAGAGAGAGGCTACCTGCTGGTGAAAGACCAAGAAAGGCACGGAGGCAGAGGTTAGAATAAACTGATTAAAGTTCAGTCAATTGTTTTCGGGAAAGTAATTCCCAAGGTTATGGAGATAGTGTAAAAACTTTAGAGCCAGAACAAAGGCGGACGAGTATGATGAATTATGAAACTAAGTTGTAAAAGTTGTCAAGATTCGTTCTGATGACAAGAATCCCAGAACGACGTGATGTTTGAAGTCAATGAGTAGTGGGTTCATGAAATGATTGTAATAGAAAAGAAAATAAAAAGAAACTAAAGGGGAAAGGAAAATAAAGACAATAAAGTTTGAGGAATGATAAGGGAGTTGGGTATGAGGAAACCCTAAAGACTCGTAGCAATAGAAATAGAAAAGTATGTAATCGTCAGGATGAGGGTGATTCCCCATGAGTTAAAGTTGATGGTTGAAGGCATAAGAGATACATATATTTTATTCCCTGTAAGTTGGGAGGATTTGAGGAAACCTTGAGATAGTTCGAAGGATAAATAATGAGACGCGGATAGACTGAGGAGACAAGAAAGTAAGAAATTAGGAAAATTAGATGAAGGAAGTGACCTTCAAGAATGTGAAGTGTAAGACCGGTGGCATGATACCCAGAAAGGGAGACGCCAGGTATAAAAGATATCCCAATATTAAGATGACTGTTGAGATAAACAACAAAAGTAAATGAGGAATTATTAAGAAGAAGTTCACGTTGAATACGACCAATATCTTCTAGAACATCCCTGTTATCATTACTAAATCAGGCAAGAAAAGTGGATAACCATTGTTATCTTTTGGAGGCCATATTGATTGACCTCATTTTGAATAAGGATGCTATTGTGAAATTTGGTATAGACTATCGAGATGGGAATGATTAAATAAGATAATCTATCAAGGATATATGACTTGATTTATCCATGGAAGGATGCATGTACCTTTTTAAAGGTGGAATTAAGGATAAAACCTCGGTAACTTAAGATGAATCCTAGGGGAATGCATGAAGGTTAGCATTTCACCCTTAATAGGGACAGTATGAATTGGAAAGGATTAAGGTAACAACAACCTTTAAGGATCAGTGGAGAAATTTTTCAGAAGTATATAGACAATGGTTCTAGTATTAGTAAATGGTATTTTGATATGCCCTGTATCTAGGGAATACAGGACGAACGATTCAAGGATAACCTTAGAGGTCTTACAAGGAGAAAGGTAATATTCAAAGTTCTGAAGAATAGAAATCTTGATAAAGGAAATTTGGTGTAATTATAATAATGCCAGGTGGGCACGTGTTAAACCATAAGAAGTATAGATTGAACCAATGGAGGTCGGAATTGTTAATGCAAGAAGGGCCCAAGATAAAAGACGTCCTAAGTATGATCGAGAGTCAGCCATGATAATGTTTACATTTAAAGACTAAGGCAGTGACTTATGGAAAAATTGTGATTTTTTTTATCACAAGGACTTAAGAAAAGCATTTTCACATAAGCAGTGATTTGAAATGAGGTAGAAAATTTAGTGAAGGTGGTTAAAATGACATTGATTGTAAGGAAATATTATTATCAGGAAAGGCCAAAGAGGTGGCCGATACTTTAAGTGTAATAAGACAATTATCGGCGCTCGTGCCAGAGGAATACAGTGATAATGGTTAAAGCCGTGAAGATTGTATTATGGTTTGAAAGATTGACATTCCTTCTGATGATTGTACGATACTCAACCGTGATAGTAGTTTGGTAAAGATTTAATTTATGTAATCACCGTGACCGGGCTATCTATCTTATAAGGTCATATCTTGAGATAAGCCAGGACCATGTTACGAAAGGACTAAATGAACCTTTGAGCTTCATGTCTCCTAATAAAGACATATGGTTAATAATGGTATTAACCTGCTACCGTTGCTTTTATTGAAACTCTTCTGCAATTTTATCTGTTTCATGTCATATGTATGCCAAGTTCAGGAGTGTTCTTCATGAATCATGGAATGGTGATTATGTTGCCTCCTTAGAAGAATTCGATACGACATGTATGGACTCCGTATGGTTAGCTATTAAGATTTCATAGAAAATGAATGACTACAGTAGGTCAGTGGTGGACCATAGTAATGCAACAATGATTCTGCGAGTAATGAGTCGATTACAGCCATGAGAGTTGTATTGGAATGGATGTTGAGATTGAGTACCCCTAATGGGGTCGTGTTTATGTATAAGTTATCATTGATAGACTACCTAGTGGAGTATTTACATATTATATATTTATTCCTTCTTATGAATAGAGAGTCGTATTACTATACGAGGAAGGTTGCAGTGCAAGAATAAAATTCTAGTAACGATGATGTCTAGAATGAAATCCCAGATTCGATTTTCGCTGTCGAGGGAGTTTCAACAGTGATTGTTTATAAGCTCGAGCAAGAGCATGGGTTCATAGAATGATGGACGGAATAGCAAAAATATTCAGGAACGTGAATTGCGATGTGATAATACTGGATATTGATATAGACACATATGTTTTGTTCTCCTATGATGAACCTCTATAGTTCAGAGGTAGATTCCAAGCCAGATATTTGTGGCAGTATTTTGTCATATACAATTCTCTTCAATTCGTTCTTTTCTCTCCTTTTCATTTTGTATAAGCTGAGAAGAACAACCCTTCCAGAAGGGGAGGTATTGCCGAATGACTATCTATCTGTGTGATAGAAGCCTAGTAGGATACCACATGTTGTTTAATTGCTTGTCAAGTACTAAAGGCTGGCCATCTTCTGTACTAACTATACAATAGAACAAGTGTTCATGATCATAGTGATCTCTCAATAAATTCTTTTACTTCTATACGAAGGACCAAGCTTTCAAAGATGGATGCAGCTAGAGATGAAGTGGTACCAAGTACTGTGGTATTCCGATTCTAACGCGTTCATGATACTAAGGTTGACGCGATTATTAAAAGGTTATAAAACTCTAGCGAGTAAAAGTATAACTAGAATAGTATTCTATACGGAAGATAGTAACGCTTACGAACAAGAAAAGAAGGAGTATAGAGAAGTAAAAGCTATAGTGCTCGAAGCTATGATGAGAGTCTGTGCAATAGACTTGAAAGAATTTGGAATGATTATTTATCGCGGATTGAGTTTTCTTACGACAATAGATCGTATGTCAGTATCGAGATGTTGCCCTTATGATATCCTTGAGGGAAGACAATGTTGATCTCCCTTATGATAGGATGAAGTTGCAGAGCGCAAGATGCTCGGACTAGCAGTGGTCCAAAGGACCAAGGATATAATAGATCCAATCAGAGGACGGCTGGTAGTAGCCCAAGATGGACATAAGAAGTATGTTGATTTGACAACGAAAGGACAAAGTATAGGAAGTAGGGGACCTAATGCTGTTATAGGTATTCCCTTGGAAAGGATGGATGAGGTTCGGAAAGAAAGGAAAGCTAAGCCCACGAATTGTTGGACCCTTGGATATATTAAGACGTATTGGGAAGTTAGCATATGAGCTAGCCCTACCCCCGAACATGTAGCAAGTTTATAACGTCTTCCATGTATCAATGTTAAGGAAGTGTAATTCGGATGCCAGACAAATAGGGGCGTATGAGCGCATAGACATGCAACTAGACGTAAGCTATATGGGGCAACCAGGAAGGGTTATAGATCGAAAAGGAACAAGTGCTTAGGAGAAGGGTTATCAAACTAGTCAGAGTTTGGTGGTAGAGTCAGAATGTGGGAAAATGGACTTGAGAGTTAGAAAGTGCAATGCTAAGAAAGTATCCCTATTCATTTTATCTGATTCCGGGACGGAATCCTTTTAAGGAGGGGAGACTGTAATAACCCCAATTTTTGGAAATTTTTGTAACCCTTATGAATAGTGATTTTGCTGATTATGCTGATTAAGAAAACTTTTCATGCCACACTATGTAGCAGTTCTTTTATTGATATTCTTAGATCTTATTAGTACTCTATATGGTATATAAGTGTATGTAAAGATCGTCGGAATCCAAATTCGAACACTTTGATTTTTCCCGAAAAATCCACCAGATACCGAAAGAAAGGAGTATAAGGTAACATGATTAAATGGATTTAAATTCAAGGATTAAAAGAAAGGATCATATAAGGAATATAATATATTGAGAAAGGTTTAGGGGAACCCAAGTAATAAGATCCCGGATATGATCCCTCAAACGATTAGCAAGAAAGAACGATAAACGAGTCGTAAAATAATTAAACGACAAGTAATGCAAGAGAGATTAGTGCAAGGATTAAGGATGATAACCAAGCAATTAAGAAAGGATTAGCATTAGAAGATGCTTCCACCACCAAGTGATGACAAGCGGCAAAAGATGAAGTCACCAAGATGATGTCATGCTTAGTCATACTCCACTCACTTTAATCAACCAACAAATCATCCAAATATCCCATTCACTTCATTTTCCACCACAAACACATTCAACAAAGAAACTACTCTCCTAAGAACATCTAATCTCGACTTCTTCATCATTTAAAGGAGAAAAATTCCAAAAATCAAGATCCAAGCTTTGTTAATTTGCAAGGTAATTACCCAAGGTCCCTTGTGATTAGATAAGCATATCCTAGGAGTTTAAGCTTCTATTTCTTCATGAATCTCTTCCAATAAATCAAGGAAGAAGATGATGAATAGTTTTTTCAAGATTTCTAACTTTATTTTCTTTGATTTCCTTTAAGATCCAAGCATTCCTAAGCTATCTCAAGGCTTCCTAAGGCTACCTAGCTACTCTAATCACTCCAAGGAAGGTATAACCCCTCCAAACCTTAAATTTACTTTGAGTATTAGGTTTGGTTTTGTTTGTTATAGTTCATGACAATATGATTCTTGTATGTTTAGAGTTTGGTTGGAATTGTAATGATTTTGGGTTATAAATCTTGGTTGTTGGTTGATGAACCTTAAGTATAGTTAGTAGCTCTTATTTGGGATTGAATAAGTTGGAAAAATCATGAGGTTATGGACTGAGTTAGTAAGGTTTGGATGAATTTTGGTGGTATTGGTGGTTATAGGTTGATTTTTGGTTGATTTGTGGTTTATTGGAGTAGTTTAAACTTTGGTAATCGCGTAAACATAGCCGTCGTAATGCCCGATTTACCTTAGACTGTTTTGTGCTTAACTTTTGCACCCGAACACTCACTGGCATGAACTAACCATTACCATTTTTAGATAGTTCATGTTACGAGCTTCGTTTTGATATGTGGTTCGCTTGAATCCGATGTACGGTTTAGGAAAAACGACTGTTTTAAGTAACGGTGTTTCGCGAACGAACCATTACCCCTTGCCTTACTTTGAAACCTTGGTTAAGGCCCTTAAATGACTAATTGGAGTATGAAACAATTATGTAAAGTGGACTAGGTAGTTGGTAGAGTACTCGTGAAAGAATCGCCTAAAAATTCTTAATTGTTAATTTATTAAAAATGGTGGAGCCGAGGGTACTCGAACGACTTATGTGATTCGTTAAGCGTAGAAGTGACCATAAGCGAATGTTAGGGTTCAATTGGTTAAAGTCTAGTTTCTTAAGCGATCGGGGTTTAATTCCGACTTATGTTGTTGTTCATAGATTATCGGACCCACTCTAAGCTTAAGTCAATCCGAGAACACTCAGGCAAGTTTTCTACCCGTTATACTATTGTTGTGATGTAAATATATATATGCATTATCTTGTGATAAGTGCATGATTGTTATTAGCAAATCTTGCGATATATTGGAGCATTTTAATATGTTATATATATGCATGTTGTGAAATCTTGATATATTATTATCAATTCAAATGCTTATAAACTGTATAATACCTATGCTAGAGATAAGTAGTAGTTATGTATACCCTTGGTATAGGGGACCCAAAGGTTAACATTTTTTCTAAACCGGGAGGCTATGTTCCCGAGTATATTATACATATATATATATATAGTTTTGAAAACTATTAATCGAATAATGTTTATTCGATAGTTTTATATTATAAGTGAATATTATTTTGTGAATATTCATTTAAGATTCCTATTGTGATCAAAGACTAGTTTAATTATTGAATAAAGTTGCTAGTTATGAAACTTATTTTATTTCTATTATAAATGAATATTATTTTGAATATTCATTCGAGGACTTATGACTCTGCTTATTTTATTAAATAATATTCTTTATTTTCCTAAAGAATAATATTTCGATATTTGCCAAGTATTCGGAAAATAATTGATACTATCAAATCATTCTTACTTTAAATATTTCCAGAGATTATTTTCAAACTTTATCAAAACTATTTTTGGAAAGTTAGAGCGGATCCCAAAATTCATTTTCAAATTTAAGATCTTCCTTTCGAAGGGGATTTAAATACTCGCTCAAAAATCTAAGGGATCCGGCTCCGTGATGTATTTTTATATTTGCAACAAGGTTGCTGTTTGGATAAAAGAGTTTCTGATTACTTACCGAACACTCGGGAAGTAAAATTCTTGGAATAAGTTAATCTATTAACAGGCATCGCCTGGGAAATATCGGTGAGTTTTCCTTTCCAACTAGATACGACTTCTTGGTGGAGCAGTATCAACAAGTTTCTACTTGGGGAAAAGGGGGACGAGCTTTACGTTTCAGAGTCATGAATTTCATCTGAACTAGGAGTGGCGTAAGGGGTCGAGTGGCGCCGGCCCAGCGTTATTATATTGGCCCAAATGGCTCGGAAGTTCCGCTAAGACGGTCCATTCCTTAGGAATCCAGTGTTCGGTTAACAAGTAAATCAGACTGTTCTCCTCTACATGTAGAAAATGGTGGAGTTGCACTACTGCGACTGATCATCGTGAGTGGTCTTCCTGGCGCGGCAAACTCCCGTAATGAGTTCATCATCCAATTGGATATTTCTGCAACACTACCCAGAGCACTTCGATAGAAAGGCTACGGATGGGCGATTGTTGAGTGTTAGCAGGGTCGAGTTTTCAAAATGATGTTTTCATCAAATGAAGTATCTTGTAACTTCATTTCATTTTGATGATATTTCAAAGATTGATTCTATACAAGTTTTGTCGTGTAGCTTCATCTATGGGATGAACTATTTATACCTTGAACGGTGGTAGTTCAAGTAGTATTCGGAAAAAGATATAAGTATATTGGAGTATCTTATAACTTCATCTTTTCATCTTATATCTAGTTAATGATTATCTTATGAATGACAAAGGTTTTCAGAAAAACGTTGAGACAAGGTTAGATATACGAGATCACCTTGCAACGATATTTTTATACAGTTATAAACTGGAACTCTGTGTATATTATACATGTCAGATGATTTCAAAGATTGTGAAAAGTATATATGTATATATATACTGAATATTTTGTGACTTGGTCGCGTTAAGATATCAACTTGGTTCATTTCTTCTTGACCAAGACTTTCATGTGTACTATGAGAATGCTCATATATTGTTAAATATTATACATATTATTTCGGTGGGCTTGTTGCTCACCCTTGCTTTCTTCTTTCATCACACAACAACAGATAGACAAGATGAACAGCTGCAAGCTCCCAATTTGCGAGCGGATAGGAAACGTTCCGCAGTTTCCTGTAGGCGTTGATGCCGCTGTAGTTGAGGTAGGAAGTACTAATAGGCTAGGCTTTCAACTTCTGATGTACCAGACTTATGTATCTATATGAATTGTAATAATGGCAAAAAAATGTAAATTTATTCAGAAACCCTTTTGAGGTGTAATGGCTTATAATTGTGGAATAAAATGACTTGTGTTATTTTTGGTATTCATCTCTGAGACTCTAACTTTTGGTGTGTGTGTGTATATTGTGGGGTCACAGTACGTAGTAGTTGGTTGTTTATTAAGATTAAGTGTTATTAAGGGAAATGGAACTCGTGATAATCCGGATCCCCGACCCCGGATTTTGAGGTGTTATAGAACTCATCCACTATAACCATAACATATTTCTTCTTTGCAATAGACATGACATTGACTGGACCAAATAGATCAACATGTAGTAGGTGATAAGGCTCAAGAATTGATGACTTAGTTTTGCTCTTGAAAGAAGATTTTCTTTGTTTTGCCTTTTGACATGAATCACAAAGGCCATCAGGAGCAAATACTAATTTTGGCAGTCCTCTCACAAGATCTTTCTTTACAAGCTCATTTATGTTCTTGAAGTTTAAATGAGAGAGTCTTTTGTGCCAATTCCAGCTTTCTTCAATTGATGCTCTACTCAACAGACAGATTGCAGAACCATCAGAACTTATTGAAAGCTTGGCTTCATAAATGTTACCATGCCTATAACCTTTCAGAACCACTTTGCCTGTAGTATTGCTTACAACTTCACAGTGTTCTTCAAAGAAATCCACATGTTAACCTCTGTCACAGATTTGACTCACACTCAGTAGATTGTGTTTAAGTCCTGATACAAGAGCTACTGTTTCAATGATGATATTCCCAAGATTAATATTGCCATATCCCAGAGTTTTTCCCATGTTGCCATCTCCATAAGAAACTCCTGGGCCAGATTTCTCCACAAAGTCTGAGAGCAGGGCTTTATTTCCAGTCATATGTCCTGAACATCCACTATCCAGTAATAGGATGTTTTTCCTATTGCCCTGCAATCATAAAGACCACTAATGGTTAATTTTAAGGACCCAGACTTTCTTGGATCCTTTGGCCTTTTCAAGTTTGTTAGCATATGCAGCGGATTTAATATCAGAGTTTATGCTATCATGTTGTTTATCAGAACTTATATCAGATTTTGCATCAGACTTTACACTAGAAGGAATTAAAGTAACTTTCTCCAAAGAAGGTTTTATTTGATAATAATCATAGTACAAACTATGATATTCCTTACAAGTATAAATGGAATACCATAAACTACCATAATGAAAACAAGGATTTTGTGGCTTAAACCTAACAGACTGACTCTTAACTCCTGACTTAGGAGGTAAAGAGTTTATATTCTTATTCTTCCTGTAAAAAGAAGCAAGATGGTTAGAGTTTCCACAGTTATATCATTTCTTTCTAGGAGCATTAGGAACAGGCATATAATTATTGCTTTTATTCACACCTTCCTTTCCATTCCTATTTTTCCTAGCTGCCTTTACCTTGTTGACATTCCTTACTTCTTTCAGCTTATGCTTAAGCTGCTTCTTTCTCATTAAGCCTATGTTGACTTCAGCTGGTTTATCCTATTCTAATTTGTCAGAAGTTGACTTCTCCTTAACTTCTGTCACATACTCTTTCATCTTTTCAGAATCTGACTTTACAGTTTTAACTACAAACTTAACAGCATTTACCTTTGGCTTAGCAGTTTGTTTAACAACAATTGGCTCAATTTGTTTAGTTCCTTTTTCACTTTTATCATCTCCATAACCTAAGCCCTCTTTCCAGTTTCCACTACTTAATAAATTATGAGTTGTTCTGCCAGAGTTAGTCCAAGTCCTGATAATCTCTTTTTCTTTTTCTAACTCAGTTTTTAGAGATTTATTCAATTTCAGCAATTCATCTCTAACATAAAAACATCATCTCTTTCTTTCTGAGTTTGATGGAACTTAACTAACTCCTTTTCTAAATAGTCATTCCTTTTCTTATAAGCAAGATTTTCAGAAGTTAATCTTTCACATGTTAAAGTTTGATCTCTGTAACTAATAAACATGGTTTTAAGATATAATCACAACTCAGTAATATCATTTGTATGAAAAGCATAAGTTGTTTGAGGTACCTTCAATTCAGCAGTTTCAGGGCTGCCATCAGCATTTGCCATTAAAGCATAATTCACCTCATCTTCAGAATCTGAAAAGTCTGTCCAGCTTTTCTTCTTTGTGACAAGTGCCTTGACTTTGTCACTCTTTTCATTCTTGCAATCAGGAGATATAAGGCCTCTTTCACCACAATTGTAGCATTTGACATTTGAGTTGTCTCCTCTGTCAGACTTTGCACTTTTGCCTTCATACTTTATGAACCCTTTCTGATCAGTACTTCCACCTTTCTTGGAAAACTCTTTCCCCTTCTGAATTTCCTGTAGGCTATCTTTGTGATACCCTTCACCATAAGAGCACACAATTTCATCATCTCATCATCAACATCTATTTCAGGTAAACTTTCAGTTTTTAAATCATCATCATCAGAACTTGATGATTCTGAATCAGACTTTATGATGAGAGCCTTTCCTTTGCCTTTCTTTAAGACAGTCAGTTTGGGAGATTCTTCATCAGCCTTAAGAGCAACTATCCTTGACTTTGTCCCATGCCTCTTGTTTCTTTGATCCATCTCAAGTTCATAAGTCTTGAGCATACCATAAATTTCATCAAGAGTAGTTTCATCAAGAGCATATTTGTCTCTAATAGTAGTAGACTTTAAATCCCAACTTTCAGGAAGAGCTAAAAGGAATTTTAGATTTGAATCTTCAAGATCATATTCCTTATCCACCAATGACAGATCATTCAAGAGTTTGACAAACCTGTCATATAAGTCAGTTAATGACTCATCAGCTTTTGAGTCAAAGTGCTCATACTCTTGAGTGAGTATATTCCTCCTGTTCTTCTTGATTGTATCAGTTCCCTGGCATCTTGTCGCCAAAGCATCTCATATCTCCTTTGCAGTCTTGCAATGAATTACCCTGTTTGACATGACATTATCAATGGCACTATGCAGCAAATGCCTTACCTTTGCATCCTTGGCAATGGATGAGATATCTTCAGCTGTATACACATTTTTCTCCTTTGGTATGGTCTTTGTTGGCTGATCTGCAACTACAACAGATAGCTTGGTTGGCTTATGCGGTCCTTCATTAATTCTATCAAGGTATTCTGGATCTGTAGCTTCTAGAAACATATCCATCTTCACTTTCCATATGGGATACTCAGAATGTCTCAGTATGGGAACCCTAATAGTCTCATATCGACTGTGGATTTGAGTGTTTTTAGTTTTTTCAGTTTTGGTGGGCTTGGTTGGATTTTCTGCTTCTTCAGACATGATTGTTTGGATCTTTACTGTATGTGTCTTAATAGATAAGCTCTGATACCAATTGTTAGGTCACACAACACTGTAGAAGGGGGTTGAATACAGTGTTTATTACAATCAAATCGATTTCGAACACAAGTAACAGTAAACAGATATATTCAATATAATAAACTCTGTTACAATGGAACTGTTCTCTCTCAATGATGACTAAATATCACGAGAGCTGCTAGGTTACAATGTATGATCTTCTCGATAATGATAACACATATAGTGTAAACCTATGTCTGTGTTTATATAGTACACAGTTACAAGATAACTTCTAATTGATATGGAATATAATTTTGTCTCATAAATTATATCAATCAGATATCTTATACAAGTATTCTTATCTTCTAACTCTTTCCATGCATATCTTCTTTTGTATTAGTCT